>NC_137189.1:20412414-20449914 GCF_960531495.2 Zeus faber
TATTGAGACTTGGAAATGTTTCCCATCAGCAGCGCAGCCGAAATACCTCTTTAAATCCTTTTTTACACAAGAGGAGAGAAGGATATATCTTCCCCCGAGCCCAATGGGACCCAATTAGGCTCTGGTTTTTGGTCAGACTGCGTTCCTTGGGTTTAGGTTAGGCGCAGGTTCAAAACTGCTGCTGGCAGGGATTTTATATTGAATATTGTGGGATGGCAAGAAAAAAAGAATGTAATTCACTTCCTGCAGGCAAATGAGATTCTTTATTACATAAGAAAACGAATCCATCTCAATAATTCATCACAGAATTATTTTGTCTGCTACATCAACTGATTCATGCTTGCCCATGTCCTGCAATTCATATTTTGTGGAAATTGGGCTTTCTCTAGTCAGCCACTGGAACAAAATACTGTAGGGGAGATGGAGAATGACTCGGACGAGTTCTTTCAGTGGTAAAACAAGAACCTGCTTTATTATACGAACACCCAAACACTGATGAACCTCAACAGGAAACATCTTACAACAGGATACATCTCAGCCACCACCCGTGCTCCCCCTGGTCCCTCATCTCAACTCCTCCCCCTTCACCCAGGGCACCCTGGGAAATGCAGTCCACTATTACCCCCGGGACGCTACACTGCCCCCACCCAAGAGGTTAGCTGTCCTCAGCAACCCATGAATTTGTGGAATTTTGAGAATTTTGGGAGCGTGCCGGTCACGGTGGATGGCCACCATCCGGTTCCGTTTGACTAGCCACACCCTGTACACCAAGTCGGACAACTGTTCCAGCACTGAGCAAGGCCCAACCCACTGGTTCGACAGCTTGGGGTAGAGGCCCTTGTGTCTCTTTGGACAGTAGACCCACACCCGGGTCCCGGGTGTAAAGTCTGTTCCCAGTAGCGGGAGTCATAGGCCGGGACCTGCACCTCCCGCAGCCTTTCGGGGAGGTTGTGGAAGTAGCTCAGACCGGGCTCCGCCCCTCCACCTCCGGCTCCGACACCAAGTCGACTGGGGTACGGAGTTCATGTCCACCCACAGGACCAGTTGCAGGTGGAGGTCCCAGTCTTGCTTTCGGCGGCTGGTCAGGATCGCACGCTGGGTGACCAGCGCTTTGGGGTCGCAGAGAGCAGTGGTCCTGGTTTTCTTGACTCACAGCCGTTTGCAGACCTCGCTGAAAACCGCCACCTCGAAGTTCTGCCCCTGGTCATTGTACAACTCTTCCGGCACACCAAAGCGGCAGAACATCTTGTTGACCAGGTGTTCGGCGGTGGTAGCGGTGGTCTGGTCAGGAACTGCGTACGCCTCTGGCTTCACTCAGTGAAGTAGTCCATGGCCACAAGGACGTAGGGGTTCCCCCAGTCAGAGATGGGAAAGGGGCCCAGGCTGTCAACACCCACCCACTCCATGGGGGACCCCACCTGATACTGCTGCATCGGGGCATGTGAGCGATGGGTTGGTCCCTTCTTGGCAGAGCAGGAGTCTTATTGGTGAACAAAAAGTGCCATGTCCTGGTGACATCCTGGCCAGCAGAACCGAGACCGGAGTCGGTGGAGGGTCTTGGTGACCCTGAAGTGGCCTTCCCCCACCGAGCTGTGGACAAGCTGGAGGATGCAGGGCTGCAGCTGATGAGGAACCAAGAGCATTGGTCATTGGCCTGTCGCCACCCAGGCTTGGACATGGAGAGAATGGGGTTCTGGCTCTGGTCCTGGCGGAGCTGCTGGGGATCAGGTGTCTCCAGGCTGTCGTCGCCTGGTAGGACTTGGGAGCCAAGGTTACTGCTGCGTGGGGGAGAGTCGTCTCCATCTCCTGAGGTGGTCCAGAGGGCCGCCACCAATGGAGTTAACGTCACCCGGTCCTCCACACGCTGGCGGTATCGGCACTCCTCCTCCTCGCGTCTGCATTGGCGTGGAGATGACTGGCCCGGTGGCGTATCTTAAAGTCGTAGTCCTGCAGGGCCTCAAGCCACCGGGCCAGCTGGCCCTCTGTTGAGCAGCCAGCCAAAACTGTATGAGGTAGGTTTCTATGGGTTCCTCTCCACCAAACTGCGGCAATTTAGTGGTGCTCTATCGGGCGCCATCCTCTGTCACTCTCACTGATGGCAATCTAGCCGCGGGATCTTCCACTCCTCTTCTCTGCGGTGTTGCAAAGGTGGAGATGTCCGATTGACTCACCGTTGGTCGCGGGGGGCGCTGGACCCATCTGGTAGGTCGCCGTCCTCTTGCTCTAGGCAGCTCCTTGACAGGGCTGCGAACTCACTGCTCAGTAGCCTTATGCCTGGGGTAAGCAGATTCTCATGTGGCCGTGCCCGGCGCTTGCCAACTTGTACCCGCTCAAGAAATTCTTCCATCTCCCTTATTGTAGATAATTCGTAAATCCCACTTCTGACACTAATGTAGCGCGCAGTGAGGAGAGGGGGAGAAGGATGGAGAACTCGGACAAGTTGTTTCAGTGGTAAAACAAGTTCAACTGTGCGTAGTTTTAAGCACTTTGGTGTATATTTTGAACGTGTCCACACTTTATGTGTAACCACTGTTTGCAATTGCTGCAGTGCATCCAAAGCATTTGGAAAGGAAACGGAACACTTCCTGTTCCTAGTCTCTTCCGTTAGCTGAAGTGCAAAAGAGTCTGTGATATGGTAAGAAATTTATATTGATTGATCTTTTTCTTTCAGACTGTCTGATGATATTGTAAGCTTCCAGTTAAAAAAGATTTGACAGGTCTTTTTTTTTTTTTTGGTGAGGATTTGGACTGCATTTAAGCACAGTGAGAGGCTGCAGCAGAGTGGTAGGTTTCTCAAAGCGCTCAGTAAGGTTGTTCCATGAACAGTAATAAATGATGGGAGCCAACATTTCAATAAAAATGTATGAAAATGTTTATAAAAATGTTCATTTATATTGTTTTCATGCTTGATGCATGATGCAGAGTGCATAGTGAAACTACTAAATACCACAAAACGTTGCCTTTTCTATGAAGTTTACAGGGGCATCCACAGGTTCTTAAAATTGGTAATTTGTGCTAAATGAAGGAAAGTAAAAAAATTTCTTGGGTCATTGTTCTTTAGGCAGATGATAGAAATATAGACCAAGTATATTTTTTAACATATTTTCTAGTCAAAGTTCTCAAAGGGTCTTTTGTGGCAAATTGTAAATGTACTATTTGCTATTATTATTGGATATTGCATATTGCATTTATGTTCCTGTCTCTGGGAAGAAGCAGCCTTTTCCATATTATACATTCCTTATTAGAGCTGTATCGCCCTCTGTTGGATTGTAAATGGTAATCCACTCCATTTCACTTTAACTACAGCTATCATCGCTGCCCTGAGGAGTGAACTGTTTGCTGTGTACTGTGTTCTATGTACTGTGTACTATGTACTATGTACTGTGTTCTGTGTACTATGTACTGTGTTCTATGTACTGTGTACTGCGTACTGTGTACTATGTACTATGTACTGTGTAATGTGTACTGTGTGCTCTGTGCTGTGTGCCCTGAAGAAAACATATAGAAAAGCTATATTTTCCATTGCAACTCATTATTGTACTGGAAAAACAAGCTTTCCTGTTTCCCTGACATATTGTACGTGCGAAACCCAGATGCAGTTCATCCATGGCTGCTAAGGGGGAGGATCCAACTGTCATGCGTTTTTGGATTCAGTGTGAAGTTCAATGTTTTGGATTGACAGATGCTCTGGCCAATCGCTCTTGTTAAATTAAGCACTGCCCACTCGGATGGAAGTGACCAATAGTTTGTAATAGGGGGAGGGTTAAAAAAAAAAGACGTAAATTAAATTACCATCGTCATCGTTCCTTCTATTATATACAGTTAACCATACAGACAATCTTTCAACTATCGATCAAAGTGTACTAATATTTATTCCAATATTGGTAATTGAATTCTGACTTTGTGGAGCATTAGGGAAAACAGCCAATATACTGAACTAAAAGCTGGCTTCTCTGTGAGTGGTGGGTCTACGTGACACGGCGGCGAAATCGTACTGTTGGCGCAGAGAGAGAGAAGGTAATCCTCACGTCCTCCCACACTTTCAGTTTGGCCAAACTGAATTATTTCCCAGATTTTCTGCATATGCACTACTACTGCTTTACTTTATTATGGCCTGGTAGAACAGCCCAAAGTACGTTCGAACTGTGCTTACTGTGCATTACTTATAGTTGTTTATGCAGTTGATATTTGATATTTCCAGATGCCAAGTTAGCTTGCTGACGGAAATGAAGGACGTGGTGGAAGTGAGTACTGTCTTAAGAAAAGGTGTTTTTCTGGAGCAGACGGACCAGATCTGCAGGTCTCACCCTGGCTCCAAAAGCATCCAGTAGGTGCCAGAATGGCTTGTTTTTCTACAGAGGGAGATTCACTTTTAAGAACAGGAACTTTTTTTTCACAGGGCCTTTTGGTTCTCCAGCCAAGGCCGACAACAAGCTTTTGATCAAATATAAACCAGGAAAAAAAACACACACACACACACACACACACAACAAAAGGGAACAGTCAAGCCTCGGCTTAGTCAAATAATAAGGGCCTCATTTACATGGAATTTTGATTACCTCCGAAAGCGATTTCAATTTAGAGTTTGCCTTACGTAACCTGTTGATATGCGCCTGTGAGTGTGTTTCAAGGCACGTGTCCTAGCATTTATTTTTGAAACAGCAATTCAATTTTAAATCAGCAATATTAACCATGAAGTAGATCAGGAATTCTACAAAAGAAATGCAGTACACGTGCAAACATGTTGAAATTGGTTTCACAACATCAACCTTTAACAAAGGCGTTCACCTCCTGGCATTTCTTTATGACATGTATTCGATCACTGAGAGCGTGGCAGGTTGTCCCCTATAAGAGGCATCCAGATACGCAGGAGAGTACGCAGGAGAAGAAAGATCTCATAAAGGTCCGGAGAAGTCCTTTGGGCGCGGATGTTTTTTCCAAAGGTGCCGTTCTTTGGTACCCCCTTCCTTCCCTTATGTTCTCTTCTATCTCTCTCGCTCTCATTCTATAATCTCTTTTCTCTCACAGGCTTTTCTATTTTTCCCCCATTCTGGCCATTTCTTAAAATTCCGTCAGTGAGGAGATTCTTTACAGGCCTTTTGCCGCCACAGGTCCAGTCACAAAGCGGCTAAAGTTAAGTGTTCTCCTCGTTAAATTCGTCCAGTCACCTCCTCTCTGGCACTCTACTGACTACTATGTGCCATAAAAAAAAAAGGACTCAAAATAAGCACAATGGTCTTGGACCGCAACCGTCCCCACTTTATTTTGGAGGATTTTTTTCCTCATCGCTTGTTGTTGCTACCGAGACACGTCTTTATCAGCTTGTAATTCTCGCACGTGGTGCGCCGAAGGGTTTCAAAAACAACAACAACCTCTGTGACCTCAGAGTATCCACGCAGCTCACAGATTGAACCACGCTCAGTTTCAATGTTACAATAACTATAAAAGGGCCTGGTAGAAAGACACTTTCAAGAGAAATGTAAATGTAGCGGCTTTACCATATGAAATGCGACTCCAGCTGAATCAAAATTAAATATTTGCCAGATCCCCTTTTTTCAGATTTGCTAGCCCTTCTTTAACGAGTGATGGAGTGAAGCCGTGGAGTCAGTGAATCGCCAATGTCACAGTTTATGAATTTGATCAATAGAACCTTGTTGAGAGCGCTGTGGTGTAGCAAAACATTGAACGCAGTTATGTTTTTTTCTTTCTTCTCCGTGTCTAGTTCAATTTTTGTCAGGAATGGCTATTGGACAGAGGATGGGCGCTTCATAAGTATTTCCATCAGTTGTTTATGTTTGTGTATGTACTTGGCTTTATAGAGTTCATGTGAGGGGAGCTTTTTTTTTCTCAGCCGAGTGTAGGTGACCCGAGGGAAGAGCCGATGGATTAAGCTTGTCTATGTTTTTCTCAGTTGTGGGGGTTGGTCTCGTAACGCCGCCAACTGGTGCTGGAGCACAGGGTAGAGGGTTGGAAAACCAGCGGAGTGCTTCCCATGTGAAAGTGGTTCCCTCACCGACAAGGCAAGAGCCCTTGTCTTAATTAGGGAGAATGAGTTATGGCTGGAAAAGCTGAGCTCAGGCAGTCAGGCAGACTAGCAGGGATGCAAGCAGGCGGGTAGGCAGACACATGGTGAGATGGAGCAGATGCAGAAGTTGGTGTCGACATGCCCGCACTGGGAACCATTTAATACTGAGGCCATCTCTCCATCTCTCCATCTCTCCATCTCTCCATCGCTCCATCGCCCTGGCTCAGCTGCCTGCAGCCCCCTCAGCCATCTACCAGCTCTACCAGTGGCTGTGCCTTTGTTCCTTATGGTTCCAGCACAAGAATGCTGAACGCCCACAGTGGAGCTAGCAGCAGAAGATTCTGTGACAAACTTATAGGGATAGATGGTTTCAACCCAGGGTCCCGAGACCCCCGTTGAATCCCTCCTCCCGGTGCCCGGTCCTTGAGCCGGCGTCTGGAGATGATGTAAGACATAAGACACACAAGGCCGACAAAGGCTCATTTGTGGTTCTTTACTGTGTGATTTGCAGTGCCTCACAGTGCCCTCTGTATGCACTGGTCTTTATGAATGAATCTGGTTCATGAAAGAAGTCATTGCGGTGCCCAAAGTGCTTCAGCATGTTTAACCAAGGACAACAATCTATTTTTTTGTTGTTGGCTTCCTAACAGGAGATGGGGGCACATTAGATCGCTACCTGCTCACTCACAGAGGAATGCAGCGTCTCTGTAGGCCTCAAGTGTGATGCACATGCCAAGACCGGGCCAAGCCCATAGTCATTAAAAAACAATGGGTATCATTCTAACCAACCAACCACTGGGGGGGGGGGGGATATTTCAAACTCAGGAGGTCAGCAAAGGAGGTCAATAAATCACAGGTCCAGTCATCTGTTTCTTTTGAGACAGTATAAAACGGCAACCGTCCAAAGGAGGTCTTGGAGGGAGCCCCAATTCTTCTTAACTAATTAGAACCATTCAGCGGATCCTCCTGCTGTGCTAGGTGCTGGTGATGGTGGTGGTGGTGGTGGTTTCGTCTCTTTCAATGAAAGTCAATGAAAAAGCTTTCCACTTTCTAACGCTGTATTTTTCATCCCGTTGCCTATTAAGTGAATTGAGTGATGCCTGCTTTGCACTTATTTTATTAGATGGAAAAGAAAGAAATGGGGCAAGCCATTAATCTTAAAGTGTTTTTTTAATCTTTAGTTAGACAGTAGGAAAGTTCCACAAATGGGAGACACAACCTCTTGACCCAAATTTTTGTCCGTGTCCATTTGCTTAAGTCATTCTTTGCCTCTTATATGTGCCCTCATATATCTTATATCTTAAAACACTTTTCATGATGCTGGGCTTTCTCCCAAGTCAAGCTTGAAATAGGGATTCTTAATGGAAAGCCTCCAGTGGGAGCTCCCTGAAGTGGCCCTTGCTACAATTGAAAGAAAATTAACAACAAATGAAAAAAATAAAAATAAAAATGCAAAAGGCAGCACCGACTGTAGTCACCTATCTTTCCACAGTAGCCACGTGATTCCCCAAATTGAAAACATCTTTCTGATTTTCTTCTTTTTTTCCCCCACTTTATTTCTCCCATCTTTTATTGCTTTTCCATTTATTTGCAGGTATGCCTGTCCTTTAAGTCAATGTTTGTTTTGTGATTTTAATGCGTCACTCACATTCTTTAGCCGCTCAGTTAAGGGAAGCCAATTTCGACATTGGACGGGCACCGTGTGTCTGTGGGTTATTTTTTCCGCAGCACGTGCGGCTGAGAACGAAGAAGTTTGGAGCACACTCCTGGCTGAAAACCGTTTAGCTCTGCCTGGCCGCGCCCCGGGAGCCCACACGGGGCCACGGCTGATTTCCATAAGTGACCTTGGCCCTACGCCAAGGGGGGAACCTCTTGAAATTTGCCGCGGAGACTGTCCGCCATCTCTCCTTAAAATGCAAGAAAATAGGGGAGATGAAAAAAAGAAGTTTTATTGGACACATTATGAGGGAGCTCTCTGTGGGACAGAATTCCTAACCCCCACCTGCCCTCAAGTGGAAATTGGGGAAAATGGAATACAGGAGTGGCTCTTTCTTCCCGACCATCAGTTTTGCCGTGCGAGAGGGTCTAATTTTCATGGCCGCGCAGGTGAGCTGTGACCTCGCCGATGGAGCGCGACCTCAACGGTCCATCAAAGGAGCCCAAATCAAACGTCACTCTGCCTTTCATCTTTTTTTGAAGTTCGGCACGTTAGCCAACTTTATTAGGCAGCTGGCAGGGAGACCCCGAGCCAACATTCATCAGCTGTTGATTTGGGATCCATGGGCCTTTGACTGTCCATCAGTGACCTTTGACACCTGTCACCGGAAAGAGTGATCGAGAGCCCTCCCAATGGATGGGAGTGGAGGCGATGATGTGGCATATGAATGGCAAATTGTTGAATTATATCATAATATCTGCAGGTGTGTGCAGGCTTTTCACGAGTTGCAGCTTCATTATTGCTCACTTTGCTTCTAGTTTTTAAATTGATTGATATTATTTTGTTTGCATTAAGAGAGCCCTCCTCTGACTGTCAATCTAAAACAAGGTCATGTGTGGGTAGGGTCAGCGGGCGGCGGGTGAGAGCAATTATACACCCCCATAAAGGCTTGGCTTTGATATGCGTCCACGTAGGCCTTTCCTCCCAAACGCTCTTCGCATTCCAGCACTGTAGGAGTCGTGATATACAATACTGGGACTTTTGGAAACAGCTGCGAACATACGACAAAGTTCATCTCTCAGATGTCTTGGCTGATAACCTAGTTCCTTCGCGGGGAGTCGGCTTAAGAGCGTGGGCTGAAGGGGGTTTGTGGTCATATGGAACCTCTGATGAGGGAACAGGGGGTAGAGGACCAGACGTTGAGGGGTTGGGTTGAAGGGGTGGCAGTACATGTGAGTAACAATGCTGAAGACCAAAACAGTGAAACCAACTTTTATTGCCCCGGAGCCATGATCAAATCATGGTCCTAGTGTTGAGGATTCTGCTTGATTCTGGAGAAGAATGACGTTTCCTTCAAACTAATTGGGACATTGGTTGGGCATTTATTTATAAATCGCACTTCTAATAGCATCTCAAAGTGACTTCTCGCCCAAGTCCAACGTCTACTGTTTCCTCATCTCTTCTCATTTCCTTTCCTCTCTCATGGCTTTTTATCTCCAAATTGTCTTCCCTTTCCTGTCTTTCCTTTTATTTAAGTCCTCACTCCTCATCTACCTCATCCTATTTGTACTGCGATAGGAAAAAATCCCTATCCTCTTGTTAAGCGACATATTGAACCTCGCGGGGCGGGGGCGACATCTGTCACAACTGCAGTGGCGATGAGGAACCCAAAAGGCTCCTAACTGCTGGTTTTGGGTGGTACCCCAATGGACTGGGGCGTCTATTTTGGACCGCTCTGCCATTACCAGATGGGAGCTGGTCTGGCATAAGAGAAAGCGAGGAGGGATTGGGAAAGTAAAGGAAGAACAGGGCGAGTGAGAGACACAGCTTGGGTTACAGAGAGCTCGCTGCGGTCGGCTGTGGTCTTAAGCTTGTGTAGTTATATGGGGCGGCGTAAGCCACAGAGGGAGATGGAACCGTAATCACACCGAGGCTGAAGCGAGCCTACGCTGATGATAGAACATTATAATGTTACAGTTTTAATGTTTTCAAAGGTAAATCGAAAGCGATACAATCATTTACTGTCAAAACGTTTAAACCTGGCGATCTCTGTCTCAACCAGGGTAGCTAAAAAAAAAAGTGTTTCGCAGCATAAAGGGACATAGGCTTTGAATTACATCCCTCGAGATGACCGAATTATATAGCGAATTTAAAAACTGCATCGTGACAAAGCGCCAGATTTCCCTCCAGACAATCACTGGTTGTGTGGAAACCTCGATGGAAGGCTGCTTTTGTGCCAACTGGACGTGCGGCTATGAAGTCACTCGATGCTCTGCTGAGTATAGGTTATGTGGGGAGACAATGACTCTACGCTCAACGTTGACTGAAGCGACCCACAGAGATGAGTCAGAAATGTAAATGGTCTTGAAAAACATCAATAGACCAAATGGGGAGAAGGGGGAAGGTAAATATATCCATAGCAATTAGGGAGTAATTTTGACTTTTTCCCAAAACGGAAAGGATGTTGTTTTGACCCACAAAATGTGAATTTATTGACCAAAATAAAAATTCCCAAAATATTTTTTCCATCAAATTGTGATGGCTAGACGACTGGGTCAGAGCATCTCCAAAATGGCAGGTCTTGTGGGCTGTTGCAGTGGTTAGTACCTTCCAAAAGTGGTCCAAGGAAGGACAACCAGTCAACCAACGATAGGGTCATGGGTGCTGATGAGCTAATTGATGCGTGTGGGGAGCAAAGTCCAGCCCACCCAGTCCAATCCCACACAGGAGCTACTGTCACAGAAATTGGTGAAAAGTTAATGCTGCTATGATAGAAAGGTGTCAGAACACACAGTGCATCGCAGCTTGCTGTGTATTGGGCTGCATAGCCACAGACCGATCACAGTGCCCATGTTGACCCCTGTCCACCGCAATATACAATAAAAATGGCAATATACAATAAATTTAAAATATAAGCAGCAAAGAAGAAAAAAATGGCTATAAACAATTAACCCAAAAATTCACAAGAAGCAATAAAAATTGGAAATAAAGAAGAAGAACAAGAAGAACAATCTTTATTTGTCACACAGCACACCACACTACAACACATGCACGCACACACACACACACACACACACACATACACATGCTTTTGATGGTGGCCGGTGAAATGAGGCCTCTGCATTTAACCCATCCTGGCTTGTCCTTCCTCCGGGGGCACAGCCAGGAGGAGTGGGCAGCATTTGTGGACGCGCCCGGGGACCAGGTGATGAGTGTCCATCGCTGGTCAGACGATGATGTGCGCATGTTTTTGGTGGGGGTCCTTACTGACGTTAGGTGGAGGAAACTCCATGTGAGCACGGGGAGAACATGCAAACTCCACACAGAAAGGCTCCTATTTGGGAGATAACCCACAGGAGCACGGTGCCAACAGCGCCCAAAGCGGGAATCGAATCCAGGACCTTCTTGCTGTGAGGCAGCCGTGCAATGCAAAAACAACAACAACAATAAAATGCAACAAAAGAAATATTTGGCCGGTGACTTTCAAGAATTAAACAAAACAATATCAGAACTTAAAAACAATGTGACGTTGTTATATAGGCACGATACACACAGATTCCAAGCATGCCGATTGAATACAACAATGATGGAGAGTAGCACGTGGCCATATTGTGATTGTGATTGTGAGTGGAATGTCTCAGGAGCTTCACCTGTCCTTTCCGTGCCCACAGAGGGAGAATCATATCACACTACTTTTATGTACCGCCAGTACTCCTTATCTCAGCACAGCTGGAGATTGCACTACTTCTCGTTGTTCAGTGCAAATTAAATTGCTGCAAAACCATTTGTTTGGACCGATGCAGGTAGGTAGTAATTATTTCCCCTTATCATTCTCTTGGAGCCCCTTAACCATGTTGCTATTTATAAGATTGTGTATAAGATTTGTAAGAGTGTGGTTGATGGAAAATGGCCAGTAAAGTTATTTTCATGATATCGGGCCTTTCATTGTTTTGTAGGATAAATACGTTCCTTGATATTTTTTTTAAATATGCAATGCACATAATAACTTATATTTGAAGAGTTGACTGGACTAAATTGCAGCAGCAGACGTGCCAACCTTGGGAAAATATTGTGAATACAGCAATAGTGTAACAGGGATTCTCCGTGGTTTTTGAGTTACTGCAGCTAAATGACTCCATCAGTTATTCACACCGTAGCCTTCTTGTAAGGCTCACTACAGCCTTCACTTCAGCCTTGTCGAGCTACTACGGCTAACTATATATAGTAATTTATCTCATTAGGATATACCCCCTGAAATGCATCATCTTGTAAAGTTACTCAACATGTTTACCAGCTAGGGATGGACGATTGCATTTTTCTCGGCTGATTCCTATTTCAGATTTTTTTAAGTCTGACCTGCAGATTCCGATTTCTGATCTGCTGTATTTGTCACTGACAAATACATCGTCTGATCTGATCACGCTCACATGATAGGACAGCTGCACATACAGACTACCTCTGCAATTTTCAGTTACCACAATAGTGAGATTGCTGATTTTGACACTGTGTGCTTATTATTGTTCATTTTTGACTATGGAGCAATAATAGAACAAGAAACTGTCACTGAGTTCCAATAAAATAAAATAAAACATGGAACTGTCACTGAGTTCCAATAAAATGGTGTATGGGACTGTCACCAATTTTCAGCCTGTAACTGGACACAACATATATGGACACAATTGACATGGAAATGTCCAGTTCTAACTTCAAATGAAAGTCTCTTTCACTTGCAAATATACCTTTCTATTATATTTATGTGGTACTTGCCATTCCAAAATAAATTGCAATCAATGCCAAAAAATAAAAAAATAAAAAAATAAAGCACGACTCTTCTCATTCTCGGTCACTGGAAGTCCTCCTTCCCTCACCGTGCATTAAACCAACTGAATCAAATGGAATGACTCGTTTTACTGAGTGACTAGTCAAGAACCGAGTTTCAAAAAAGAGTCTAACCTTTCATCACGATGGGAGTGGGCACTAGGAACCAGAGCAGATGTAGTGACAGAGATAGATACACAGTCTGCACAATGTGTACCAATGTAATGTAAATACGTTACATTACATTGGTATCGGTTTTGGGTATTGGAACATTTTCACGAGAACATGAGAACTGTATTGGGCTGTAAATTAGACCGACACCAATTTGGAAAAAATATCTGACACTGATCAGCCAGTCACCTGCCAAAGCTAAAAACTGGTAAATTTCGGTGACCGTCCAATCTATCAGTGTCTCTCACGTTTTATGCTAGATTATTACTCCCCCACTTCACATTTTAACTCAGCAATGCAGCGTCGGTGGATAAAAAAGTACTGCTGTGGATGTTGAGTGAGTGAGAGGAAAGGGAGGCGAGGGGTTACAGAACCACAGGTCGTAGCATCTGGTCCAATCCAAGGGATGTAGGTTAAATACTGAATAATGTAAGGTATTGATTGATTGTTTTCTGTATATATATAGATATATATATATATCTATATATATATACATATACTGTATGTGTATATGGTATATATATAAAAAAAAAATTTTGGCGTAGTTTCAGCTGGCATTTTGTACCTACCTATTTTGTCAAAGATTTGTGCTGTTTCACAAAATCCGTGCAGGTTCGCGGGTCTGCAGCAGAGAACTGTTTTCATTCCATCCCACTGTGGTATACGTCGCTTCTTTGATAACATTTTTTATGTGGACGATGTGACTTGGACATGCATGTGACTTTTTTTGCATATTGTGGTGTTCATACCCTGGCCAGCTAAACAGCGAGCCCCGCAGGTTCTTCACATTCCCCCATTTTGTAAATGTTCTCATCTCGATCCCATGGGCCGAGAGTGCACTTAACTGGGAGTTGTTCCTTGCCCGAACGGGGTTAAGACTAGGGGATGCTGTTGATTCCAATGTGAAATGCGGGTTTGTGAAGCCCTTTGAGACTGTATTGTAAGGGTTATATAAATAAACGTGACTTGAGTTGACTTGACTTAACCTTGTTTTGATGCTCCGGCTTGTTTGCCTTGCTGGGATTTTGCAGGAAACGCAAGCAAACAAACCTGCTCATAATTACATCATACACAAGGCTGAAAAATGTTGGAACATAGAGGACACAGCGTAGGTAATACATTTAGGGTAAGAGCGGAACAACTGTTTGGAATTAAAAGCCTCATGGCTCTTTTCTTTGCGCAGAATGTGAGTGGCCCTGGCATGCTGCACTTCTCCTTCTGACGTTAATGCTTTTATAATTTCATACGGCCCCCTTGCAAGGTCTCGCGTTCCTAAGCAGCGGTGGGATCCACAGCCCTACCCCAACCTCCGGCCTGTAATACAGATGCTTGTAATCTTCCCAGCTGTGGCTTGGCTATAAGACAGACAAACAGACAGAGAGACAGGTCTGTCCTACATTCCCTCTCAGTCACATTCAAAACACACAGCAACACATATAGATAGCAGGGCCTGTAATTCATGTCTGTCAACCATCAAAGTGCCAGTCATGCCACTCAATCAGCAGAAAAGCCCTTATTTGGAAACCTTACCTGACCTCAGCCTTATATTATCCACAATGTAATTCTTGAACAATGTGATTAGGGATGCAAGACTGGTGAACGACTCGTTTGTAGTGAGCAATTTGTTTGTAACAAACCATTCGTTCCGAGCGAACAAATCTTTGAAATGACTGAAAGGTTGGGAGTCACTCTGCCAAAAGAGTCGTTCACAACTCGGTAATTTCAGCCAGACACACAGGCACACAGGCATAACCCTTAAACGAAAAGAGCCGAGAGCCATTAGTGTTGAGTCACGGGAAGCAAGTGAGTTAATCTTCTACTCGCGAACAGAAAATAATTACTTAAGTATTAAAGTAATGTGGAAAAAAAGGTGAAGGCACGTAATTCATATTGAATTTGACTGATTCACACATTGCATTCCACCTAAATATATAATGTTGACAGAATTTAATTATTCTTGTGAGAATTCCATTCACAACTCTGAACACAACTGAACTGATTCTTCTGACTTTTGTTTTACCCACTGAATCAAACAAACACACAGAGTCTGAAAATTTAACAAATGTTTTTACTGAGACACTTGTAAGGAGCCAAATCGTGGAAGAGTCGAACTTTTCATCACTATTTTGGTATCAAATTGGACAATGATCTTTTTTTAACCCCCAATTCTTCTAACTAAGTGTAAATACGTATACCAACCCGGTCTTAAGATTCTTTGTGCTCATAGTCACGAAAATGTATCTATTGAATCGAGTACGATTGTCTGACTTTTTTCATGCTTTCATGCTATGAAATATAAACCAATTAATTTGAATGGGGAGATTGTTTTAAACTTTTGAAGCGGGGGGCATGGGGAAGGAGGTGGATGCAGATACGTACACAAATACTAAAACTAACCTGACGAAAATCAAGCCACTGTGGGAAAGTGGGGGGAACCCTGGATGAATTCAAATTGTAAATGTTTAAAGTTTAAAGTTTAAAGTTCATTCTGTCTAGCACTTTATAAAAGCAAGGTTTCGCTTTTTCTCTTTTGAATGGTCTATTAAATTCAAGTTTGGGTGAGAATAGGGATATTCGATCATACCCTCAGTCTGAATTTCATTTATAGATACCATTTAACTCGATATAAATGTCGCCTGGGTGAAAATTTTTATGTACCCATCAAGCAAGAGACGTTGCTGTTACGCTAAGGATTATTGGGTAGTGTAGTCTCTATGTCATTGCTAATAAAACATGTTTTTTCTTAAAACAAGGTTGATATCATACTACGACAAAGTAAAAAAAAGAAAAAAGATTTTATTCCATTTAAATTGTGAATGGTCTGGGAATCCACACTTGGCACACCACTGCCATGACAGGGTTGGATTTGTGAAACTTTGTCAAATAACAAAAAAAAAACATTTTTGGAAAGGTCTCATCTTGTATGTTAACATATGTAAGTTTGAGAGACTTCAGTGGATGCTATTGTGAGATATTGACCTTTGAACCCTGACCAGAGGTCACCTTTGAAGCCCTGTATCTCAGTATTTAAAAGAGCTACCAAAATAAGGTCAACTGTTTTGGACAGCTCCGGTGGTATTGTCAATAGGGAGCGCCACTTAAAATGGCCTCACATATAATTCAATGAAATGACATATGTAAATTATGATAACGCAGATACAGTATATTCCCCGACCACATTAACCGCTAGTAACACATGCATGGTGTTTTTCAGGCATACCTTTTTTTCCTTTTTAGGTTTATAATAATTTAACAACTTTACCCGTGAGGCAGTTGCATCGAGATGCATAGCAAAACTGTAGTTTTTGTAGTTTCTAGGGTTAGGGTTTAAATAATTTAAAAATAGTTGCATAAATATTATAATATTATATTCATGTTTGCACCTGTGGAAGCCACAAATCCATATGATATCAACCTTGTTTTAAGAAAAACACGTTTTATTCGGGATGTCATGGAGACTACACTACCATAATTCTAAATGTAACAGCGACATCTCTGATTGGTGGAGCTCGCTGTTACCATGGAAATGTTTACTGCACTGGCTGTTGGGTACAGGTGCAGGTGCCCAAAAGCTGATATTCATATCCAGTGAAATTGTATCTATGAATAAAATTTATATTGAGGGTATGACCCTATATCCCTATTCTTGCCCAACCTTGAATTTAATGGACAATTCAAAAGAGAAAGAGCGAAACCAGTACACAGGTTTTATTTTGTGCTTGTCAGAACAAAATTGAAACCCATGCATTTAAAATTTTAATACAACCACGCCCCCCACCCCCCCCCCCCCCCTTGCCGCGGTGTACTTTCGTACAAATTGGTTGGTGCTTATGAGACAAACATGCTGATGAAACATGCTCAAAATATACTTTTTTATCGCTTTCTATGTCTATGTGTGGTGATTGTTTTTTAATATGAAAACTGTATTCATCTGCCTTCGCTACAAAATCTGGCAACCCCCGTGGATAATTTAAAAATAAATGCCATTTGTCTGCATTTGTGTGGTCCCATTGGAACTCTCGCTGTATACAATGTATCACTGAGATCTGCAGACTGCGGACCATTATGGATCATGACGGATTGTGTCGTCTTGGTTTTTCAAAATTGTCACCCTTGTGGTCATGTGTGAGGTAATAACCGGTTTGATCACCCACAGAGGCAATCAGGGTTTCCAAGGAGTATATGATTTTACAGGGACATATCCCATGATAATGGTTGGTTGGTATTTGTATTTCTAAATAGATTTAGTTGGTGGATAGCAACGACATCCGCATCTGGTATGACGCTGATAATTTGTGGATGAGGGAACTTCCCTTTAACTGCCACAGCTTGAGGTCAGTGATGAGTTTAATAAATGAAGCCTTTTCTTGCTTTTAGCTTTATTCTCCTGGGTATTTTTTATTGATTTTCATTGGAGACCTTCGGAACATCTTGATTAACCTTAAGAGCATTGGTTTTTTTTATCAATGTTTATCAATGTGCCTTTGGTTTCGGAAGAGCAACACACAGCCTTTTGAATATCAAACTGCTTTGGTAAACCACATCAAGGCGTGCAGACCACTTTCCTCCAGGAAGCGGAACTGAGAAAAGGCTATTAAAGTTTGCACATAAAGCTAATACTAAGAAACCTCTCGTCGGCGTGTTTACATCTCCCTTACAAAGCATTTTCAGCTTCTGCTGTGCTGATTTTGGTGTGTGCTCTGGGGCAATTCCTCCTCAGCACATAAAAACATTGTTCGCCAAATGATGAGTCTAAGATCACTGTCATTGCCATTCTCTTTCAAACATTAGTGGTACACGGATGTCCATACATTGTGACGTCGTAGAAGAGTATTCTTCAGACGTGAGGACGACTTGAGACACCCCCAAGCAGTTATTGTCAGAACAGGACAAGATGGCAGTGCAAGAACATCACAGAGGATTTGTAATCCTCTGTGATATTCTTTGAGACACCCCACGAAGCTATTGTCAGAACATGGTAGATGAAGGTATACCGTGACAAGATGGTATTGTGAAAACATTACAGGGGATTTCGTAGTCTTCTGTTCTGTCTTGACAATAGCTTTGGAATCTTTTGAGGAGGTCACTTCACCTTCTCAACCACACAGACGGGTAAGACGTGTTAGCTACTGCCCTCCCATAATTTATCTTTGCCTTAAGGAGTAAAGGTGCACAATACCATGGCCTTTCATTTCCAAGATGTTGGTATGGTATTAATTCTAAGTGTGAGCTAATTCCTTTGGACAAACATGAAAAAGATGGTCGTTAAGAGAGTTTTTTCCAGCTAAGGTTGCGTCACTCACGGTCAGATCCATTTGCTATCCATTTAGATCCAAGAGATGACACCAAAAAAATGACATTCTCAGAATTCTATCATTTGTCTTAGTATTTGTTGTATCTTGTATTTTTTCTGGCCCAGGCGGATACGTCTGTCAGCTACAACTCCCTTTGATTTCTTCACGGTTATCATGCCCAAATCAAAACCATCATTGTGGACAAAGTGTTATTTTGTCTCGATTGGAAGAAGTTCAAGATTGCTGAAACAGCCAGGGAGTAGATTCCCAATGTTTTTTTTAATAACTATTCTGGCAGTTCCTTTCCCTACCACTGTAAAAGAGTTTTAAAGTCTGGATGAGTCTAGCTCTTGCATGAATATTCAGCTTTTGATTCTGGAAAAGAAAAATTCCAATAACTGACCACTTTTAATTTAAGGCAATGATTTTAGCTCAAATGGTTCGATAGAATTTTTAAACAATTTGGGCAACTGAGATATCCTCTGTATTAAATGCCACCTAAATAAAAGAAAATCCCAAGTGTGACTTAAGTTGCATTACAAGTCCCACCCAAAATAATTGTAATTTCACGCAAAACAGTGGTTTTTCTGTGTCTATGTGAATAAATCTCTAGTTTGATTGATGTGTTTGGTTCAATGGGTTAATCAATGGATTAACATCAGCACGACATTTGTTGAGTGGGAGAAAGGAGCTGTTTGGAAAAGCAGAGACAAACTCATGGTTGATGTGTTTCGTGTAGGAATATTTTTTCTTGCATTGCAAACCTATCTGCCCTTCAAATTGAGAGAACTGCAACCTATTTATGAATATAAGTTAAAAAAAATATATATATATTTTAAACCAAAGTCAGTGAAACTAATCAAGTGTAAGTAGGACTCTGGCATCTTTTGAGGTGGCGTTGCCAGCCATTGATTTCAGAGATCCGGTGTTAACGTGGCATACCTTTTTTTTTTTTTTTCTTTTAATAAAAAGCAGCCTTCACCCAGTCTGCATGGCTTCCTGGATACATACTTCTTTCTGCGAGCCTGGCTGGCAGCATGCAGGCTCCCTGACTGCGTTGTATGCCGTCCCTTGTCTCCATTTCCAGCCCTGAGGTGAGCTCTCAAAGTAAGAACTCAGGAGCATACAAGGACAGGCGCATCTGGAAAGTCTACGCTGGCATAATTTGCCAGTTAGCTAGCGGGGTGATAATGAAAAGCAGGGCTCTCCCTACCTCTCACGTCGCCTGTTCACTATTAGTCAAACTAAGTCTCTTCAGTTCCTCTGGTAACTCTGCACTCTGAGAAGCAGACTGGTATATTGCTCTAGTTTACAAGGGATGAGGAATAACTGTCAGGTTATGACAGTTGAGGCATGCGCTGAAGGAGTATGGAGGACACTTTAATTGTATTTGTTTTTGTGGCTATGATGTAGACACAGCAAGGCGGAATTAACAGCACATGAGAATTATACCGAAGCACAGAAGGGTTTGCAAAAATACTGACTCCACTCACCCAATATCATTGTCTGCAAAAACGCTGTGGCTAATACGACACACCCACGTTGAGCTGTGCGGTAATGACAAAGTATACTCAGTGCTACTTTTCCCCTCCCCAGGAAGTCAAAGTGACGGCCCGGTAACACGGCAACCCATTTAGCGAGGAACTGTGCGACCATTCGAGAAGCAACAGTGTGTTTATTTAAGACTGTGCAAATCTGCATGCGATGTGGCTTTTTGGTCCCGAGCGTAACCAGCATTCACTAGTGTGAAATCCTAAGGCCATGAATTTTTTCTGCACACGTGACACCCTCCCACATCGCCCAAACCGCAGCCGGTGAGTCGAAAGAGAGAGAGAGAGAGAGAGAGAGAGAGAGAGAGAGAGAGAGCGAACAACCCAGGGTATTGCCGTGTCTTCCGAGAGTTTAGAAGGGTCAGCGCACCCTTCTCTTAACTCCGCAAAGCCCCTCTTGACCTCGCCCATGTCCCAAGGCTGAAGGCCGCCGAGTGGGTTTTCGCTGGGAACAGCGTGCAGGTGTCAGTGGAACACCGAGGCCCATTTACAGGAAGAGGCCGCGGGGGTGAGGAGAGCAGCCCGTGATTTACACTGTGTTTATACATTTTCACTGTACGTGGAGACTTACAGCTTCTCTGGAAGGTCCTGCCTGTTTTCCCCTGACCCCACAAAAGCAGACACTGTAGGATGGAGGAGGAGGAGGACGCCTGTTAACTTTTAACAAGACAGTCGCTTGTTTACCGAGAACGCTGATCATTTTGGATAGTCGATGTGAATGCCAATGTTGAATACTTGAATGAGCATGACATGCTGCCTGAGTGCCTTGATTCAGTCCTCCAAGGAACTTATTGTTATTGGACAAGAACAGGGCCAAGAATTATTACTCGGGCCTAGGGTTTTCTATTAATCAGAACTCATCACAAAGGGTTCAATCAAAGCTACTGTCAAGAACATCAGTTCCATTTTAATGGTTGAACAGAACAGCTGTCGTCAGTCTCCAAACGCTGCCAAATCAAATATTTTTGTTTATGTAAATCACCAAACAGCTGTTTGAATTTGTACACCTTGTATTGTTTAAATGTTTTTATTTTTTTTAACTTTTTTTTTAATCAAATATCCATTTGTAATCCATTTGTTTTGTATCTGCAATGTGGGTCACAGAACTGGTATGAAAAGTCTACCATTTAACTAAACTCAAACGACCTGGGTTTATTTCTAAGCATGGCACGGCATGGCTGTTTCTCAAAAAATAACCAAAAACATAACGAGTATTTTTATTTTTAATGGCTGCTAGATTGCGAAGGCAGCCCTAGAGCCCAGTCTAAACAAAGGCTTTGAAAAGTAGTGTTTGCATCTGCTGTTTGGGCAACCAACATGGCCACTTCTCAAGTTTCTAAAGGAAATGTTTATCATATGCGCTTCTGTGTTTGTTTGAGGCCAAATATAATTTTTCAAGGCAACGGCTTTGGTTTGCATTTGTTTAATCAAACAGGTTTTTTTGCGGTAATTCGTCTCGTTGAAACTCCCGTTTTGGCCTGTGAACAATATTAAAAGCCTTATAAGTTCAAAGACTTGAACTTTGGAATTTGCCGTCGCCGAATGCTATATTCTTGGTTTCTGGTGCAGCCAGGAATCAGACAAACAGACGTCCAACAGATCTGACTTGAGACTCACTCGCAGAATTCAAACAAAATATAGAAGGAAGAGCATAACCTCTAGTGGTAATGTGTTTTCAAAGGATGGAAGGATGCTTGGATTTAGGCACAGTGCTTCTTGGAAGGATGGAATCCATCTGAACGCATCAGATCAGAGTTCACTGTCACAGTAGCCACAACAGCAGGGATTTTATTTCATGTTTAAATATGCAGTGAGATTAAACATTCAGTTTGACCCAAATTACTTCAGCTTTGTTCTTGACACATGCTCTTACAACTAAAACAAGGGGATAAGAATATGTCCTGTATTCTAATTCTAATTAAATTATGTTCTGTCATATATTACATTATATGATTAGAAATAGAAAAAAATTGTGTGATTTATTTTTTATTATAAAGGCCTGCCAGCTAAGCATTATTATCGTAACAATTCTTCATGCTGAATTTCTTTTTTAATATTGTCCTTTTAGGATTGACATGACCTGATTGAATTGACAGGCCAAAACATTCTTTCTAAATATTTGAGAGCAGACCACCATCTTCTTTTTTTTTTAAGGAGAATTTCAAGAGGGTTAGATATTCCCTTCCTTATCATTATTCCTGCCCCCAAGTGAGTATAAGGCCAGCGGAAATGCCATGCAGTTCCAGATAAGCATTGAATGTTTTGCCCAAATCCCTTTCAAATACAAAGCGGAGATCGACATCATATTAAATGACTTTTGTTTCCCTTTGTAGTTTAAGCATCTGCAAGGCACAGCATCGGGCCTGGCCTCGCACTTTTTTATTTAGTGTAGGAGGTTTGAGAGGCAAAGCCAAAGTCTAAAGTATAAACTGCATACACGCTCTCTTTAGAATGTTGTTCTGCTGGTCAAAGTCCTCTCTGGTGCTGGTTTGCTCTCAATAACAACATTCAGAAGGGAAAAAAAAGAAAAAAAGGCATTCATAGTGCCATAATGACAGGGAAGCTCGTAAAAACATCTGAGCCAGAAGTGTATAGGAAAGTATTCGGTGCAAAAAAACTAAAATAAGACCGGCCCTTTGAACAGCCGAGAACGGAACTGATTGTGGAAGTGCTGCGTTTTAAGACGCCAAAAGCTGCTCCTGTCACCAGCACTAACCCATCCAGGGTTTACGAGTCCAAGGCTGTCCAAAGAGCTTGGACAGCTAGTTTCAGGGGTTTGGACCGTTGGTTTTATGATGTGACAGACTTCACACGTGCAGCGACATATTCAAAGTCACTAACATAACACTAATAAACTATATGGAGTCATTGCTTAATGTAACAATGTAATAACTGCGTTCTATAGGGATACCCATCTGCATCCGTTTATTAAAAGGAATTTCCTCCCTAGAAAAGATATGGGTTTCCAGGCTTCCAATATCCTCTCTACTGAACATATACCTTATCTTATATATATTTATATATATATACACACAATCTCCTAGATCTCCCTGAGCGTATATACACCGTAGGGCAACTCACCCAGAGTGAGTAGACAGAGCCTTGGTTCCCGCATTGTCTGGAGATATTCTCCAGAGATAGACAGAGTTCGTGGGAAACAAACACTGTCTTCTATTTCGCTCCTCTCCGATAAGCTGGCGGAGCCGACCTGACATAATTAGTTGTCTGGGGTTTGTTTTGGTGGCGAGCAGTGTGGAGCCAACGGCCATCAAGACAGCTAGAAGCCACATGAAAGTACACGGTGGAAGCTTTGCTACTGCTGCCACCGGTTGCATTCACGCTTCAGCATCTTCTTCCCATTGTTCTTCCCAGGTTTATGTACATACAAAACATATATAGGGGCGGTTTTGCAGACAGGTTTTAATCTAAATCCAGACTAACCTCAACCGATTATAATTAATCCAGAATTTAAAAATGCCTTTTTGAGACGTTGCTTAATTTAAGAAGAATTAGTTTAACAAGACAAGACTAGACATTACTAGACAAGGAAGTCCTATACTAAACCTAAGGAAAGACTAGTCAGCTCCTTCAGTCTGCTCTTGGCGCTGGTCTTACTCCAGATCAACCTGGTCGACCTGGAGGCCACGTCCATGAATCCAAAGATAAACCTGCCTCAGGCCAGGTTTAATTCAAGCCTTCACCTAGACCTAGATTAGCTCTAATCATCCCTCTGGAAATCAGTTTTTTTTGGGCAAGTCTGAGACAATTTTAAACTATGACAGAGAAAGGCCATTTCACTAAATCCAGATTAATAGTGTGATTTAGTCTAAGATTAGACCTAATCTGTGTCCGTGAAACCGCCCCACAGAGTTTGCCCTTAACCAAAGTGCTTTTACACACCTTTGCTCTACAGTTCTAGGTGGCCGTAGTCAATGAAAGTGCCCATAAAGGCCACCTCCCGTTAGAGGAGAATAGTTTGAGCTTCGCTGCTTTTAAAAAGGTATTTATGGGGCCGAGCTATGTTGAGGCAGACAGACTGTCTGAGGATGCCTACTTTTAGTCTAGCACTGGGCAGGCCAGGGGGGTGTAGACCATCGGCACGTGCGGGGAAGAGTTCACCTCGCAGGTCAGCAAGCACTAGAGGGAAAGTTGTTGGAAACCTGCTAAATAGAAACGGAGGCACAGGCAAGCTGTGGCCGTTGGGGGAGGTGGGGCCCTAGATTGAGGTATTTATACGGTGCTCCCAAGGCTATAATCGCGGTCTGCTAACTATGTCCTCGGGATTGCGAAATGGAAGTGTTTATCCGAGCCCCATGTAGAAGTGACATGAATAACCGGTGGCGGCGGTAACGCGAAACAGCCCTCTGCTGGTCGTAGCGCTGCTGCCAGAGCCGAACTTAGTTATTTTGGGTCAGGAACCTCTGTGTTCATTTCAGTGTAGTCCCTCGCCCCCCTTAGGGATTGGCCCCCATCTCTAATCAAAGGGTGAAAAAACCACTAGATTCCACACTAACAACATACAAATGACATCAAAAACCAAAACTCTTTTCAGCCGAAGTTTTTTAGCTGAGCTTTTTTTTTCTGCACAGCTGTATTTGGAGCTTAGACTGCTGAGAAAACCTGCTGACCAGTTGTTGTTTAGTGATTAGTCAGATAACACCTTCGAGAGTCAGCCGAGCGCCAGTGACCCAGTCCTAACCATTCGAAACTGCCAGATCAGAGTCTTGGGGCAGGTGTTTCCAAAAATTAAAGGCGGGGATTGAAGATTGAAATCACAGCACATTTTGGAGCTTTTAATACAATTTAAATATCGTGATTCGGCAGACAGTCTCCTATATTCCCCAGTTAACACATCAGAGCTGCTTTCCATCCAGATTGGCTGCCCCTAATCCCTCCAAATAAATCCTCTAACCGGCCAAGTTTGAAGCATTTCAATTGACAAACCGACACCCCCTCAGGAATGTCTTCTCTAAGCAGGTCTGCGCTGTTGGAGGGGGCCTCTCTTTCTCCTTCACTCTGTTTTTTGCATTCTTTTTATCGCAATCTCATTCTCTTGTTCATTTGTGCGTGTGTGTGTGTGTGTGTGTGTGTGTGTGTGTGTGCGCGCACGCAAAAGTTTACATGCTGTGTGTGGGGGCACCAAGATATTCCCATACTGTGTGAGTGAACCTGAAATGAATTTCTTCACAAGCCGCTGTTGAGTTGTACATCTTGATTGGATAACAACCAAAGGGAACAAAAGGTCTTCATAAGATGCTTCAAAGCAACCACATTTGTTGACATTTGCTGAATAATGTTGAACATGAGTGAGCAACGTTAAGTCCTTGTAGACATTGTAATAACACAGTATTAATTTATACCTACTAAGTCATTGTTATCCATGCCGGTATTATTGTTTACATATTCATTCATCCTTCAGTATTATCCATCTATACTTATACTTATACAGTATTGTGCCAGACGTGGGGTTGTGGTTAAGCCACGGTCGGCAGGTGACAGCGTCGTCGGTGCAGCTGTACCGAGTCGGTCTTCTCAGTCCCGTTGGTGCTTATTGACCGGACCCAGCTGGAAGAGTTTTCAGATGTGTTGTTTGTCTTGCAGTGAGAAAAAAACGCGTGGTGCAGGAGAAGTGACCCTGCGGACCAGATCGCGACCCAAACGGATCCAGACTTTGATTAATTCTATGCTGCTTTATGTTCCTGTTTTGGCCAGTGAGCCTTTTTGTTTATTTGTTTAATAAAAACCCCGCCGTGTCGGCACCTCACTGCCCAAAAGTCTCTGTCTCCTGCCCTGAACCCGTATCTGTGGGTAGAGTCTCCCACAAGTATTTTATACCCACAGCCATACTAGCAAATAGATACTGCCACTTAGCCCCAGCTAACTTATTCTAATAAAATATATCCTGGGCTTACAATTGCTTTTTTATATTCTGTTTATATTCTGCAATTTTTCTTTGTATGTTTTGCTATTTCTGTAAAAAATTTTTACTTTGTTTTTATTCAGACTTTCAGACTTTTAAGCATTTTTAACATTTTTTATTCTCCACCAACTGGCAAGTATGCTGGAGCAAAGGATAACTGTTGCCAACGCCCTATCTCCCCAATCAAACAGACTTCTTTAACGCCATCGCTTCCTACCAGCAGGACTCCCAAAGCTTCCGACAACAAGGAGGGAATCAAGCCTGCTCGACACAGCCTGTGTCTGGAAGATGCAGGTGGATCTAGACCAGAAGCCTCTTTTTACGCCAGAGATCATGACAACAAATCTCAGGCTGGACCTGGTCTTGTGGTCTACCTTACAGAGATCCCTATGCATTGCGGAGCTGACTGCCTTGGGAGGTTGCAGCAGATGAAGTGTATGAAAGGAAAAGGTTGAAATCCAACGCATAGCAGCTGAAGAAGTGCAGTGGGGCTGGAGAGCACGAGTGCACCCAGTGGAGATGGGTTGCAGAGGATTTTTGGCCAAATCAACCACCAGGCTCCTGAAAGAGATGGGCTTTCGAGGGCGGGCCCTACGGCAAACCACCAGGTCATTGTTGGAGGCTGCCGAGTGTAGTAGCCACTGGCTTTGGCTGAAAAGAAAGGACCCGATCTGGGCTGCAATCAAGGGGTAAAAGCGAAGGGGGGTGCATCTGGGATGCCAGATGTCGCCGTTGACCCCTCTGGAGGAGTTGTGGCCTTATCAACGTAACACCAGTGAAGGAAGGTGCCCACTTAAATCAAGAAATCAAGGGAGTGCTGATTACTGTAAGGGATAGTTACAACAATTCCTATGAGCTCAACTTATGCTTAATATCTATACAGTACACTCTGTAAATATTTCACAATTTCTTTATGTAGCTATTTTGGCCATTTTCTTTCTATTAATTGCTATTTTTGTTTATTATAAATGTATTTATATATTTGAGACTTTCAGAATTTGCAGTTTTTTTTAATGTTTTTATGCTCATTGTCTGTACAGCAATGCACCAATTTTTACCACGGCAAATTCCTGTTATATGAAAATGTACTTGGCCAAAAAAACTGGTCCTGAATCAAATACATCAGTTGGTAAAGGATGTGGCCACGCTGCGTTTACATGATATGTAGATACCGTGAACTAAAAATGTCTGTGCTTTTAAGCCGCCAAGATCTGCTCCTATCGCGAAAAAAAAGAAATAGCTGTTCCTCATTCATCAGTTGTCCCCAACTTGTTTTGGTGCTGTGCAGAACTGTATTGTCCCGCAGCTCTACATTGTCCCCACTACCACGGCTCAGCTCCCTGTGATGTGGTCCCTGCCCCCCGAGAAGCACTAAGCTCGGTGACACGGCTGTCAAACAAAATCTATGTGCCTCCCTAAGCCCCCCCTGTTGCCAAGGGCCGAACTTTAGGAATGTCTATGGGTGACAAAGGATGATTAGCGGTCTGATTGCTCCATATGCTGACGTTTCTCAACTTTCATGTGCGTTGTGTGTGGAATTCTGGGGGCATCGCGGTCTGGATTCTGTTGGTTTTTTGGAGCATTTGAAGGAAGCTGCTATATCTCCACCAATAAACATTTGTCAATCTGAGCCCTGTCTAGTTGTTTCAGTGTCATTCAATTACAATTACAAATTGACTCCCACTTTCCCACAAGGGATCCAATCTGTTAACCATATAAACATATATAACATATAATATCAATGCTCGACAAAACATTATGTGCATGGAATTGTGCACAATCCATTTGCTTTATAGCAATCATGTGTACATAGGAAATGCCCATTAAGGTAGGATCAAGAGAGGTAAGAGAGGATCGCTTTATGTAGTAGTGACTGAGTTATGGAAGTGGCCTGTATTCCGTCCGTACGGGACACACGTTCCTGGTTAACAGTACTGCACTTTTAACCTGTGCTTATTGTTCCGGAGGGATAATTCATATGTTGACATTTTTGCTCGCGCTACCTCCCACAGTAGCTAAGTGTGTTGATCCCATAATTAATCCTCCCTCCAGGGGGTCCACTAATGGTGAACTTTGGACGTTTTTTTGGCTAAGCACGGCCTCTTGGTAAAGCGAAGCAAAGGCTCTAATCACCTCCTTGAACTTTGGGTTGGCGTAATGGAGCGTTCTAAACCACTTTGAGTCAAGTCTCGCCCTTTGGCTCGGATCCTTTGATATGACCTATGATTTGCAAGTGGCAAGTGAGGTATTTGCTTATTTGGTCACAACAGTGAGCGTGCTTAAAGTCTGCAAGTTGAAGACAAAAAACTTAATTGAGGCCTTGCTGGGAAAAAAAAAATAATGTCACTTTTACAGCCAAACTACAACAACCGCATTTTCCAACCTTATGCGAGATTGTGGGTTTGGAATCAATGTTTGTGTTCGCAAGATATATTGTGCAAGTTATTTTCAGCACCTGAATTTAGCCATCCATGTAGATGTTTTATATGCACTGTAGGTGTCTCTGAGGTTTCTATTAGCACCTGTTCACTACCTGGAACACTTTTGGCGGCTTTCATCCCAATGGCTCGTTAAGCGGTCCGTAGGCTGCGTGGTCCGCAAGGCCCCTCAGGAGCAGAGCTGGCCCCGTCTAGACGCAGCAGCTGGGTTATAGTGGACTAGTCTGACATCCCCCCGCTCACTCGCATCATTCCTCCTTATCTCTCCTTCTGTTTGTGTGTATGTCTTCCCCTTCTAGTTACTTTCTCTTTCTCTCCCAATCCTCTGTTTCTCTCTCAAATTTAACCATAATTGCATCTAGGCTTTCCAGTAGCCAACAGAGAACCGGAGAGGGGTTTCCCCAGGCCCGTCCAAAATACCAGTCCTCAGTGTTCCATCAAATTCAGAATAATGGGAAGCTAAAACCCATAGGCATTATGCACATGCATGTTCAAGTGTTCAAACACACACACACACACACACACACACACACACACACACACACACACACACACACACACACACACACACGCGCGCGCGCACACATTCACAATCCGCCCATACTGCTTCCTCAATCCCTCCAGCATTATTGAAACAAAATGTCTGAACTTAATTTTTGGGGCAACAACTCTTTAATTCCTTCTTTCTTTCTTTCTTTCTTTCCACTAAACCTATTTACTGTGGATTGCATAAAAGCGGAAGCTTTTCCTGGACTTAAGAGTGCAATTTCCATAAGCTCCAAGAGGTACTTAGACCCTGGTTTCATGCATATTTGTTTTGAAGATAAAAGTGAACGATATAGTAAACAACAGGTTTGATTAAACAGCAGCCGTATAGCAATGAGGTAATGCATCAGTAACTGTATTTTATACAGAGTATGCTATAGATGCATCAAAATGTTATTGACAGCTGTAGCTTCAGGCGCAATTAGTAACATTAGTGACAAATAGCACTGCCTATAAACTAGCCATAGAGCCTATACAAACTTTGGCAAACGTGATGCTCCCTCTTAGCTTTCGTAGCAGAGGGGTCTTAATGTCGTTTGTGTGGTTGCTGAATGTACATAAAATTAAATCATTTTAGGGATATAAGCAACGTAGTTCATCGGGCGGGAATTAAGTGGAGATTGACAGGTTTGGGAGTGAAGGGCGTTTCCTCCTAAAGGGAGAGTCTGAACTTGACTGCCTGTTTGGAGAGCTGGAAATGTCAGCAGCGATCGAGGAAGCAGTGGACTGACTGGCAATGGTCAACAATTTATTTATGAACCCCCTAATTTTACCATTAATAGTGAAAACCTCCTTGTGGGTGGATAAAAAAAACAACTTTCCTCTGGGTCTGGTGTACAAGAATCCCCCGGACATACAGAAGCTACTATTTATATCTGATCAATTCCCTTCTGTGCTCAAAGGAATTTAATTAGGGCGCCTGCGTCACCGCGGGGTGGAGCATTGTGGCTGTCCAGTGGAGCAGGGCAGCGCGTGTCACTGGACGGGAAGATAAGCACGACCTGATGTAGCGTGGCGACCCCTGGTCCATGGGGGGGTGGGGCTGGGGGGGTGGTATTGATTGACGCACAGCGGTGTCGTGTGCAGGAGAAGCCCAGTGTCACCTCCGGGGGGAGGGGGAGCGGTGTTTCTTTGACCCCTTTCAACCCCTCACACTCGGACGAGTTCCTCTGAGTTTGAGTATCGACCGATGTACAAATTGTTGCCATTTGTTTTGATTGAGCGGAATATATACCGACTTTAAACCTGTGGTCCAACCCTCTCTCATTTTTTCTCATATTTCCTCTTGCAACTTTGGTACCGCAGCTGTTTCGGGTTTAAGCGCTGACCAAACCCTGTCAAACTTATTTGCGGTTCACTGGACCCACCCATTCACTTCAACACGGAGCCCGACCAGCTTAACTGAACCTGCTGCAGGTCTAAATGGATTGTTTCCAGACAGATCGCTGCGGCACATTCGATCTAATTCCTGGGTAGATGCACAGATAGACGCATTTTGAGTATAATTTACTTGGATAGGGCCGCAGATGTGGCGTCACTACCCATCTAAGAGTCTGTTTTATGCTGAATTATTATGAAGAACGCTGCCAGTCCCATCCACATTTGGGTTTACAACACATGTACTCACTGTCACCTTCTTAAATTAGTGAGCGTAATTACAATTTAGATACACGTCCTTTGAGGCGGTGGAGAAAATGAGAATGCAATTCTCTCTTGACTTTTTGTGGTTGGGAGCCAACAACTCTTTAATTCCCAAATAGCCATGTCGATAACACGGCTGCAAAGTGAGTGTAACTCTATAAATACAGAATGGTGTAATTACAGGAATGCTTATTCCATTTGAAAACTGGATTTAAAAATAGCAAATATGCAAGTGTATCTTCATTTGAATAGGGGGTTGGTGTGTGGGTGTGTGTGCTTGGAATAGGGGACGGGGTCTGCAGACTATAATTGAAATGAATGTGTGCAGAAACAGAAGCACTACTTGAGATCTTCAATTTTGTAGCTGTGGGTCGAGGCAGCACTGGAAGATAAATTGCTTCAGATACCTCTGATCGGCAATAATCAGGTGGTTCTGCTACCTACCTTCACCTTTTAGAACAACAAATTTTCCTCAGTGTTGCGAGGAGTGCTGATTCTGGACGTTTCAAATGCTGCCCTCACGTGTATCTGTGAGCAGGGTAAACCCATAGGTCCATGACCCTCTGTGTAATTACCCAGGGATAAATCATGGCAAGGGCAGTTTGGGGGCCTTTGAAAACAAGGTCAGAACAAAGAGAAGTAGGAGTTCAGTGTTTGTCTCTTCTTTCTTGTCAGTGACTGGGACAGGGACCGGGGCGGCAAAAGCGCCCAGTGGCCTAGATGAAAGCCCCCCTCCCCTGGCCGTGATTATCCCATCCATGTGTCGGAGTTTAGCGCTGACGCTAGTTTCGCTGGCGGACCCTGTCATTTTCGTTTGCAGAGTGTGCCATGCCCAAGGCTGCCGAAGTAGGTCACTCCGTCTCTGCCTGCGAGTAAGGAAACAGCCCGTGTTGTGGACGGACAGGGGGTTAGTATTGGATCTGGGTTCCAAGGAAGCTCCGCCCATCCACCACAGACCCCAGCCCCCATAGTGTAAGGATAAGAAATGGTGGAGGGGGGGTCCTAACCCGCCTTCTTTTTTCCATATTTGATGGGGACAATTAGGGAATGCATTTCATAGCTTCTGCCTTCGTCTGACAGAATCATTTATATTCCTTAAACCTCCATATTCTCAAACAGTGCAATTCCCACCGTTCTTCATAGCACAGCTCTTTATTCAAAACTGGTGATGCTTAAAGCAAAAAGTGAACTGTGGACTTCTGGCTCTTCAGTGCAAGTTTATTGAATGCAGATATGCTTCTGTGCAGTTTTTGTAGTAGTTGCTTTGGATGTCAATATTCTGTCTGGAAGCTATGGCTTCACTAAAATAAATGTTTCCCTCATGTAAACTAGTGACCCAAATGTATAACGGTTGGGACACGGGTTTGTCCCAACAATCATAGAAAATCTGTATCCATTCATTGCTCTAAAAAGACTTATGTTGCCCTGATGGCCTACTCATCTTGCTCACCCATCATTTGATCAAAAAATATTTATATTTGCAGAGGGTGGATTGGGTTGAAATACAGTTCCACCTGCCTGTCCGCTAAGTAGTTTCCTTTTGAAAGTGTGCGTGGCCAATCCAGGGTGTTAGCGTAGAAGAGAACAACACATTTTCCTGTGTGCTAATACCTACCGTAGGGATATAAAGAGTTCACTGTTCTGAGCAAGGCATCTCTTTCTGCGCCGTGGCCCATAAGGTCTCCGTGGAATGTCAGCAATTAGCTCGGTAATCACCAGCTTTAGAAAATCTGCAGGAAAACAGACTTTATCGTTTGTGTGAAAGTCTCCGGTCCCCATGGAAAAAAGGGAAAAGCGCTTGCTTCCGTTTTTGGAGGCAAAGACCAAAAGTCCGTTGGTTTGGTGGACTCTTGGAAGAGATTAAGACCAACATCAACTCTTGCATTGTTTGTATGTACATGGGCACAGATAAGAAAGTGTACTGTTGTACACAACATATAACATGACAATGTTACTTCTATATGTTTGTAACTAAGCCTACCTACCCTGCTTCCTTCATTCCTTCCATCCTTGCTGCCTCCCTAACCTGTTTCCTTCCTTCCCTCTGGGGGAAGAGAGCTGACTACCTACCCTGCTTCCTTCCTTCCTGTCCTCCTTCATGGCTTCTTTCCTTCCTTCCGTCCTTCATTGCCGTCACTGCCTCCTACGTAGGTCGTCCGCTGCTCCGGGGTAGGGCATGCGTCGCCAGCTGGGCTTCACCCGAGAGGAGGGGAACGAGCTGCCACGCCCTGCTCGCGGTCCGACCAGCCAGCCGCCTCCCCCGTCGTCTTTAGTAGCGGGGGGATGGGGGGGATGGGGGTGCCCGGCATTTGGCGTCTGTTCGGTGCGCTCCCAAAGGAGGACCTGGATGGCCTGCTGGCTCTCCCGGAACGGTTCCTGGTCCCACTCGCAGGCCGCCACCATCTGTTCCAGGGGGGAAAGCGTCACTTGTGAATGGATTTTGTGGCCCAGGGCCAGGGAATGAGCGAGGGGAGGCAGGCGAAGGCAAAACCGCAGTGGTTGGTGTGTATTTATTACAGTTTTAGACAAAAAGGTGGCTCGTGGGCCAAAGGGAAAATCATATGCTTGCTGGCATAAAGGGTCTGGAACATCAAACCTATGCCGGCTGCTGCCGTATCTTGTCCGGTCTGCTGTGTTTAGCGCCCGTGTTACTGGGTTTGATCTGTCCCGAAAACACGCACCTTCCTCACTGCGGGGAAAAAACCCCAACTTAAATTACTTCCTGGTCCAGGATCGGACGAATCTACGGAGCCCCTCTGTTGAGTTGCCCGATCCCCAGCAGCTGGCCCAGGATGGGAGCCTGCCCCGCCTGTCTTCAATATAAATCACTGTAAAGCAGGAGACTTAAGGATTTCAAGAAAGTGAAAATTGTTAAGTGGGGGTAGGGGACAGTTGTGTATAACTACAAGTACCTGTATAAAGGTACTTGGCTATAGTATCCTCACTACAGGTAAGTATAGACATTCGTGGATTTCAATAGACTGACATTCCACACGTTCTCTGTTATGTTAAGCTGTGCATCCGTGCCATTGTATCATATGAAAGGCCTCGGTTTTATCAAGGGCAGTTCTTCAACTTTCATTCCATTTATGTTGAAGAAAATGGAAATAGAAACATTGACACAGAAGATCATTAACATGACAAAAGAAAGTCCTGTAAAAGGTTGTAAAAACAGTTTAACTCACCAAGTTGGTTTCATACAGGATTGTGTGTTTTGGTTAAAAAAAACCGTTGCCTTTGTCCAGCTGACTAATTTGAGATTGTTTGATGATTTGTAATACATGGTTGTTTTTTTATGTTTTTAGGTGTTCCTCATGGGGTCCTTGTCCCTCCCTTTGTGCTTTCTGCAGATGTTTCTATTGGCCTTTGGAAACAATAAATGTGCATTCCAGTTTCTCAACCAGAGTATTGCCATTATCATTGTCTGTGCACTTTATTTATGCTACCTCCCCTAAGACACACTCTCTCTCACACACACAGCCACAGTCACAAAACAATGAACCAGAACCCGACAACAGTCAGGTTTTCGACAAAAGGGCTAGGACGGTGTCAGTTGAAACCAGGATGGGGCTTCTTCTCATTTCCCAAGGCTTGCAGTCTGAGCAGATAAATAGACAGTCTCAGGTTGAAGTGACTCAGCAAATGGTTGGATTTGCCCACTGACACAAATAAAAGCTTCAATAAACCCTTAGACTGCGGTATGCCGAGGGCGGGCTTCTGGGAAGAGCAGTCTATGTGTATATGTCTGTGTGTCCATTATCGGGGCGACCCATCTCCCCCTCGACGCTGAGTGCTTATCCGAGGTGTACAGTACATCGAGCCGGGCCGGACAGAGAAAGGGCTCCATTCTTCTCGCCCGCTCACTCTCAGCAGAAGTGCGCCAACTACCTGTGGCTCCGGTTTCTGTGGACCCTTTTGTCCCGCGCCACCGATCGAGGACACAAAATGAGGCCTGGAGGCAACCCAACACCGCACCCTCACGTTTTCTCATCGGCCCGTCAACAAGGCTTGAAGAGAGGAAACCTGTTTCCACGGGAGAGAATGAGAGACTTTTTCAAATTAAGTTTCAACAACTAACCCGCCATAAAGCTCATAACTGCTAACCTCCTTGCGTATAAACACATCAGAACGACTGGTGCTGAAGCAAGGGGAACGCAAAAATCAATGGTTTTCTTTTCAAACTATCCATATCAGAGACCCACCCAACAGCTACATCCTCAACAATTTTGTGAGGTGAAACACAGTACAACTGTCTACTTTGGACCTTTAAATAGGTATTTCCTGCTTGTGCTTGAAGCCGTTCCCAGGTGGGGCTGCCCGGTAAAGTAATGCCATTGACCTAGTGATGCGAGTCCCACCCCCACTAAGTACTTGTGCACTGCATGTATCGGCCTGGAGGATAACATAAAACTGCGACGGCAGAGGCTGGTAAGAGGAGCTTTTCACTGCAGGTGAAAGTATGCTGCCAGGAACTACAGATCCACCATTCGATTTATGCGTGCTACCAAATCTGACCTTCTCTATCAAAGGGCTACAGTATCCGTAGGAGCTAATGGGCCGGTAGACAGAAGGATTAATGTTTTTTGTAGGAATGTGTACGTTCACGCATGTGTGCACATCGGTGTGTTTGCTACGTGTTTTCACACAGAAAAAGAACAGACTGAAAAACATTGCGGTCAAAGCTAAGCACAAAAAATTGTTTCCATTTTTCTTTCTGTTTAAAAAACCCTTCATGGCTGTGTGAAAAGACTCTTTCCAAGCCATTTCTGTGTCTTGCATTACGTACCGACTGCAGTTTTTGTGCAGTGCCTATGTTTGTACAACAGAGACATTTAATGGCTCCATGAAAGCATTTCTCAGGCCTGTGGCTGTCCCCTCCTAGATGCCAGCTGACAGATTGGCACCTCATGGTCTACGAGCAGAGCTGCAGGTGCGGAGGTTTTGGGGTGGTATGGTGGTGGGTTCTGCCTTTTAACTCCCTCGCATCATTTGTCAGAAATGCAGACCTACACAAACTAGGTGTTGGTCATGGGTATTGACAAGGTGTGGCATGGCCTGACCTACTGAGCTCACATCGGTTCGCCTGTTAGTCATTTTGGTGAACTTTGTCATGATGCCCGCAGGTGCAGGACACTTGAGGAGGTCTGGTCCTGCCAAAAGTTCTCCATGTGTAGACTACCTTCAGATATATGACCAAGTCCCTTTTATCCAAGTCACAAGTAAGTCTCAAGTCATTTGGTCCAAGTCTCAATTATGTCCCAAGTATTTTTTTCTTGGGCAAGTCAAGTCACAGGTTCTGTCAAGTCAAGTCAAGTTAGTTAAAGTTAAAGCAAGTCAAGTCCCAAGTCAAGTCATTTTTCCCCCCAAGATACTGCAGTCTTACCTGCTTGCCTTACCAGCTCAAACGAAAAACGGTCCTAAACAGTCAGGCCCCCCCCTGACTGTTTTTTGATCCCCCCTAGTTTTCGTCGCTGTTGTTTAAAAATCCTGGAATGGCCCCTGCCAATCATAACAATGCCATGTATGTGTAGTGCAAAGTGTAGTTAGGGATTAACAAGAATTAATAATACATATACATTATACATATTTGCTGATGACAACGCGCCTTTTACATACAACTGCTACTGTCCAGTGCTTTCACAGAGAATTTGACAAAGACATTATTACAACAATGAATCGCTCACCTCTTATATAACACTGACACACAGAACACTTACTACGTCATCAATGGCCGTTTTTATTAACCTGACACACACACACACACACACACACACACACACACACACACACACACACACACACACACACACACACACACACACACACACACACACACACACACACACACACCGTAGAAAGAGTTCAAGGTACGAGCAGCATGTTGGGGAATACGCTGAACTGATCTCAGTGTATGTCTCACATACAGACACGCGGCACAGCGTAGCTTCATAACGAGATTAGACCATTCTTTCAACTTTGACACTTTACAATAAGGGCTGCTTGTTAAGCGATCAACCTCGCTGCCAGTTAGTTGCCAATTTTCCCTGTCGTCAATACATTATTGTGTCAAATACAATAATTTTCAAGCAGGAACAAACATTATTTGAATGTCGGTGAAATGTAAAAAAAGACAACCCAAGGTTGTGTGTTTTGTGGTCATCTGCTACATCACATGCAAGGAGAGGCTGCAGGACAGGTTTAGTGTCTACGCAGAAAGCCATGTATGTCACAGCTATCTGGAGGAGGATGAGTGTGGAGAAGAAGTCTGCCACCCACCCACCGTGGTGCGTGTTCAAACAGCTCATGTCAAGGCTCATTTATAAATTTGGCCTGGAGCGCCCGTGTTTCGGCCAGGTCTTCTGTTTGCTCCACCTGTTTGGTTGTTGTGAGGATGATACCATCAGTGCCTGCATCTGCTATGAACCGTATCATGCTAACTCAGCCATTAGGAAATATGCGCTGGTGAGTCTCCACATCTGGCCCTCTCAGCGAACACGGTGGTTTCGTTGGCAAAGACAGCCTGTGGTTCCATAGAAGGCTTAATATGCAGTTGGGGCATGTTGGCACACATAGGTACCCTATAGGGGCGCTGCATCTTTGCTGCGGTGAGGATGCTTTGTGATTGAAGTCCTCGCTCCAGCTTGCAACGGAGGCTGAGGAGGAATTACAGGCCGCCCCGTAAACAGTGGCTGTAGAGCACTGGTAGCTGGGCGTGCTCCCTTCAGGAAATTAAAAGCCATGGCTACTTCCTCCATTCTACCCAGCCTCTCTCATCTGCTGCCAGAACAGTTAATGAATAGCACACTAATAGTGTCTGGCTTCTTCCTCCCTCTGTTGTTTGCGGACAGCAAACAGTAAAAGTATCGTACAATGAGGTGTTTATTATTACAGCAAAAACCTAATGCCATTAAACCAATAATGTCCATTCAAAACGGGAAATGCAGTCCTTTTGTAATGCCAGAGATAGTGTGGTAAGTGAACTAGTGTGGTAAGTGAACTGCTTTGGCTTTTCTTACTCATACAGTACCTCCATTAGTCACTGGCGATAAACAAGATGTTCTCAAATTGAATTCAGTGACAAGCCTCACTTGAATCGGAGATGGTATCTCTTTAACGTTCTGAATAAGGAAGGGATAGCATCTGAAAGGCCAAAGAAGTGCATGTGCTTGGTATTTCCAGGCTGCAGACTCAAAGCAGGCATTTGGCGTAACTCTCAAAGCCGTAAAGGGGGAACAACAAAGAGTTCCATCTGTAATGGAATCCTGGTCGTACACCCACTGCTGCCAAGTGCGCAGTCCTCTCGGGTTGTTTTGGAACATTCACTTTTTTGCGGTATTCAAATAGTTTCTCTGCCTCACTTGTGTCCAGGAGAAGACGGGAGGAGGTGGGGACACACACACACACACACACACACACACACACACACACACACACACACAC
>NC_137189.1:20454914-20787414 GCF_960531495.2 Zeus faber
GGTAAGGGGGAGAAGGGTCGTTAAGTGTTTTTTTTCAGCTCTCCACACTCTTGGCCAGATGGTTGGGGTTGGTTGGTATTGGGTGTAGAGAGGTCTCTCTGATGCTCAGTACCCCCCAAACTCCGGGCTTCAAGTTCCCCTGAGTCTGACCACGCGCCCTCTAGGCCCTGTCCATGCCGCAGAAGAAAGTGTTTTTGCGGAGATAAAAATCGGTCCCTGGACTTTGCATCAGAATTAAACGTTCAAGTTCGTGCTTTATACAGAGAGGTGCATTCTCAGGATCTTCCTGCACCATGCTTCTATGCATCTGTAAAAAGAGAGAGTAAAATAGAGACATGGACCGTTACACTGGATGGCTCAACAGAAAAAGGAAATTCCTGGTATTATGGTGATTATTTTCATTTAAAGTAACATGTATGATATAAGAAACCCATACCTCTGCATTCATACTTGAGGTCTGAGAAGTAAACCATCTCTTGCGAGAAGACGAAAAGACCTAGCCTTCCACCGGCATAGGTCTTGTCGTAGATGCTCCCAGAGTCTGCCATGATCTTCTTTCCCTCGTACATCACAACTCTATGTGCCACAAGTGACAAAAAACAAATGTGAGACAATTGAGAAACAAATAACTATAGCAAACCTCCAAGACTGGTAAGTAATGAAGGCCTCTGCCTACCGAATGTGTCCTGTTCTGGGTCTATGGATCAGATGCCACCTGTAGGCAGTGAAGTCTTTCCAGCCAATATTCTTAGGGTCGTGCCACAGAGTGCGTACCTGAGAAATGGGGAAAATCAACACACATATGAGGATCTCTTGTTTTTTCCATTCGAAAAAATATAAAAACCCCAACCTTTTTTGGGACCTGTTTTTGCAGAAAACTTGAAGTTACCTGTCCCGGCGTGTTGCCCGTATGCCACAGGGCATTCCTGAGGTGCTCTCCTGGACCTGTGGTGGAATTGACCACTTTGATGGAGAGGCCGGAGTAGCCCTGGGCTTTAGTGGGTTTACTAGACCAGTAGGTCTGCGTGATCTGCTTCCACATCACCACGTAGAACCTGGAGCTTGACTGGTAGCCGAACACAAAGCCGGCATAATCGTCATCCCTCTCTGTGTTTATGAAGAATGTGCCGCTGAAGTCGACTGCGTTGAACTCGTCATAACCTGGTGAGTGGTGAAGACAAAAGTGGATTAGAGGTGAAAAACTGACATATTGTAGCTTAATGCCAGTAGTTTAGCTAACAAAGGAACAATAATCTCTGCTAAGAGATAATAGAATAGCGTTGAATAGCATTATTCGTTATTCAGGCATAGCGTTATTCAGACAGATCATCTCATTGGTATTAAAATCCAAGAGACCTGAGAACCATGAGAGTTTCACCCATTGAATTATTTACCCACGGCGATGCCAGGGTCACAGTTGACGGTTTGGACCAGCTCCTTGCCCTGATGGCGTACCACCCAGTTAGGATCTATCTGGGAGGTGCCTTTGGGGTCCAGGGGAACCATCTGGAACTTGCGGAAATCTGTCTCGCTGATGTCAAAGTTCTCTGGGCATACATCGTAGATGTCCGGCACGTTGTCTTGGTCGAAGTCGTCTTTGCAAGCGTCACCACGGCCGTCACCTGGATAACATGTGCAAAAGAAAAAATGTTTGCACCAAGGCCTCTTAAAAGGCCTTCTGGAAAGCTGGAATTCTCATTTGTTTGAGAAACCCCAGACAAATGTGTCTGTTATTTCAACTCACCATCTGAGTCCAGCTGATCGGGGTTAAAGGCCAGTCGGCAATTGTCCTTATCGTCAGGAATTCCGTCATTGTCGTCATCATGGTCGCAGGCGTCTCCTCTGCCATCCTTGTCGTGGTCAGCCTGGTTGGCGTTGGGGATGTAGGGGCAGTTGTCCAGGTTGTTCTGATGGCCATCTTCGTCAATGTCCTGGTTGCTGTCACACTTGTCGCCTACACGATCATCGTCGGAATCCACCTGCAACGGCGCAAGAACCATCACCATTTCAGCATTTTGACAGCTGCAGCAAAATAGATGGCTTGTGAATGCAACTGAGATGTGTCAGCGAGCAAAATCTGTAAGCAGTTTTCATTTCCGAACAATTAAGCGCTGCCCTTTCGCTTGACTCCCTGTGCCTCCCATAACGGCTAGAGTAAGGGAAGCCGTCGCAGCCCGCAGCAAAGGCATTGAAGTCATTCTTGGCAGCGTAACACACACTTCCTAGCCGCGAGAAGGAAGAGCTGGGCGGAAGAATGTGGAGGCAGGTGGAGCAGGAGCTATTGCTTTTCGTTGCTTTATTTAACTGCTAGTGTTGAGAATCAAAAATACCATGCTGAGGTGCTCACCAGCTTTATTACTACATTATTTTTATAACTCAATTTTCTGGTGATTAAATCATATACTCACTTGTCTTCCCTTTGCACCCAACCATCCTTTTTTTCCTACTGTGCACCGTTGTTTAACACATTCCTTATTTCCAGTGTAGCATGGCACAGGTGAACCCAATAGGCCCTTGCTGTGCAGATTGCCATTCCACAGTAATCATCACTTCTCGAGCCTCCTATCTCACAGCACGAAGATCAGCGAACGTCAATGGGCCATTGAAAGGGGGCCTAAGCCCGCCCTCCCCTGAATAAGCCTTATTAAACTGATATGCCCTTGAGCGGTGCAGGGAGATGGCCTCTACCTTCACAGAGCAGCAAATATAATTAAAGCTTTCTCCCTGAGTTGAAAGAGAGATTCACTGGGTGATTGAAAAAAAAGTGGATTATAGTCAGTGGACTGGTGGGGGTGGAGGTTGATTTGTGGTGAGGGTGGGGGTAATATACACACCTGATCGGGATTATGCTCCAATGGGCAGTTGTCGCACATGTCTCCAACACCATCCAGATCGGTGTCTCTCTGGTCCACATTGTACACGTAGGGGCAATTGTCCTTCTCGTTCAGAATGCCTGGATACACCAAACGCAAAGTCAGTTTCCGGGCTGTTCCTCAAACCTTACTTTGAACGGCAATTACCTTTTTGTCTCATTTCCTTATGTGGTTTATATAAATGCATCCAAAAAAACTGACAGGTCACTGAGAATTTTCATCATCTCCATGGCTATGCTTACCATCTCCATCGATGTCCACGGCGCAGGCGTCGCCCTCTCCGTTGTTGTCCGTGTCCGTCTGGTCCGGGTTGCTGTTGTACGGACAATTGTCGCAGCGGTCGCCCACATCGTCACGGTCATAGTCATATTGCCTGGGGTTGTAGATGAATGGGCAGTTGTCCTGTTTCAGAAGGGAGGAGAAATGTGAGGGAAAAGTCTAAATTTCGAATGGACAAATAAATATAGGATAAACCATCCATTGGGCCTTTCTTGATATCAATTTTATTTTATTTTTTGGTGTCGAACTTGTTGCTTTTTATGGATCTGTTGACAGGATGGAGGGGGACCCAGGATGAAAGGGAGCTTTATATTTAGGCTCTGTCCCAAGTCTAACATTGGGATTAACGGGGGACACAGCAGCTCCTTCAGAGTTATACCACCATGTTGGAATTTGCGGTTTGGCTTCGACAGGGGGAGAAACATTTGCTTTCCTGCTGCTGTGTCAAGTGCCCCTCCTTACCGCCCCCATGTTACCTTTTTAATGGCCAGCATGAATGATGAATAAGAAATTGCATTCAATGGCCTCGAGCCCAGAGAGTAACACAAACACACACACACGCGTGCACGCACACTCGGATGCTCGCACATACGCACACACGCACACACACACACACACACACACACACACACACACACACACACACACACACACACACACACACACACACACACACTCATATAGACATACAGTAGCTGAACCCCTGCACGGTTTCTCTCACCGGCTCTAACCGGATTCATTCACATACCCTATCATCGGGAATGCCATCATTGTCGTCATCATTGTCACAAGCATCTCCAATGCCGTCCTTGTCATAGTCTTCCTGACCAGAGTTGGGGAGGTTGGGGCAGTTGTCCTGCAGGGAGAGAAAACACTCAAGAATGAGATATAGTTAATGACACAGGGACATCATAACCCTTCACTATGGTTCCAGTCTGGTTTCTTTGTTTCTTTGACTATTGGCAGTTGGCATGAGGGCATCTCATGACTCTAACCAATGCAAAGAGATTTTTCTGCCACCAACCTTCTTGCAGTGGTAGGTGGCGTTCTCAACGCACACCAGGTTGGCGTTGGGCCAGCCGTCCAGATCCGTGTCCTCTCCGCAAATGTGTCCGTTGCCGGCGTAGCCTGGCTTGCACTCGCAGCGGTACATGGGGTCGGCAAAGTGTCCCAGGTAGTTGCAGCGGGCGTTCTTGTTGCAGTCATGACTTCCGTCCAGGCACGGGTTGCGGGGCGTGCAGACCTGGAGGAAGAAGAGAAGTAAAACATATATAGATGAGGATTGATTGACTGATTGATTGATTGATTGATTGATTGATTGATTGATTGATTGATTGATTAAATGATTGATATATGCGGGCTGGAATTGACTTGGACTGGACTTGCCTGTTTCTTGGCAGCGGCCTCTTCCACACCCTTGCCAAAGGGCTGGGGTCCAGAGTAACGTGGAGGGCAGGGCAGACAGTTGTAACCCGGATCTGTGTTCTCACAGCGGTGCACGCCATTGAACTCGAAGCAGGCGTTGGGAACCTCCTTGCACTGTTGTCGAAGAGCCACAGTGTCAATGACATAATCTCAATGGGAACTAAGATTGAGCACAGCAGCAATAGAAGCAGAATGAGTTTGACAAGTCTTACCTCGTCAATGTCTTTGCACTTAATGCCGTTGCCGGTGTAGCCCGTGGGACACTTCCCGCACTTCCAGGAGCCATCGGGGAAGCTAGTGCACTTTGCTCCAGCAAAGCAAGGGTTGGACAGGCAGCCGTCTGGACAAAACAGCAATGTTGGACCGACATCACCACACAGCATTCTAAGGGACCTCCAACATTACACATGCTACCTTAAAACTGTTGTTGCAACTTTTCCACAAAGGTCAGGGTGACTCACCAATTGGACAGGCTTTCCTGTTACACATCTGGGTGTCCTTGGCGTCGCCCACACACTCCTTGCCACCGTATTTTGGCACCGGGTCATTGCACAGATGCTTACGGGTCTGGGTCCCACCTCCACAGGTGACTGTACAGGTATCCCACGGTGACCACGGTCCCCAGTTACCATTGACTGAACGGTCACAAAAAAAATTAGTATGTGTCGGCAAGATCACATTCAGATTGACATTAAAATCAAGCAAGTGGGTCTTACTGGGACACGGAGACTTCTGGCACGTCTCGGTTTGCCGGCCCTCGCCCTCGCAGTCTTTGCCTCCCAGCTGGGGGGTGGGGGAGTTGCAGAGGCGGATGCGAGTGATGACGCCGGCTCCGCAGGTAACTGAGCAGGACGACCACGGGGACCAGTGGCTCCAGCTGCCATCCTGCTTGACTAAAGATTGGAGATCAAGGTTGCGTCAGTATTTTTATCATTGAGGGCATCATCATCATAACTTTAGGACCCGAGAAGACTCATTGGGGGAGAACTCACAGCGCTTATCGCACTCCTGGAGGTAGCAGTCGCGGGTCTGCACCGAGGTGCCCTCGCAGTTGTTGTTGATGCGATCGCAGGAGCGCCCGCGCTGCTGGATGCCACGCCCACACGACACGGAACAATGGGTCCATTCAGACCAAGGGGACCAGCCGTCCTCTGCATAGTCGCTCGCTGTGCGGGAAGGGGGGGTGGGGGTGGGGGTGGGGGGGGGGGAGACAGAGACAATAAAAAAAGCTATTCCAGAGATCCAGAGAAGGGAGGGAACCACCCCTCCTACCCAAATGGAGGAGGGAAGGCTCTTAAAGTGGAGAGAGAGAGAGAGAGAGAGCGAACGAGAGTGTAGAAGGGAAATTAGGGAAGAGGCCGACCAGCTGAGCAAGAGGGGAAAATGAAATAGAGGCAGGCTCTGTCCTCTGATATATGCCGGGATGCCCCGTTGACATACGTATGTTTTTCCTAAAGAGGGAAACACACTTTGCAAACAGTGCCGCGGGCCTGTAGCAACCTCAACAAGTAGCCGAAGGGGGGGGGGGGGGGGGGGGCTCTCCCTGTTTATTTAGGTTTGAGGGGAGCGCTTACACTGTAGGCATGTGGAACATGTCACTTCTCCTTCTGTGGAAGATGTCTTCACTAAAACAGCCGACCAATTTTCCATCCCACTTTAACCAATTTGGCCAATTACTGCCATTACAACTCAAAAGATTCAAAGATGTTTTTGGACACAAAGCCCCAATGTTCCAAACACATTGAGGGCTTTCAGTTAACCGGGAATGTTGTTTCGGTTAGATCATCTATAAAATCAACATGGCTCTCGTTGAATTCGAACATTCACATTAGGAGAAATAGCTGTGGCTTTTCTGTTTTATTCAAAAAATAACATTAAAATGGCTTTCTTGTCTGTAAATAGGGGCAGTGTTTGAATGTGCATTCTCTCTCATATTCATGTGCTCTGGCCTAAACTGCCCATTCATGAGGTAGCTAAAAATGGCAGAACTTACGTGTTCCACAGCGTGGGCAGCACTCTCCATCGGGCACAGTGGCGTTGGCACAGGGGATCAGCGGGCATGAGATCTTACGACAGACCGTGGCAGAGTTCTACAGGGGTAGAGATGTTAAGCCCCATGGTTAATAATTTGTTTCATAATGCTGCCAGACCTTAGTTTAAAAGTTCAATCCGAAGTGGTCGGCAAATTTTCTGCTCTTAAATTGTGTCCGGAGCCATTGGACACAGCCTTTGATTAGTGGGTAACGCAAACCAATCGAATTAGTGTGTCTGACGCGGACAGTTTTTACCAGGGGGACAAAGTTTAATCCATGTCCATGTGCAGGCATGGGGCGAAGATTTCTGCACTACCTCTAAGTTTGCCTGGGTTTTCTGTGCCAGTGAAACTCACAGGTGGGGGGGGTTTGGCTGGAGACAGAGACCCCCTGCAGACAACACAGCAGCCTACTGGGTCAGAAGATGCTGGAAATGAGTCCAAATAATACAAGGTAGTTTCACTCCGACGCCTGACTGGGCACTCAGCCCCAAACAAGCAGAGTCGTCCCTGCCAACACGACCTGCGTGAGTCTGCTCGTGGTGACTCAGGGAAACGTCTTAAACCAAACACACTTAGGTCTTAACCGCTGTCCCTGAGAAGGAAAGATGGCAATGGGGGAGGAGGACTTTCAAAAGTATCATCACAAAGGATGAGAATTGGATCAATGAGTATTTTTCGAGTCAAGTTTTTAATTAAAGACTCGACGCTGCTCTTTCAGGAGCTCCAGGCCTCGTTGGACATAAACCATAAAGACTGGGCTCTAGACGTCCTTTACACCACAAACAACCTCTTTTGGCATGGAGCCAGTCCTTGAGTGTGTGTGTGTGTGTATGTGTGTGTTTAGGCACTTGACTCGTAAAGACACACACACACAACGTTTGGAAGTCCCAAAGCTCACTTACTTGACAAGTGCACTCGGTGCAGTCGTCCACGGTCCACTCGTCCCTGTTCTTGTGGACCATGCCGTTGTGGATGCAGACGCCGCTGTGAATGCCGATACGGTTCTTGATCAGCTTGTTCTCATCCGTCTAGGGGAAGGTCGGGGAAATAGAGAGAATGGTGGTGCCTTTTGTGTTACTTGTTTTTAACTTCAACATTAATATTTATCACACATTCTCCACACTAAACACTTGTTTGAAAACAACTTCAATCTTGTTTTCAAATTAGTAACATCTAAGAGTCTATGGAAATTGGTTCAATGACTAAGGTTTCCAATCCAAGAGAATCCTTCAGAATTATTGTCCATTTTGGTCTTTTTGGGTCTTGGTTCTTACCAGCTGCCGGAGCTCGTTGGACAGCTCCTTGACCACCACCCCCAAACCTCTCAGCTCCTTGAACATACTGGCGAGGTCCTCGCAGGAGAAGCCGCAAACCATTTGCAGGTCTACACCAGGGACACACACACTGAGTGTCAACAGCTGGGCAGTCATATTTTTAAATCAGCATAGTATTGAAAAATATCTGTGTAGAAAGTAGTTTAGAGGGGTCTAGACTTTGGATATTCAATTCTCCACTCTTCCTTTCATCTTAGTGTAGTGACAGTCCTGAGCCATCTAGACTGACGTCTCATTGCCAGATGTGAGCCGGTGATGCTGGGGAACATGGCTCTGGTTAAAACAGTTTAATGGGAAATCCGTGTGACACATGCAGTGTTTACCCTTGGTCTTATGGCCGGTGTACTCAGTCCTGATGGCAGAGGAGCCGTTAAGGTTCTCCAGGAGCAGGGTGTCGGTCGGCATGGCTGCAAATGAGAGAGAACTCTAAGTCCCTGTTTGGCCTATTTTATGAATTGTGTGCATTGGAGACGAGATGTCCTAAATGCTATGAGACAGCAAGATGACCTTAAAAACAGAACTGTATCAACTGTATTATATCCAGAGAACAAACGTTTTGACAGACTGTGGGATTTGTAAAGTGATGTTCCTTGACGCTAAGTCAGCCAACTTGCAGAGAGCACTACACATTCCCACCATGAAAGCCAAGCTCAATTTGGCAGCAAAAACAAGCAGTTGAGTGATGCATAATAAAAGAAACTCAAGTTATACTGCTAATGATTACTCACAGTTTTGGCATCCCTTGTTGCGCAGGATGGCGTCCAGGGTAGTTCCAAACACAAAGTGCACATTTTGGAGCACCCCCTGCAAAATGATTATTATTATTATTATTATTATTATTATTATTATTATTATTATTATTATTAATAATAATAATACAAATATTTCCTTTTTATACAGGTTAAATTCCACTTGGATCAGGATCACTTTTTGCAAGGAGGACAGTCACATGTAGATACACCTGAATTCCCCCCCGAGGAATAAATAAATGTGTAAATATGTATCTTATCATGTACAAGTTCAAAGTTCAAAATCAGTTTATAAAACAGGGCTGGTCTCATAACCTAAGTTACTTTAATGAAACGTATCATTAGAAGTGTTAAAGGAATTCAAACTCCACCCATGCAAAGCGAATTGGAAAAAAAGATAACATGTTTATGAACTGATTATAATCTTAACAGAACAAAGCATCACAGGTGCATATTGTTGAAGATAATAAAACAATTTGAAAATTAGTGAACTGAAATATTGCACCGACAATCCCCCCTCTATGCCCGAGAGCATTCTCACCATGAACCTGTCCTTCACGGCCCCCTTGCCAATCCGCAGCCGGGCCCCGGTGGGAGTCTCCTGTGTCAAGATGGTCTGGATGGGTGCGTCCAGCTCGGCCGAGTTCACCTCCTCGCAGCCTGCAAAGAGCTGCACTCGGTCCTCCTGCACGAACAGCGTGATGTTCTTCCAGTGGCCCGTGGCCAGGTCAGCGTCCTCGATGGACACCACCTGCTGCTTGTTCTCCGTGGAGAAGACAATGTCCAGGGTGTTGGCCTTGCCGTTGGAAATCAGCTCGAACACGGGCCCAGAGCCATCGGTCTTCTCCACCGTCAGCAGGCCCCCTCGGGTCCTCTTGAACTGCTTGAGGTTGAGCAGAAGGAGGAAGCCCCTCTCGGCGTGGATGGAGTCCACCAGGTCCCTGAGGGACCCCTCGGGCACCGGGGGGATCAGGTCAGGGTTGAGGATTTTGTAGGCCGGGCTGTAGGGGTCGTCCCCCTTCACCTGGGTGACCCCATGGTTCTTCTTGGGGACCTGGACCAACTCGAACAGGTCGAACACACTGTTGTCGTCTCGGCTCTCTGAGGATGAGGACGAATTAATAAGGAACAGTGAAAGCTTGTCTGGAAACTGCATTGGGGACCATTGTTTCCAACATGAATTGGAAACTCTCTGCCCTCTCTTAATGCACAAGGTTTTAATATTTCAGACTGTTGACTTGTAAATATTGAGGCAGAAGATTGAGTATTAATGTTCTCAAACCTTTCCTCAACTTCCTCAAAACGTCGAAACAATTCTAAAAACGCGTGAAGATAATCAGAAGTCAATTGTCTCCTATATCTTTGCAATCATTTAGAAGAGAGAAAGTGCCTGTTGCTCACCTGCCACTCTTGCACCATTGCAGCTCCAGAGCATCAACAGCAAAAATATCCCAGTCAGCTTCATTGCGCAGGAATACGTTGTTCCCTATATAGTAGAGATAGAAATGGAGGAAACACATTGTTGTGTGCAATCATGAGTCTAATGTCCAAGAAAAAAAAAAAGTTGACTACAAAGACTGACTAAATGACAGGCAGATTGCCAGCATTTAAGGCCTTTATGGAGTCAATTACAATTCAACATTTTCCTTGTTTGAGTAAAAAACGTACCAAATTAATGTAAAAACATATATGTACAATCTGTAAAGGATATTAAAAATAATACCAACCCACTCACTTGATGAAATCATTATACAAAAATGGCAAAGAAAGGATAAAAGAATAAATAAAAACAAACAGCTATATACAGACTAAATGACAGGCAGGTAGCAGACATCTCATGGAGTCAATTATAATAATTATAAACACTAAATGCATTTATTTTTATTTTCAACGCATTCATTTTTTTCTATTTAAATACAAAATAATTATATATATATATATATATATATATATATATATATATATATATAATTTTGTATATTTATAGATAAATAACTAAATAAATAACATTTTTAAACAATTTTAATAAAATGAAAAAATATAACCCACCTGCTTGAAGAAATCAGCAGACAAAATGAAGAGGAGAAAAAAAATCCTCCAAATTAATCCAACAATATTCCTCTGGAGTATTTCTAAGCGGTCAAATTTTTTTTTTTTTAGAAAGTCCAAAATGTAGAAATGCGGGTGACGTGCGTCTTGTGTTGCGAATTGTCCTTTGCAAACTTAACTTTGAACCGAGGGGGGACAAAGTGCTGTTTAAATAGTTGCATGAAATTCCTGAGTCGTTGCCTTGACCAATCAGAAGCGAGTAGAGGAAAAGGGACGAGCTTCTCCTCTTCCCTCACGCACGCACACGCACACACGCTGATGAAAACACGCGCACGGATGAGAACACGCACACACACACACACACAGACGCACACACACACACACACACACACACACACACAGACACACACACACACCCGACCCCCCCACCACACACACACACACACACACACACACACACACACAGACACACACACACACACACCCGACCCCCCCCCCCCCCACACACACACGCACACACACACTCCACCGTGAGTTCAGGGTCTTGCACTTTTAATATTAATGTCAGTTAGAGATCATTGAATAGTCCTGTTGATGTTCCCTTATTGGTCGGGTTGTATTTTGGGTGTGTATAACAATAAATAAACAATTGGATTTGAACAACACTCGTTAGGAAAGTTTATTTTTCTAATTCACAACAACAGGTCAGCAAAAGAAATTCATTCATCCCCAGGGAGAGAAGTGAAGGTGATCTGGTCCCCACTTGTCTGGTGTAATTCCGCGCATGGCCGCTAGAAGTCGACGTGAGTTCACCTGAGAAGGAGCCTGCAGGCGCAACATCTGGACATGCACGACGTCCAGATGTTGCGCAGGTAATAACAGATATAATAACAGATATTTCGATTTTTGTTTTTATTCATTCATTTCATCTTTTTTTCCCTAATCACAGCCATAATGCTTCCCACGTGGAAAACAAATATCAAACCTTTATCATCAGATTGGCATTTATTTGATGTAGACACCCAGCAGAGTTGACGTGTGACCAAGAGCAATTTTCCCCTGCAAACCTTTGTGTATGTTTTGGAGGCACCCTCCTCGTACCCTGAGGTCACCCTGAGGTCGGGGCCAGTGTGGCTGCCGGTGCCTGCGAGTCTCCCGTCTTCAGATCAGGACCGCTGACGGAGACGGGCGAGCCTGTCGCAGCCTACGTCCGACTGACTGACCTAAATTTTGTCAGACCGCAAGCGAAGTGGACTCTCTTGGAAGTGCGTCACCGCTCAGTCTTTACTGTCTTACTTGTACGTGTGTGTGTGTGTGTGTGTGTGTGTGTGTGTGTGTTTACATATATGTCACCCTGTCCGTCAGACATGCTTTCCTGCTTTCCATGCTTTGTGCATTTAAAGTCTTGTGAAGAGAAAAGTCAAGGGCTGGGATTGCGAGACGAGGATTGCGAGTAATTGGTGCATTGTAGCGATGGTCACAATTGACATGCAGAGCAATTGTTTCGCTTGTTTTGCTCTCTCTCTCTTTTTCTCTCTCTCGCTCTCCCTCCCACACATGCACACACTGTATTTTATGGAAACCAAACGTTACTTCTGAGGTGAGTCACGACCCTTTCACTACATCCAAACGTACACGCGGCCACGACGCCCATTTTCTTCTTCCGTCATCTTCCTCCTTCCTCCTCTCCTCTTTTCCACGCATCCTCCCACAACCCACCTCTCTCTGCGCAGTGCCCTGTAACTGAACCAGGGAACCAGGCATCGGCTGCATTTCTTTTCTTTTTTGTTTTTTTTCGTTTTTGCCCCGTGCACGTCCTCTCCTCCGGTTCCGCGCGCAGCAAACCCTTCGTGACAGCGGAGTCAGTTTTTCCCCAACCCCCGCCCCCTTCTCTCCCGCTCCCGTGCCAAGGGTTGAGCGTCACAACAGGCCCTGAACCCCTTAATTGGTGGGACACACCACACCTCCCCTTCCAATAAATTCTCCTCGCTCGCATCAACAGGTTAAACTCGGGGTCGGGAGGTTGAGGGATCATGTCAGCGGCAGATGCGCTCTTGGTTGTCAGTCATCCAATAACAAACGTGTCATCGTGAGTCACGAGTGCTTGGAAATAGGCGGCCGATCCCATGAGCAGTGATTAACGTTCGACCTGTCAAGACGGAAACTTTTGCCGCGATCGTTAAGGTGCTTCCTGCGCATCGGGGGTTTAAAATCAGATTACAAACCCATTCACAGCAGGGTACGATTCAATGAAAAGCTGATTTGCCCAAATCGTGTACACCCTTTAACTTCACTGTTCACTTTTGAGGTTTATCACCATTCTGTCTACATTTTTAGGTTCCTATTCTATCGTTTTTTTCTCCATTTTTCTGGGGCTTATATCTAATGTTTTATCCTTCGGTGTGTTGTACATTACCATTTTATTCTTTCTGGTTCACTGAAATGTTTGTTTCATTTCATTGCATATGACCAAAATCTTCTTTGCTTTTCATCTCTATTAATTTATCGATTTGTAATTGTTTTATGTTATTTTTTTTGATTATATTCTGTTGTTTATGTTTTTGTGTTTAAGTGTATATTTCCACATGTTTCCATATTTGCCATTTTTATTATTATTTTTTATTCCATTGCGTAATTATTTTTACCTATTTTATGATGTGAGCTGTCTCGCCATCTATCTGTCTGTCTGTAGGCCATCTGTCTGTCTGTCTTCAGCAAGTTGTTAACTTTTTTTTAACAACTTTTTTTAAGTCCCAACGATAAGAGTTGTTGAGCAACAGGTGCTACGAGGAGGTTGTGTTAGTGGTTAGTGTGCGTGTGTGTGTTATTCTGTTGGAGTGGACCAGCTGAGTGAAAGTTTGCCTCCAGCACACACACACACACGCACACACGCATGCACACACACACACACACACACACGCACACACTCGCACACGCACACGCACACACACACACACACACACACACACACACACACACACACACACACACACACACACACACACACACACACGCACGCAGCACACAGTGCGCGCACACACACACACACACGCACACACAGAGACACACACAAACAGTCTCTCTCTCTCTAACCCTTGTCCCCCTTACAGCTCTCATTAACCAGCACAAATCACACAAACAATAGCAGCCATAGAGACAAGCTGCTAAGAATTGCCCCCCCCCCCCGACCCCCCAGGACCTGGCAGAGATCCAGCATCTCAGAGTTATGCCCCGTACCCATTAACTTGTCGGCTAACGCAAAAATGACGTTTGAAATTTGACCAACAATGCATCGGGTAATTTTTTTAAATGCTATGGACACTTCGGGATTTTCGTTTTTCTGTTTTGAATTCTGTGGTTAGTTGGTTGATTTCAGTCAAGGCTATTCAATGGAAAGATCCTGTTATTTTTCTGACCGGGACCCCCCGCCGCTGACCACCTGTGTGCCCCCTCGCTCCCCCCACACAGACACACCGCCCTCAGTAATTCCTAATACACTACTCACTGGAGTGTTCAGCTGTGACATTGCCGTACCTGCCCCAGGCCCATTAGTCGCATCCTGCACACAATGGGGGAGAGCTTGTGTTGTTTCCCACTTTCTGCTATTTTCTAAATATCTTAACAGTGTGTCTCGGAATGTAGCCCCACAATCCGACTCTGTTTTCAGCCCACGTTAGGAGGAGGAGGAGGTGACAGTGTGCCAGCTTCCTTTTCATGGCCGTCCCTGGACATTGTAATTCGCATTCCAGACCTGCAGTCGTTGGGTGTTTCTGGACCGTGCCATCCGTATAATTGCCGATTGGAAGCGCAACGATAAGGTTTTCTCCAAATTTGGGGAATCAATCCGGCATGGTCCCCGGGGGGCCATTAGCGGAGAACCAGCTGTATATGAATTGCTATTTTTTTTTTAATCATTATTATTTTAGCTTACTTCTTGCCTTTTGTTGTTCAAACTCATTTAAGTGTCAAAACAATAAAAAATACAAAAAAAAATGTCTAGGCAAAAAACAGGGGAAAATTTGTCGCTGGAGTGTAATCATGACTGTCATTTCTCATTTCCTTTGCATTTTCTGCTGTGACATCAATTTTTGGGATGGGTAGGGGCAGCAGATGTCCATTAATAGATAATGAAAATCACACAGCCTCAGCTGGAGCTGTTTCCTGCCCGGAAAGAAAGAAAGAAAGAAAGAAAGAAAGAAAGAAAGAAAGAAAGAAAGAAAGAAAGAAAGAAAGAAAGGAAAGGGGCACGTAACGACACCATCATATCCTCTGGAAGTGGAATTGACTAATAGAGATTAAGGAGCTCCAAATACTCAAATAGGAACTGAATGAATGTATGACAGGGTGTTTGAAAAACAAAGTAAAAGAACCAAACAGACGATTTAAATAAATCACTTGTGTTGCAAGAAGATGATTGAGATGATGATGACAACCCTTCTAAACCCTCACTGAGAAAGACCTGTATTGCAAATTATAGAGCCAAGCTTAAGAAAGGTCTGTCTGGTCAATCCAGGTGACGGGAAGGAAATACAGTCCAGATTGTATTTGCAAATGACCTCAACAACCAAAAATAAGTTGTCAGGTAGACCTTTTATCTCGCAGGGAAAACTGTCGAAGGCACCTCATATGATGCAGGATACATCACAGCGACCAAACAAGGTTACTGTTTAGTCATAGATGTTCCAATGAAGTTAAAGGTTCTGTGGTGAAATGTGGAGGTGGAGGTAACCTTGTTGTGGAGTGGCTCTGAAGGCATTCCTTCCGCTTACAAATAAACTGTGGCGACCCAGGCAATAGTAGCAATAAACAACCGACAGAAAACCTCATTTCGAGATATGGAAAGGTCACTTGCCTGTCCGCATTCCTGGCATAGCTCTTCAGCCTGGATAAATACCCCAGGAGCCTTGTTTCATACCCCCCCCCCCCACAACCACCACCACCCCATCAGCCCAGGGGTGGGACAGAAATCACTCTGATTGCTTCTTGGCTCACTCAACACAACTAGAGGCATAACAATGCAACTCCTTGTCCTGAGTTGCCTCAGCAATTCTAAACCTACCCAGCATCATTCTGATGGACTTCTTCATAAAGACTTGTCATTATGGGTTTCGGGGTTTTTTCCCCCATCCCATCGCAATATCATAAACAGTAGAATGTGGTGTCAATTTTAGACACACTTCCATACTTCGCATTTCGCATTAGGTTTAACGGAGATTCTGTGCCTTGGCCACGGCCACTGTAACAGCAAGGTACAGGAGCTAAATGAGGACCCATTCAGGTACGAGACCTTCTGAAGAGGGAACTTTAGCAGTCCCTCAAATTGTTCTTGTTTGGGTTTTCCAACACACCTAGGAACCATGGAGATAAGGAGGAGGTGATGCCAACTGGTTGGATAGGTCATTTTGGGTTCTAGCGTTCAATTTATTTTGATAAAACAAAAGTAGAAATTGGTGTGGTTGGCGTGCTTGACATTTCTCGTGTAGCTTACGCTTGACCAATTGTCATTGTTCGGTACAACAAACTCCACCCCGATGGTTCACATTTCCCTAATAAGGCACCACCTCGCTTATTGGGACCAGGAGCTATCCAACTGGAACCAATTTCAGAGCAAAGTTCCTAAGTACCAGGAACTATGTTTATGGTTGCTGAAATGGTTCCTGCAGTGGAAAAGGGGCTCGTGAGCGACAAAGCAAAAGCTATGGAGAGTCAGGCAATAGAGAGAGACAGAGAGAGAGAGCGAGAGAGAGAGAGAGAGAGAGAGAGAGAGCAGGAGAGAGACAGACGAGGGAGCGAGAGAAAGGAGAGGAGAGCAGATAGGATCGGCCTAGACCTGCACGGCCCCGAACGGCCCAGCCACTTTCAGAAACACACAATTAGATGACTGTGTGTGTGTGTGTGTGTGTGTGTGTGTGTGTAAAAGCAGTTAACAGTTATGGAGAAAGGGTGTGGGTGAGTCAGGACACGGCAGTCACACGCGAGAGACAAAAATAGCCTACGTCAAAAGATCCTTGTTTTGGCGTCCTCTCCTCCAGGTGCAGCTCTGGCACCAGAGACTGTTGACATCAGGTGTAATGGTTTTACTGAGGGATACGCACCACACCTCATTTATTAACTTGGTCGGCTCAGCCCTGCAGTCTGAAGGGGAGGGAGGCCATGCTTCTGCCTGGCTGGGCCGGGAGCAAGCAGGGCAAAAGCTATCAGCGGGAATTAAGTGCATGAGAGAACGTCTGGAGTTGCGTCTTCCTTGCCTGCGACCACCTGCCCGATCAGGGGACACTCGCGTGTTGGAGAAGTCCCCTTTGCGTTATTTCTTGTTACAGCCAGACGGTTATAGAGGCAAAGATTCCGAGTACGCCTAGTCTGACATGCTCTTTAAAAAAAAAAGGCTCATGTTCACGGATGTCAGTCCGTGGGAACTTTTCAACGCATTTGATTTCATGAGGGGAAACCCGCTGTTCATAAATCCTTCTGATGAAAAAACAGGCAGGGTTGAAAACTTCTGTCATTCACATGCTATCCATGTGTTTACTGAAAGCTTCTGTATTGTTTCTTAATGTGCCTTTCTGTGCAAAAGCTATGATCGATCGACCATAAAAATTAAATAAAACTGAAACAGGTGTCAACAGTTACATCTTTTGTGATCTCCAGAGAGCAGTGAAAACTAGTTGAACAGAAGCAATCCTACTATTGGTAATCTGGTTCTTCTCTCTTTGGACTTCCAGATAAATACTGCAGAGTGTAATAGCATACGTAGATTATTATAACAGTATACAGTAATAGTAACAGTAATACGTCTTTTCGGTTATTTGGTTTTAAAATAAATTTGAAATAAAATTTTAATCATAAAGGCTATTTGTAAAGGCTAGAAAAGAGACTCCACTGCTAGTCCAAAGTTCTGTCACATTTAAAAACCTTCTCTCGGCCCTTTATCTATAGGACTTTTCCTTAAAAGGTACTGCAACCCATAGCTTTAAATTGAGCTCCTCTTTAAACTATTAAACTCCTACAAAAGTTTTTTTCATATAGTGTGAACATAATAAGCAATGGGAGGAATCTTATTCTACCCTTCTTGCTGCCTGCTCCTGGTTGATAACAGACCAAGCCGTTATCGTGGGTTTTGTTGATGCGGTTGCTCAGCAACACAGGCATATGGCCTGATAGCTGTGGAGTGGAGTGGACCCAAGGGTGATACAAAGAGCTGTTTTCCAGGGTTACAACGCCCACAAACTGAAACTTGTGTGTCTCGGTGTGGGACGTTGACAGTATCTTAAAAAAAGGGAACGCCCATTAACTCGGTGAACTTTGTGGCAAATTATTATAGTTATTATCCTACAGGGTTCCCCTGGATTTATAACCGGTGACTCGGATATAGACTCAGCTGGCGTGCAGAGTATGTTAAGAGGAGGCACAAGAGTAATTGATTTAGCGCGCTCTTCAATCTGCCCGTTAAAGAGGAGTTTCCTTTTCAAAATGGGGCTCTTAACGTTCGATGGCAAAGAGTCAAGTACCACTCCAACTTGGTGTTGGCTGCGGTCAAAAATAAGCATAATCTTAAAAGCATGTCTCTATCACAGTGAAGTGTGCGTGGAGAGAGGCAGAGGCAGTGGCTTTATAAGGGGAGAAGGTCATCAAGGAACCCCGCCAAGGAGGGAGAGCAGCTCCATTTCCCAAGGTGCTGCCAGCTCACATTTCTGGTGATGAAAAAAAAAGTCTCAGTAAAGAGAATTGGCTATCTCTCACAGGAAGGAAGGAAGGATGGAAGGAAGGAAGGCAGAATGAACGAACAAACGAACAAAACAATCAAACCTCTCTATCAGATGCCTTCCTTACAGGCCGGTGGTTTGTCTTTTTGGTCAGTTAGAATTCACTCACGGACAGACAGACAGACAGACAGACAGACGAACAAATGATTGCGTGTGTTTGCGTGTGCCTTGTGTAAACAATCTAATTAGACCTACTTGACATCCTGGGTTCGCAACGTGTCAGCCGAGTTATCTTTTTGCTTTTTTCTGCCCCCCTCCTGAGGAGGCGCAGAGGCTTCCAAAATGCTTGCAGCTACGTAGACTTTGGTTTCATAAGCACTCACCTGGCCGTGACCGGCTGATTCCTGACGGCGGTTTATGTTCCGGGATTTCTTATACAGTAGCAGGCGGTTAACAGAGGGGTTTAGACTTGTGTAAAGTTACATGACTGTTTAATTTCTTTAATGGGTAATTGTTATTTTTGCTTGCATGTGTGCTTGCAGCTTTCCTCTCCGCTGTGGAAAACCAACTCTTCCTCTCCGACCGTTGCTTATCGGTCGCCGCCCTCATGGCGCACGCTCTGTGGTTCAACCTGAGGGTTAACGCCCCTAATCGTTTTCCTGTTTACACTCGTCGGACAGTCTTTGTTAAAGCTCCCAATCGGAAACGCTGCAGAAACACGCGTTGTACGTACATTCCTATACCTCTCTTTCAGCAATTTGACCTTTAATGGAGGCCAGTCCTCAGCTTCTGGTCAGTTTGAATTCACTTTGAACTGTCTACGAAAATGCATAATAAATAAATAATCAAATAATCCTGAATTTTAGAAGCCGGAACAGGGATGTGGTTGTGTACACAGCTGTTGGCGTTAGCAGCGCCACAATAACGCAATTGGGGCCGAGGTGAAGCGTTGCAAGGGAAAGTTAAAGGGAGAATGCTGAGCTCTGCCTCCATGGCCAAGGCCACCATCGGAGTGTTTATTTCTTCCTGAGGACCGTGTTGAGAAAGTCTTTTTTCCCCCCTGTGTTTGGTGTGATGCCGCCTTGTTGAATGAAGAAGCACAGGGCGCCAAAGTTGTCTTCCTAAATGGATTTAGAGGAAATAAATGGAGTGGTGAGCGGAATTTTGCATTCAGGGTTTTGACAAAGGATATGTCGATATGTAGTGGTTTTCTACCCCACTTACAGCCACCTCCAGCTTTTTTACACAGAGTGCTTCTCAAGTTGCCAGTCTCAAAAACAAAGGCAAAGGCAAAGGCATCTTTTGGCAGGATGATTCAGGGGCTTAAATCAGCAACTCCTTTCACTGCCACACACACTTAAACACAATTCATTAGTCAGCCTTGTAAATCGGCCCTGTGTTGGCATACAGTGCCACGCAAGCCGTACAAATAACAAACGTGCGACTACTGCGCCCATACCGCGTTTGTCCGCTCAAGTCACGGTTTGTGCAACAAAAGAATTTTGTTGCACAAGAATTTTGTTGCACAAATCCATGCGGCCATCTACGTAAACGTTAATCTTTAGTCGTTAAGTTGTCAGCGCGTTGTTCTTTCCTCGGACCCTCTGCGTGATTAAGCAAACATTCCCGAAGGAAGTCATTAGCAAAGACGACTGGGTGGGGTGTCTCCAAACAGAGCAGCAGAAGAAAATAAAACTAATCAGAGAGTCATTCGTTGGTGTTAGAAAGTGGTTTCCAGCAACCCATTTTATGGCTTTCCACATCCAAAGCCCTTTGGCTTCTGTTATGTTATGTCATATCATAATACGCCTTTGAAGTGAGAAAGTGTGACTCCAAATCTCTCTGCCCTTTCGAATCGACGTTGTTGCTCCTCTGAGATGCAAGCTCTTTTTCTTTAAATGCGTACAGTATCATCGGCGACAGTCTCATGAAAGCAGGTGGCCCGCTCGCTTCTTCCCAGGCCTTGCAGAAGGGTTCCCGACGCTTGGACCACTTGCTCAGTGGAATGTGTCTGACCCCTATGGCCGAGGTCCCCAATTAATGAGATTTGGTAATAAGTCCCGCCAAGCTGAACATGACCGAGATGCTGCTATGTTTGCTTCTTCTAATCCTTTCATGGGAGCAGAATGTGAACTTGGCTGACGTCCATGCGCTAGCTTGTGCAAACAACAATGTAAGTGCAGCTGTACAGTCTTGTTTCTTTGTATCCTTTTATTTGCATCGGTTTTATCATTTTAACTGCATCAGTATTATTGCTGCAGTCTGTATGCGTGTTGTTTAGTATCTCATTCAGGTATTTTAATGTCTGACCTGGTTAAGCAGCCGAAAAGGGTTATTGTTGTGCAGGGTAAGCATACATGTATGACCCAAAGTGAGAATTTCTAATTGAAATGGGCATTAAATGCATGCCCAAAACATTACTGTGTGACGTTTATCGTGAGGATCGTCCTTCTTTGGAATCTATTACCTCTTCCCCACAGTCACTTATTTTTATGGCTAATTTTGTCATGTCCTTGATAGCTCAGATATGTGTTGCTATCATTAGCCTGTGCAAAACAATAAACACTTGTCACAGTGAAGCGCTGCATTATCTGCGCTGACCGTCTTATCTCAAAAAGCAGTCCCTGAGTCACTTCCTTGAGTAGACAGAAGTTTCAGAGGGGCAGATAAAGGTCCTGTCATTATGAAAGCTACCACCGCCATTATGTGCAACACCGCGGATGTGGAGATATTAACTAAAAGGAGTTGAAGATGCATTAATGCAGCCGCTGACAAGCGATTTGGGCGTCATCATTGCTTAAGTCAGTTAGGTAGACGTCAGAGGTGCTAGTGCAGACGTGGTTTTAAAGGAGCGTCCCGACGCATTTAGCAATTATGTGCATTGTTCCAATGTAAATGCAATGCTGTCACTTTATTACATATTTCCATGCGCATTGCTCACCTCATATTTGATATTCTTATATTCTATTTTTTTTTTTTTTATACATTTCACTAAACTACACAGTATATTTATGAGCAGTTTATTATTAATTTATTACTTGTTTTGTCTTCCTTTGTTGGGCAGTTAGTGCTTATCTTCTTACTCTGTACTTTATGGTCCCGCCTGAATTTCCCTTACAGGGGATCAATAAAGTGTTATCTTATCTTATCTTATCTTATCTTATCTCAATGTGTGTATAATTCCTTTTTCTTCTGTTCTCTCACCAAAAAGGAAGAAATAAATATATAAATACAACAACAACCAATATAAACAACAGCCACTTATCGTGTCTGGCCCTGCTAAATAATCCGTCTCCCCAGCACTTTGGCCCCCGGCCCCCAAAAAAGAAGCAGAATCCTGAATGGAAGTGAGGCTTTTACGGCTCTGCCTGCTCTGCGGGAGTACCAGGGGTCATGTTTGTGTGGATACCAACAGGATTTACGGCACAACGGCGGTCGGGTTCCGCGGCTTTGATCCTCAAAATGAGCGACACCCGGGCGCATGTTGAATTTGTTTTCGGCCGCCGCCACCCCGTGGCGTTGTCAGGACCCCACTCAGCAGGGGGACAGAGTTCTGTTTTCAGAGGTGGGGGTAAATGCAAAGTTAGTTTAATGTACTGTTATGTTATTATTAACTCCTACGGGTGTCGTATCTCAAAGAGGTCTCGCCGAAAATGGAAATAAAGGGGACCTCCCAGTCTAAATGTTGCTTCACGCCGTACTCACGGGGAAGTAAAACCAAAATTGCTGTTTTGATATCATGTCTCACTGATTCAATATTTTGCATTGAAGGTATGTGCTGCATTCTGTTTCTTTTTTTTGTGCAACCTGCTGCAGTTGTGTTGTCTCTATTAAAAAAATATGCCCTTGGAAATTATCAATTGGAGTCTGGATGGAACTTTAAAAACCAGACTGACATGACCTGACTTGAGTGTGCATATTTGGACGCGCGGATTGAAAACATTGATATGAAACACAACAAACTAAACATTGTATTACCCTAGCAACGAAGCCTGGAGGGTTTTTTGTTTGTTTTTTGAAGGCGCAAGTTATTATGTTCAAAGGAATGATTTTTGCGTCTGTAAACCCCCAATTTCACCTTTGAAGAATTTCATTTGAATTCCTGCATGTTATTTCCATGTAGTTGATCATTATGAATTGTGATTATTATTCTTTGATATATGACACATTTAAATTATAAATCTTTTAGTGAACATAGAAATCTGTGTCAATCATTTAATTGTTAACAATGTTAACAATTAAGGCCAAATCCAACGATTCATTCTTAACTGACCCACACAAGAATCAAACTGACCAAACCAGTTGTTATTCAAGTCTCTTCTGAGGCTAGGGAGCTCATTTGGGTTATTTCTGTAATACGTGTGGTTTCCCTGTCAGACAGAGATAGCAAACAGCCAGTCTTTACGCAAGCATATTGCTGCCCCGCCAGAAAAATAAAAACGGATCCGTATCACAATTTACATACTATCACATTATTATACTTTTCTTTTTATAACAAGATATTTTTCACATTATAATGTGAAAAGCGTATTGTTAAAACAAGATATTTTTAATACCTTGTAACTCCTAAAACAATAATTATTATCAAGTGATTCATGTTGTCAACAACTTGTGAATCATTATATTCACAAGTTTTTGTATCATGTTCATTCATAGTATTTAAATCATGTTATAATGTGTCAACTTATTGTTATAACATAAAACGTTTACCATTATAGCATGATACGGATCTGTTTTTATTTTTCTTGCGTGGCACTAGGACACTTCCTACTTCCTGAGTGGTCGCTCTCGTAGCGAGCAAAAATCCACATTCACGCCTCATATATGCCCAGACAGTCCCCTGAACTGGTGATGAAAAGATTGTTTCTTTTTAGAGATTAGACTGTTTGCGAGCGATGAAAAGGTTCATCTAATATTCGGGCTCTCTGTTTCGTTTGATTCAGTCGTTGTAAAGAGTCGGAAGAGTCGGTTCGGCTCTGAGTTGTGAGTGGAATTCTCACAGGAATCATTTCATTCCGTCAAAATTGTTCATTTAGGAAGAATGCAAAGTGTATATCAGTCACATTTAATTTGAGTTATGCCAAACGCATTCACTCTTTTTTCACATTAATCCTCAGTAATTATTTTCTGTTTGTAGAAGATTCACCGACCGAATGGATGATTATTTTTGCCGGAGTGACTCCCGAGTCATTTATTTGTAATCTTTGAATCTTGCCTCACTACCCGCCCTGCTATTTAAAGCTTCCGCCCTGGTCAAATCGCACTCTCTGCAGGTGTGTTGAGGTGTTAAGGTACAAGTCCGATAGGGCCCTTATCTCCAACTCTTGATTCCTATCAGGTTTCCTTCGTCTCTTCCTTTTTTTCCCCCAGTTTTGTTTTGGGATCGGGGGCCTTTTTGGAGTCCGGGAAGCCATCCTCAGCACATGTTGACTGAGGGTGCAGGAAAACCCAGCGAGATATGATTATAAACACAGACCAGATACCAGTTCTGTATCGGGTTCTCCGGAGCAGATGGGAAAGATAGCAAATCTTATTACAGCGTGGCTAAAAGGGTATTGCCTTTCACCAGCATCGGTGTGTGGAGGTGAAGGCGAGGATTTCCAAATTCCAACTTAAACACTTTCAGCATTTACTGTGTGCTGACCGGCGGCGGCCCGTCCTCCGTTAATTACTGTCTGTGTACATTAATTCACTTAACATGGGACTCGCATCAACACCCTTCACTCTCAAGGTCTCTCTGCTTCACTCTTCATTTTGTTTTTCATCTTCCTTGAGCCACAGGCTTCTGGAGAGACGGTGGAAGAGCCCCGGGGAGATGGCAAAAAGAATAAAGCACAATATTGTCCTCGCCTCCTGTGAGATTCTGGCCGAGGCCCTTTGAGTGATTACGCACTTTGTCCGCTTATTGCCAGTGGATCACAGAGCTCTTTACATGATTTGGTAAATCAATGATAAATACTGTTTTCCTCAAAATATGAACGTTGTCCTCAAATGTCATTGTTTAAAGTGGAGAGTATGATAGCAAGTTGATTTAAAAAAAATGACTAATATCGCTCAAAGAAATAGCTTTAGAAAGTGCATACAGACATTTCCAAAAACACTAGATGAATAATTATGCGCACACAATTTTAGAGCCTCAGTCTATCTTAAAAGAACACAAAGCAAGATATTTTTTCTATTTTCCGGCCTAAACAAGTTTTTAAATATTAACATTCATGCATTGCAAGGCACTGAATTTGTAATTTTGTTTGTTTTGATCGTTTTAAGTTGACCTGTTGTTCAGGGCACATCAAGGTCTTTAAATGTCGCATCATGTTGAGTTTCACGTAATGCAAGATTTAGAGCCAAAACTATACACATATATTTTTCATTCCATTCATTCAAGATGATTTTGCTTCAGAAAAATAAATATTTAAATAGATTCATTCCCAATGTTAGGTTTACTGATCAACCTTACTCATGACAAACAAAGGGGCAAAGCGCCAACAGAGTCTACGACACACACTCTACACACACATTTATTTATATATAGTCTGTGGCAGTTTCGCCTGCCACACGTCACCCGAGTGGTGTTTTTCGGGACCTCCGACATAGAGTCACAAGCGACACACAGGCTTTTCATAGAGGGGGCAAGGTGGAACAAGCCCGGAGCAGATGTACAACATGTCATGGCAAGGGCTCCTCTCTTGTGTGTGTGGGGGGATGGGGGTTTTACCTGCTGCTTGTGATTGGTTTAACGGGCAACAGGTGAACAGCCACCCTGATTCTGGGCTCAGTTACCTGGACCCAGGACAGGTGTGGCAGCTCAAAACCACACCATATAAAATTCAAGATTCAAGATACATACACATACGTTCATACATATATGCAGTAAAATGCCTTTGCAACGCAAAGATTATGCACAAAAGTTACTAAACCGAACATAATAGCAAACCTAATTCCTACCTAGCTAACTAACTGAAACTAACCGATTCTTAAAATCATGTAGGTGTATAATGATTTGATGACTCAGTTAAAAAAAAAATAACTCACGGACGCGCTCATTTAGCGTGGAAATCATTGAAACACATCTGGGAAATCAATAATAACCAGATGTAAGAGATCTCTACAGTTAGGATGTGGTTGTATTGACAAAACAAAATACCCTATTATTAATAACAATCACAATTAATTACAACCACGCTAAAAAAAACAATACAAAATAATATATTGTGGAGTTAAATTTTGCATAGTTCGCCTAGTTTTGAGTTCAGGACAAAACAAATCTTCCCTCGTTATTGAGCTGAATGTGATTTCTCAGCAGTGTCGCTGCCATATGGATGCAGTTCAAAGAGCCAAGCCAACACGCAACGGACCTAATGAAATTAACTTCAGTCCTCTGCACCATTCCAAGTGCGGTGATGACTTTAAGTCTGTACAGCAGCTTTTACCGTTATCCTTTGGGCCATAAAAACATGTTCCCGCAGCCCTGTCTGCGCCCCGTCTGGCCGCAGTACGGCCAATCGGGAAACTCGGAGGGCCCTTAAAAGTCATTAACCATGACCGTTGACATGACTCGAAACTCCAAAAATACCAACCACGTCTGCGGCCATTTCTCAAATATCAAATCAAGCTTTTTTTTTACGCTGTCACAAAGTTTCGAAAGCGAAATCAGTATTCTTTCCTGTCAGAGTGACCAAACGTCAGAAGGAAGTATGAAATCCATGTTGCTGAGATTATAAGCTGCAAACTCGACGTTGGGTGGGGTTATTTACCTGATTACCAGTGGAGCTTACACTTTTGTTTTACAGCAAGAAACGTTTTTATTTTTGCACTAAGCCGTTTGACTTCCTACCAGGCAGCTGTCAAACGTGGTGTCTATTCGGGTAAACCGATTTGCCGGCAAACCTGCACCTTACACCCAGGGAGGATAAAGTCTCTACAGGTGTGTGGACGCATTGGAGACTTAGTCCAGAAAATATCTGCGGAAGCTGAATGCATTACTTTACTGTAAGGTTAACACAACATCACCACATTAGAGATGAAAGATTTGACTCGTTTTTCAGATTCAGTTCTTGAGTCGCTCAGTAAGAATATTTGTTCAATTCATTTCCGACTCTAGGTTCGTTTGATTCAGTTGATGTAACGCTCAGTGAGCGAGGGCGGACCTAAGTGTAAATCAGCGATGTGAATTCTGCCTAATACCTCGGTCTTCTTTCCACATTAATTTAGTCCTCAATAATTATTTTCAATTTGTGAGTCAAAGATTCACAGAACGCCCACTCACAGAGAGGATTGGGCGCGTGTGGCAAACAAACGCAGCAAACGACTCTTTTGCCAGAGAGACTCCCTACTCCTGAATCATGTCAAAGATTTTTTTTGGCTCTGGCCAACAAATTTGGCCGTTCACTTGCAACGAACGAATCATTCGCTTCGAATGAATCATTTGCTGACAATGAAACATTCACGAGTCTGGCATCGCTACACGACATAACGATAAAGCAAATCCCACATGATATCTGGTCTCCTATCACTATGTCAATATTATATTGATTTATCACCCAGCCCTACCTCAGAGAGTAAGTAGAAAATGACTTTTTCAGCAATTTAGGCCTACATACTGTACGTGTTGGCCGGGCCAATTTCAGCCATCAATCCCCCACAATGATCCCGTGTGTTTCCAACCACCATTAGGCGAGTGATCAGAGAGGATGAGTAGACTTTAGTCGAAGTGGTGGCCGGTGGACAGGGCATTGTGAAAAATTAAGGAGAGATGGCGTCCATGTGGCGGACATGTGTTCCTCTGGCCTAAGCGCCGTCCACCAAACGTGGATTTGCATAGAGCGCAGCGGATGAAAGTAGCAGCAGGGCGGCCAGACGACGGGAAGGTGAGTCACCAGACGCCACAGGGTTGTTGTTAGAAAAAGTGACAGCAAAAAAAAAAAAATAATCAAAATCAAAACGGCAGTTTCAACACTCAGGCTGGTGTTTACTGGAAGGGGACAGGAATGCAAAGAATGTCTGCTGTCTGACTTTATTCCCCGAATGAAAGGTGCTTATAAAACCCGTCCCGGACAACCTCTGAACCGGTGCTCATTTCAGTTCAGGGACGCCTGGAATGCCCCCATCGTTCGTTCTTTCTTTCTTTCTTTTGTCGTTCTTTCTTGCTGTCTTTCTCTTTTCTCTCATTCTTTCTTTCCTTCTTATTTTCTCTCTGCATTTATTTCTTCCTTTCTTTCTTTTTTCCTTCTTTCTTTTTTCTTTCTTCTTTCCTTCTTTCTTTTTTCCTTTCTTTCTTTCCTTCTTTCTTTTTTCCTTTCTTTCTTTCATTCTTTCTTTCTTTTTTCTTTCTTTCTTTTTTCCTTCTTTCTTTTTCTCTCGTTCATTCTTTCTTTCTTTTTTCTTTCTTTCATTTTTCTTTCTTTCTTTTTTCTTTCTTTCTTTCTTTCTTCCTTTTGTCTTTATTTCTTTCTTTTTTCATTCTTTCTTTCTTTTTTCTTTCTTTCCCTCTTTCTTTCTTTTGTCTTTCTTTCTTGCTGTCTTTTCTCTCATTCTTTCTTTCCTTCTTATTTTCTCTCTGCATTTATTTCTTCCTTTCTTTCTTTCTTTATTTCTTTTTTTCCTTCTTTCTTTTTTCTTTCTTCTTTCCTTCTTTCTTTTTTCCTTTCTTTTTTTCATTCTTTCTTTCTTTTTTCTTTCTTTCTTTTTTCCTTCTTTCTTTTTTCTTTCTTCTTTCCTTCTTTCTTTTTCTTTCTTCTTTCCTTCTTTCTTTTTCTTTCTTCTTTCCTTCTTTCTTTTTTCCTTTCTTTTTTCCATTCTTTCTTTTTTCTTTCTTTCTTTTTTCCTTCTTTCTTTTTCTCTCGTTTCATTCTTTCTTTCTTTTTTCTTTCTTTCCCTCTTTCTTTCTTTCTTTTGTCTTTCTTTCTTGCTGTCTTTTCTCTCATTCTTTCTTTCCTTCTTATTTTCCTTCTGCATTTCTTTTTTCCTTTCTTTTTTCCATCTTTCTTTCTTTTTTCTTTCTTTTTTCATAATTTTTTCCTCCTTCCTTTTTCTCTCATTCTTTCTTTTTTCTTTCTTTCTTTTTTCATTCTTTCTTTCTTTTTTCTTTCTTTCTTTTTTCTTTATTTCCTTTTTCTTTGTGTTTTTCTTTTTTCTTTCTTTCTTTTATTTCTTTCTTTATTTATTTTTTCTTTATTTCATTTTTCTTTGTGTATTTCTTTTTTCTTTCTTTCTTTTCTTTCTTTCTTTCTTTCTTTCTTTATTTCATTTTTCTTTGTGTTTTTCTTCTTTCTTTCTTTCTTTCTTTCTTTCTTAACCATCTCAGTGAAAGAATGTGTATCCCATAAATGTGTTATTGAGGGAATGTTCAAATCTGGACTATGATTTTAAAGTCAGAAGGTAGTAGCATCAACTATGGGTGTAAGGACAGGAGACACCTTAAAAGGGAGACCCCTCTCCCTTCACACCCCCATTTGCAATTTAGCCTCTCCAATTAACCTCATCATCCAATTCTTTAGAGGTTGGGGGGTGGGGAGCAGGAGAGAATGCCAAGAAACTCCACGCAGACAGACCCCAGACACCAATCCTTCAGCTACATGTGGGAAGTTTCTGGGACCAGTGAATGGAGCGTTTCCCTTCCCTGGAAAGCTGAACTCTGGGAACATTTTGTGCGCCCCCAAATAGAATTTTCTTTTTATGCGAGTCTGTCTACTTGCAAAATCTTTCGCTTCTGCTGAGGGTTTTACGCCAGATCATCCTTCCTCAACATCAGGATTTATTTCAAACTCTGTCGCCTTCTCTTTTGAGTCGAGCGGTCGCCATGGTTTGAAAGGTGATGGACAATGATTCAAACATGTAAATGAGAACAGAGATTTTTCTCCAATACTCATATTTTTCGAACTATTTTCTGTTGCATATTTTAGCAACATGCTAAGGATTAGTCAAGTCACTATGAAGTCAAGTCACTGTCCTTGCATAGATTTGACATTAAATGCATTGCCTCTGCTCAGGATGCTTGTTTTAGTTTGCTGAAGCAGTTGTTGGAAAGGAAAAAGATAAAGACGAAAAATATGTAAGAAAAGGCTTCAGGTTAGACTTATTTTGGATACATTTAGCGTTTTTTCTAATCTCTGTGACACTGTCTCACCATGGTAACACTATAAATATATAAAGCCTTAATCTAGACCCCACAGAGAAACATTTGTTCCAGCATTAAGTGACCTCACACTTGATACAATGTAAATGCATGTGGAAAACACAAGATGAAGTTGTTCGTCTGTTCGTTTTATGGGTCCCCTTATATCTTGTGCTGGTGAATGGACACTTGTCATAAGTGTAGATGTTATTTAAAATGCATTTCTTAAAAATTTGAAAGTTTCTTAAAGTTTGATCCCTTCAGCATCCCAAAGTGCACGCTTTTCTCCAAGCGTGTGCTCCTCCCCCAGGACGAGTGGAAGCAGTCACGTTGCTGCCCTTGTGACTGAGTATTTTGTTCCTCGCAAAGAGCACATTTTGCACAGTTAATTTACCAGGAGTGAAAACACAATTAGCCCTGTGCATACTATGTATTTTTCACAAGTGGGTTCCAGGCATGTTGTCTTTGGGGAAACACGTTAACTCTCCAAACCTTGGCTCAACGGATTCCATGAATATTGCAAAAAAAAAAAAATAATAATAATAATTATACATGGTAAAAATATGCTGTATATACTGAAAAGCAGGGAAAGAACAAAATGGAGTTTTTCACATGTAGAAATAAAGTAAAAAGGCGTCATAAAGAGGTAGAAATAGAGAGGAATAGAGATGGTATGCGTGACTACCGTGGGCTGAGAAGGGCCCACCAGATCAAAGATCAATGGTCATCCTAAGACCAGAGCTTCAGTCCCAATATTACCTCCTGGTTCTAACTCTCCTGGCTGTTTTGGGGGGGATTGTGGAACATTCCAGAGCTATTTGTGAGTTCCCTTTTGTTGAGCCTATAGATTGTAAATAGGAAATTGTGTTTTATGCAGATACACTTACTGGATGATGTATGATTCTCTTGTCCAACCACTGACTATGTTTGACTCATTTTAGTGTTTTTCACACTAATACTGTGAGAAGTCACTAGTTGTGCTGTGAAAATGTTTCAAATTCCACTTAAAAATTACAATGGAAATTAGCTTTTGTGTTGCAAGATCAAAATTTCAAGGCTTTAATAATTCATCACTTCCCATCAAGCAGAACAAGTTTCACTTTTAATGGGACGATTTTAATTAGTGACAAAAGTTCTCAGTTTCACAGGGAACAATAAACCAGAAGTATGAGTTGTCAATAGAATTCTCACAAGAATCATTTAATTCTGTCAAAACTATATATTTTAGTGGAATGCCAAGAGTAATATGAATGAATCAATATGAATTGAATGGCCTTGGCCTTTATTTCCCTTTGGACTTGAAATTAGTCCTCCGTTATTATTTTCAATTTGTGAAGTGAATATTCATTCACTCAATCCATTCCTTTGCCAGAGTGGCTGCGACTCCTGAGTTATAGAAAAGATTTGTCAGCTACAAACAAATTGTTCGTAAGTCTTGCATCACTATTTGTAGGCAATACCATAAAGCACAGTTATACATGTTAATGACGTTTTAAGTAGTTGACAGGATAGTGGTGTGCTGTGGGTTTAATTTATTGTAGAAAGTTTGCTGTTGCAGAATAAAGGCTGGGAAACACTACATTAAGCTAATGAAGTAATCACAACCTTATTTTGGGAAATGGGGTGAGGCATACAATACTTATGTATATATCTTGTATGTATATACAGTATATACCCCAAATGAAAAACGCAAGGTGAATTCCAGCCTGTTTAGAAGAGCCGAAACATATTTTTCCATACGTGACAAGGCAAAGAATAAAAAATGTACACTCATCCAATCTAACTCATCGACTCCTCCTTTGGCTTCCTCGAGACATTTCCACTACCATAAACAATTAGCCCCTAGCGCCTTCTGCCCACATCCATTAGCGTCAAGGAGGTCTCTGGAGACCGGGGCTTTCCCATCGTAACGCCTCTTCCCTGCCGCTCCCCATCGCACAGGAGCCGCAACCCAGACGGCCCTTGGGGGGTTTGACACACTGTACAGTAATAATACTCGGGTCAATATGACAGAACAGATGTTCTGCGTGCCAATCAAAACCTTGTGGCATCAGCTCATGAGAACAGGTTACACATTACGACAGAGGAAGATGCAAAAGAAAATAAAAGGAGTCTTCGCCTTGAATGCATCTCATAAGTTATTGTTTTTTCTTTTCAGTCTGGATGGCACTACTATCAACTAACTAAGCATCAAAAGGACCAAATCAGGATCCTTGTGCAACTATCAACTATCTGGGAGACGAAGCAATGAGCAATGCGCTAAAGTGGCCTGACACGCCCCTTTAAATTGAGTTGCCTATTTCAAGCAAAGACAAGTCACATTTTGTGGCATGTATGATGTACAAGACTAATGAAACTGTAAAAACGTTAGATTCATCGCTATTGGTTGGCTCGCCGTTTCACCCTATGAACTTTCGGCCTCAGATTTTGAAATCCTGGTATTATCCTCGTTTTTCCCGAAGCCTCAGCCTGCGAAGCTTTCGTTCAAGCACACGAACGAAAACAATGTCTATTATGCCAGGGGATGCCAGCAGTTTTCTAAAATCATCAGCAAAATTAGAGCCCGACACAGAGAAAAATCAAACAGCGCTATTAAACGTTCAGATTATGGGGCCTGAAAAATGTTCCCGATATTGTGTTTGCTTAAACTCACACTGGACCCCAGGCTTTTGTTTCATCTGGCTTAGTTAGGCTTTGGCATTTTGTATATTTTTCTACATTTTTCTTCACCCCCTCCATTCATTCTTAGACTTACAGGATGTCGGAGACCAGGGCAGTGGAGCTGCACAGGGCCAAAAACAAGTCTCCAAACTCCAAATGTACACTACTACAATTCTCTGTCGGTCGATGTCACATCGACTCCATGCAGTACAGCTGCCTTCCAGACTCTCACCACTAATGATAGAGTCGGTCATCACCATTATGTGCTTGTTTTACATAGAAATTTGCGACTTGCGTGCCTGCAGAGCCCTGGATCATCTGCTCTACAACAGAGAAAAAGGGTGACCACAGTTCTCTGGGTCAGTGTCATACTACAACATATCAATTTAAGGGGAAATATCGAAATGTTTTGAGATGCCATTTCCAATGCTTTCATTTTCCCAGTGAGAATGAAGCCTCAGCTGTTGGCCTTGGTTCCAGGTGTGAACCACGATGCCTAATGCCAACAAAACTGAGCTGACTGAACTGGCAATCCGACAGCACCAACGTCTTCACTTTCACAGGCTGCCTGACAGCTGATTAGTATTGATAATCAATGGTTATTAATCAAATATTCTGAATGTAGCTATAGGGTCGTAGTCAAGCACCGGCTGCGGACTACAGCACGGATCCTTTTCCCACAGCCGCCAAGCTGCCTCGAATCGGGCGCACGGGCGCCGATTGGTCCGACTCGAGGCAGGGAGATTTCTTAATGTTTGTCTGTCTTGCAGAGGGGATCGGCGCACAAACTCGTCAGCAGCCCAGCAGCGGAACGCCAATCCTCCTGCGCCCAAAGGATTATGATCAATATTATTATTATAATACTCCATACTCCATATCAATTGTAATTGATACTTGTGGCCAGCATACATTATTGTTCAAGGTGATAAAACTCTGTCTCCCTCCCTCAACCCTTACCTATCTCTGCCCACATGAGGAATGGCGTTCCGCTGCCGGGCTGCTGACAAGCCTGATCCCCTCTGCAAGATCGACAAACATTTAGAAATCTTCCTGCCTCGAGCCGGACCAATCAATCAATTGGGCTGATTCGAGGCAGCTTGGCGGCTGCGGGAAAGGGAACCATGTTGTCGTCCGCAGCCAGTGTTTGACCACGCCCCATTGTCCGCCACATACTCAAAAACCAAAAATGCCTTGCTTATTGGAAAGATGCTTACTGTCGCTGAGTACACAGCGCTAGTTCCTGCCCACCTCTGAAGATCGGTAAATGTAAATAAGCGAGATGATGTGACTATGTTGGTGACATTTATTGTACTACTGCTCTCTAATTTCTCAAATTACCAATCACAGAGGTTCTGGATCAACACTCATGGCCTTGCCATTGGCCTTTTGTGCAACCAGCCTTAAACTTTTAAAGGGGTGAGGGCAGCAGAAAGAGGGTGAAGCAGTCAGTGGGGAATGTGATTTATATTTTGTCTTCAAATTCACCTACAGTAATGAAGCTTGAAAGAACTTGAAATGCAGCATCTGACTCCCGTTGCCCTCTCCTATTCCCTCTATCCCACTGTTTTTCTCTCACGCTGCTGATCTGAGTTCCTCTCTTTCTCCGTCATTAATGTCTCCCGGAGATGGCGGCGCAGTATGTGACTATCTCCGCAGATCAAAGCAACCATTCATCGGAGCATAGAGGAGGAAGGGGAAGCATTTAATGCGGCCGATACCGTGCCGTGAGCCTGTGTGCGGAGTGTTCCTAATAACAGGAAGCCAGGAGAAATGAACTCTCCCATAATTATGTTATTTTTTCTTTTTTTTACTCTCTTTTCTCCCTTCTATGCATATGCAGAGTTCGAGGGGGCAAAAAACCAAAGTGGAGATCAAAAGCTGGAATGTTGAATCACAATGTCTTATCGGAGAGCAACCAACAGAGCGACTGAATTCTCTTTTCATAAACTCCGCTCCAAAACCCCCACGTTACGAAGGCGAACATCCGCTCTCAATGTGTCTGCGGGCAGGGTCCGCTCTTACATGAGGTACAGGAGGGTCTTTCCATGAGCAGATACATGTTTATCCATGTTTATTAGTGAAACTTGTTCTGATGAACACAGAGCTGCCTTTCTGTCTGGAACCTTGCAATTTTGATCTTGCAACACAACAGCCAAATTCCAGGTGGATATTAGAATTTTTTTCACAGCACAGTGGTTTACACTGCCCTAACCCACCAGTATGGTTGGTCGGCTTATATATATATAAATATGGAAAGCACATAAGAATATGTTGATCCTCAAATATGACATGCAGTGGTGGTCCTGGCTCCTTTGGTGCCCTAGGCTAGATCCCGGAGAGCCCCCAATGTTATTGCAAATTAATAAAATCAGTACCATTGGACAATTATTGAACACAAATATGAAATATTGTACCATTAAACAAACCACTTTGATTAATGTTAGCAACAGATTGTACATATGTACATTCCTTCCATGTTTCAATCAGGCTTTGGATGAATGTTGTTCTACTGTACTATAAAATATGTCTCCAACATTGTGTGATAATTTGGTGTACTGGACTATGTAAGATACCAGATATACAGAGTAGAATAGAATATAATTTTATTTGCGACCTTTATCCATTTTGGGAGTCTCATTGAGACAAGGAATGGCATCCGTAGACACTCCACCTACATTTAAAGACTTAATATGGCAAATGTGAAGCTGGTGCTTCCCTTGCAACTCACAAGTACACTTTCAGGACTTCCGTGGCTCGTTGTTCTCGGGGATTGATTCACGCTTTGGGTGTGAGAGGTCCTGGGTTCTAATAACAGAGGAGACAGACAAGGTGACAGGTCATCATTGCTGAGTCGCAACCCACAAGTACACTTTCAGGACTTCTGTGGCTCGTTGTTCTCGGGGATTGATTCACGCTTTGGGTGTGAGAGGTCCTGGGTTCAAATGCCAGACGAGCCCAAAGACTAACATTGTGTCCTTGCTGGTGGGTTCCTTAACCTGGTCAAATGTTCTGCAGTTTATTAGGCACACCAATGTAATTCTTCTATAGGGTGATGGAACACCAGTCTATTTCCAGCTATGCTAGGTTACAATGAACTGTGTGATTTGAACCATGCCCTGAAGAGAATGGAGCCTAAATCCAGTGCCTTGAACCATTTGACCACATTACCAACATTTGCAAACTTAATATCACAAATATGAAGCTGTTGCTTTAATTGCATGATGCTTCTGATAACAGAGGAGACACATAAGGCGACAGGTCATCATTGTTACCTACACTTGCCCTCTTAACATTCACAAGTTGGATATTTGAGGCTTGTTGGTCTGGGCGTGTGATTCATGCTTTGAGTTAGAGCAGTCCCAGGTTCAAATCACTGATGAGCTTTAAGAGTGAGATAATCTCCTTCCTGGGCAGTGTTCATTGTCCAGATAGAAGGCACTGAATTTGTTCATGATCCTATACCATAACCTCTTAGAGACCATTGGAACACCAATTAACTTGCGGTTATGTTAGGTTACAATAAACCGCGATTTAACCAGAGCCATGTTTGGCAGCAGTTGGATTTTAACCCAGGCACCCGTGGAGACCTGTCCCAAAATACAGCGCCTTAGACTACTCGGCCACTCTACCGACATTTAAAGACTTAATATGACAAATGTGAAGCTGGTGCTTCCCTTGTATGGTACTTCTAATAACAGAGGAGACAGACAAGGTGGCAGGTCATCATTTGTTACCTGCACTGGCTCGCTTGCAAATCAGCAGAATTAAATTAGGGGACGAGTGTGTTGTTGGGCTAGACATATGATTCTCGCTTTGGGTGTGAGTTCCGTGTCCAAACCCTGGATGTATCCATAAGCTTTGAGAAACTTTGCTCAGAGTTCTTTTAGATAGGTTTCTAAAGTTTAAACCACAATTGTCACATTACTCTTGTGAAATACCAAGATTTCCCAATAAAGTTAGAATTCTAAGAAAGAAAAATAACACTATTGTAACACATCTATGTTTAAACATGATGTCTCGTCAGCAGAGCTGAAGTTTGGACTAGGGCTACAAATTAAGTACAATTTGTATGAGACACACTACAATTCTTGATGACGGCTAAGCTAGTATTTGGGGAAACTGACATTCTAGGTTGAAAGCAGTAGCAGGAGGTTTAAGGGTAGCTTAAGAGGAGGAAGCCTGGCAGTGGTGGGATTTGAACCCACACCTCCAAAGAGACTGAACCCTAAAGGTAGCACCTTAGACCACTCAGCCAGACTACCAGTTTTCACATCTTTGGGATCACAGATCTGGAGCTAAAACATCCAAATTGACAAAACATTATTTGTTAGCTGTCACTGGAGGGCAGAGTTCAATATAAAAAATTAAATATCCTTCTTACCAATCTAATAAGATTTTGCGAGAGCTGTCTTTCCTGAGTCGCAGCTCACAAGTACACTTGCACGACTTCCGTGGCTTGTTGTTCTCGGGGAATGATTCACGCTTTGGGTGTGAGAGGTCCTGGGTTCAAATGCCGGACGAGCCCAAATACTAACATTGTCTCTTTGCTGGTGGGTCCTTAAAACGTTCTAAAGTTTATAAGTCACACCAATGTAATTATTCTCAAGGGTGATGGAATACCAGTTGATTTCCAGCTATGCTAGGTTACAATGAACTTTGATTTAACAAAAAACATGCGGTGTGATTTGAACCACCCCTGAAGAAACTGGGGCCTAAATCCAGTGCCTTGAACATTTGACCACATTTGCAGACTTAATATTGCAAATATGAAGCTGTTGCTTTATTTACATGATGCTTCTGATAACAGAGGAGACACATAAGGCGACAGGTCATCATTGTTACCTACACTTGCCCTCTTAACATTCACAAGTGTGATGTTTGAGGCTTGTTGGTCTGGGTGTGATTCACACTTTGAGTTCCAGACCAGTCCCAGGTTCAAATCACTGATGAGTATTATTATTATAGGATTATTATATATCCTTCTTACCACTCTAATAAGGTTTTGCGACAGCTGTCTTTGGTACACTTTCAGGACTTCTGCGGCTCGTTGTTCTCGGGGAATGATTCACGCTTTGGGTGTGAGAGGTCCTGGGTTCAAATGCCGGACTCACAGCCGGATGGGGCGTCTAGTCGGCTGCAGTGGGGCCGGCGGTACGGGGGGGTGTTGGTGTGCTGGTGCGGGGCCTGGATCTGGGCCGGCGGCCGGCGGCCCGTGCCCAGCGCCCACAGCCCGGGTTCTGTGCCTGCAGCTGCATATTGTGCCTGCACTTGGGGGTGGGTTGTATCTCTGCGCCCCTGGAGTGCAGGGTCTCCTCATGCTCACACACCACCACGCCTGCTTCAAATGCACCCCAGCACACTCCTGGTTGCATTCCTCTCATTTACTGCCATAACTATGACAGGAAGAGGCCACGTGCCCAATTGTAGTTCCAGTCTTCCTGGACCTGATTAACTCTGTTTTTCAATACATGCTGTCGTTGAATGTTTATTCTTCTGTGTAAATGTTGTTTTGTTCTGTGTTTAATTGTCTCACCCGTGGTGAATCCCCCCTCTTGGGGTAGTGATCAGTTGTTTATAGGCCCAAACTTGGTGAATAGTTCTCCAAAAAGGGGGATTGGTGGGAGTTCTGTATAACCAAAAATAGTGCTCTTGTCATCTTATATGTTATCCACAGGACAGAGTTATTGCAGCAGTTCTTGATGATTTAAGAATGAATAAAGAGTTGCATTGCAGGTTGAGATCTTGAACTCCCCTTTGTGAGAGAAAAATGCATATGATCAACTATTTGAACGAGGACAATAGCCTGTAGAGGGGGGTTAAAAACATTGCCTCTGTGTTTCCTGGAGCCCCCCAGAGTTTATGTAAAGAGAAATGTTCTTTCTCTTTACAATGTCAACTCTAACATTGAAGAGCAGATTAACCTCACCGATCATTGCAGAAGAATTTATTCCACAACTTGCAGACAAATTCTGTCCTAGATGCAATTGCATACAAATACTCTGTGTTGTATGCCTAGCATGCTGACAGCACAGGTTAAAAAAAAAAAAAATAGATATGGAATGTTATTTATGACAAAGACCCAAGCAGAAAGTAGCAGTGTGAATATACAGTATATAAAAGTTCCAGATGAAGACTATAAAAATACAAGGAATACATGTGCGGACATGCATGTGCTTAAACACACTACACTCACACACACACACAGACACACATGGTTATACAGTATGTGTGTATCTACCTCAACCAAGTGGCTCTGGGGCGTTATAATCCAGGTCTCAGCATTGACATCCATGCACCAAGGGGCACTCGGTAAAAACTGTGGGAAGACAGGAGGAATGAGGGTGAGGGCCACAGGGGGGTCCTCAGTCACGGTGTCAAAATGTTTTAGATGACCTCCGTTGCAGCCAGATAGAGATCAATCATTGTTAGCTGCCATAAAATATGGATCTGTTCTTTAATAATGTGCCAATAAGATAAGATAATAACTACAGAGCCAAACACAATAGCCAGTGGGAGATTGAAACATTGGATTTCTGGGGTCGAAGGAGTTACATCTGAAGGCCAGTTAGAGCTGATATCAACCGTTAGCTGTCCGTCATGGAGTCAGTTTGATTGCTATTACACAGAGAACAGTAATTTTCCTACACGCACACACACACACACACACACACACACACACACACACACACACGCACACACGAAAAGTACACATGCACACACCCAAACCCACAACGTAATATTAGAGGACGAATGGTTCCGTCTGTTATTGTTGCCACGTCTTGACATTTGGACATGTTGGTGTTTATTGCTTACGTTTGAGGTTACTTTTGTGGCTGGATTACATAAAATGCAATAGAGCAGCTCGTTGTGCTTGATGTGGGCGGTGTGATGAATTTCCAACAAACTCTTTGAGAGAGCACAGTTTGCAAAACAAGGCAAAACATAATAATTAAATCCGCTAAGAGTAACGTGAGTTGAAGAGGTGTCTCTGTCTCGGCTCACATGTTGGACATCTGGGAGTGTTGTTGGGTTGTTGTTATTTAAGGTCTGTTTATGTATGCGGGGTAGCACTTGATTTGTGTGTTAGTGCGTGTGTGTGTGTTTGTGTCTGCAAATGGCCGTGTTATACATGTGAAAGTTCATGAATGTGTTTGTGTGTATGTGTATAAGTTTGTGTGAAAATGCGTTTTAGACAGAAAGTTCCTGAATTTGTGTGTGTGGGCGCACACATGTTTATCCCAATGTGTGTGTTAATCAGCTTGGAGTGTCCATGAGAGCCTGAGTCTTTGTGGGACTGCTGTGTGTTTGTGTGTCAAGTGTGTGTGCCTCCATGTGGTTGTGCTGTATGTTACATGTGTGTTTAGGCATGAGGAGAGAAGGAGCTGACCTGGCCTTGTTGAGGTTTTATGCACTTGAATGAACAGCTTATGCCTCAAATCTTGAATGTCACAGGCAAACGCATTCAGAGCAGCCTCCCACAAATTGGCAGTAACAATGTGGTGAATGTGTTCATTGGTACTTTCCTGGGGAGATCTGGGTTATTATCTGTGGTGGACAATTGCAGGTTCAGAAAGTAAAAGTCCTGACATCTTTTGGCTCGACCCATGCACTGATCCAGTTGATTTCAATCATTGTTATAGCTCTGGGTTGCGCTGATTAGCAAATCCACATGTTCGACTCAAAATGCAGAAGATGACTTTTGGGAGGACCACTGCTAGTCAGTAAAAAAAAAAAGAAAAAAATCCAGATGGAGGTTTTAAATTTAAGTGGAGACTCCATGACGCTGACAACCATTTTTTATGCCCTGCAGTGTGGGCTGATGTCGGGAAGCCTTGATAATGACACAGCAACATCAGGTGAACTCCAGAGCTGAAAATACAAAAATGCATCTCAAAGGCCAATTGGGATCCCCCCCCAAAGTCTAAAGTAAAATAATGAACAAGGAGGCTTGGGTCCTACGGAGTTTATTGGGCTAGTTCAAAGATAAACACAACAGAACCCGGTGCATAGTGCCCACTTGGCTCAAACAAATGTCCTAACTGTGTATCCCGTATGTCCAAACCTGCAAGGAAGCTCTCCAGCAAGAGAGCAAGATGTTAATTTGAAGCTCCTATACTGTATGTGCTTGCTCCTAATTATCTTGATTACCCACAGATGTGTTCTGCCTGTTTAAGCCAAAACAGACGCTGGGTCCTCTGTTGCTGCCTGCCCTTCGGTGTAGATGAATGTAACTGCAGAGTCATCTGGCTTGAGACAGGCTACCCTGGCAGCATCTTCTTGTACACATTCACCTGAGACAATCCTCGCAACTGCCCACTTGTTACCCACCCAACGGGCTGGCAGAGCCTCACGCAAATTACTGTGGGAGATCTCACCCGGTTGTTCAAAATCATCCAAATGAAGGCTCCGGAGAAGTCCTCATTTTATGAAACCTTTGGTTTGGGACAGTTGGTGGGGATTTCAATCCACCTTCCTGTCTCCAAATGTCTTTAATGTATGATGTAGACCCCTGATACACCTCAGGCTGATGCATGTAACTTAATTAACTATGGTGGTGGATAAGGAACAGGTGCTGAAGGAACCCAGGTTCTTCCTGGGCTGGGGTAAGTGCTACAGAACACCAAAGCAGAGGGGGTGGGACCCAGCAGGAGGAAGGGTATTAAGGAAAACAGTTCATTCGTCCACAATCCTGGCTAAGAGTTCAATCTCAGACTATAGTCAATCCTCCTGGGCTTTGACTCTTGTTCAAAAGTTTCCACAAAAACCCTCCGGTTCCTCTCCTACACCCTGACAGGAGAAACTGCCTCACGCTTTCATCCAGATCATTAATTAACCTATTGGAGACTCTTTTAGGTGCATTTGAAAACCATGTGGAGGTTCATACCTAAAGGAAACTTAAGAGTCTACAATTAGTCTAACCTGTGTGTCTTGAGAGTTGGGAGAATCCAAAGAAAAACACACCAGTTGAACCTGCATCTCTGGAGCTGTAATGCGACAGCGCTTCCAACAGCTCATTTGGTGTCACCTTTCCCTGTTGTCTGTGGATCCTAATTGCGCGTTGTGTAAATATATCATGTATCTATCCCCGCATACACGTTATTTCACAATATTTTGGATTGCAACCTCACCAACTCAGTACAAAAGGTCACGGATAATACTGTGACAACTCAAGCCAGGTAAGTGTCTCCATTTCTGTGTTCTCACAGGGGGTGGGGGTTTTGTACACGTGCAGTAGATTTTGTCAGACTGCAGAATATGAATCTAGAATGTGCCCTCCAGTATATGAGGTGCAAGCCCCATTGCAATGAGAAGAATGTCCTCCTCAGGGACAATAACCATCTGCCGTCTAGTTATAACGGCCGCTGACTGATTAGTTTACAACATATTTGCTCATTAAATCATCATCCCTGTCAGTGCGTGATGTCGGACACCCAGAGTGAGATCCTCTGCATATCTCTTCTTGGGCTGTGGCAACACAAACCCCATGAACTCCATTTCTAGCTAAAAGGGACATTAGCATGGATATGGTCTTCAAAATCATCTAAGATGATCAATAATGTGAATGATATCTTGCTCACCCAATTTTCAAAGCAGGTGCACGAACTTCGTCATAGCTTTCCTTCCTTCCTCATACTCACCACTAATGTCAAATTTGCTCGTCAACAACATCACCTACTTGTATGTGGTCCCATTTTTACCTCGGTGCTGTCTTGCCAGTAATGCCTTGAGAAATCCCACCATAGTCGTTCACATCGACTTGTCATTAGAAGCTTTGGAGCAGGATTAGAGCTTTGGTTTTGGTTCTCATTTTTGTTGTCCTCTAACAGTGACACAGTTTTGATCTCATTAAGAGTTTTATGTAACACCCCCCCCCCCCCACCACCACCACCACCACCCTTAAGTTTACCTTTGATTCAACTTCAATATTGTCATCTGACTGATTTAATACCCCCAAATCTGTGATTAAACACATTCAGCGCTCCCAGAGGTGACACTGCTTCTCTTTGAAATCACTTACGCCTCCGTGCACCATTAACACACCTAATGGCCCGTCCGAGCCTCTAATGGGTAAGGGAGAGGGCTGGAGGAAGTAGAATGGACCTGTTATGTGCCCCCGACTGGCAACATGGGACGGAGAACGGGGAAGGGCACACAGGCAGGGGGAGGGAGAGACAGAGAGAGGGAGAGGGAGAGAGAGAGATGACATGAAAAACAAGGCTGAAAAGAGTCAAAAAGGGTCTCCCTTTTCCCCTGAAAGTGAGAATAGGGATTAGGGGGTGAATAGTTGATTACCTCTGTGTTGAACGGCTAGCCACTGTTATCAATGGGTGGAATGAGTGATGCCATGATTGACCCTGAGCAGGAAGGGGACAGTGACAGTAATCCTTGGGAAAATGTGGGCCACAATGACAGGTTGCGCCAAGAGGCGACGGCTCCGTCCATATTTTCCGGGAGGGGGAGATGTTGGAGACGTTGGAGAGGTGGAAGGAGAGGAAGAAAACCCAGAACACGGAACATTTCCTCTCCCGTCAACACCTCTGAACACTTTTGAACGTTTGAGCATTTGAAAAGAGGCTGCCATATTGGGTGAGGGAGAGCGGAAGGTTTTTGAAAATTAATGCGAAAGCGGGAGAAAGTGGGTGGACAGATCTCTTTTTTTTTACAACATTACGGTCTTTCGCTCTAAAGTGGAAAAACAGGACACAATAAACAATGCGGGGGTTTGGACTCAATTCCTCGGTATAATGGTGACTAAATAGGATCAGGACAGGCGTCAGCTAATTCCTCTGACCACCCACACGTGGCAATGGCAGGCTAATCCCGACCCCCCCACACACACATACAACACACACACACACACACACACACACACACACACACACACACACACACACACACACACACACACACACACATACACACACACACACAAACACACCCTAAACCTTGGCATCGTTCCATCTTCATGGCAAGTTGGGACATTGCTTCCTTTCAAAAATGATTTATTGCAGAATCCATAATCCGTAATCACTAATTACGTACTTATTTTTGTTAAATACATTGTCAACCAGACATTTTGTTCCCTTTGTTTCTAGTTTACTAGATCAGATTAAATTATATTAGTCAGATTACTTGGAGTATTATATTTTATTAAATTTTACATTATATTATATTATATTATATTATATTATATATATATATATATATTATTTTTTTTTTTTCATATCAAACTTTATTTTTTCCCTTGTGGGACATTCAGTCATAAGAGCAGCATGTTACACAATGTTTTAATTGAAGAACAAGAATGATAAAGACTACCTGATCAGCAGGTATGCAAATTAAATATACAATGCTACACAAGCCATAAAGATAATAGTCTACTGGACGCAACTCTTATTATAACAGAAACATTTGATTGACACCTCCGAGGGGCTAAGATGTCCAGAGAAGGTGTCAACACTCTATTCCACGATGTTCTCAATGCTATGACTCAAAATTATTCATCTTAATTACCTAAATATTGTTATTGTTTATAGTGGACATTGTAGGGTCAGGACCAAAGCAGCAGTGAAGGATTATAGAAAAGTTAAACAAAAAGACAGACACCATGCTCCATATACTTTTTCACTACGGTCGTTTTGGTTTACAACTTTATGAAAGTGCAAAAATGTCACTGTCTTGACCTTTGTAATTCAAAATAAAGATTGTTATTCCTTCAATTATTTAACCAGAATCTGTCAATCTGTTACATCTAATTCATTAATTTCTGAAAAGAACAACATGTTTCAGGGCTGCTTGAGTTGCGTATCTCCTTAGGCCCGCAACTCCCGTGTCTCCTCATCTCATCCACCGTTGTTTTAAGAGAGTTACAATGTGTGCGTGGGGGGTCCGGCCGTCAATTAACCAACACACACACACACACACACGCACACATGCGCACACACACACACACACACACACACACACACACACACACACACATACACACACACACACACACATACACACACACACACACACACACTAATGCACGTGTAAACACACACACACACACACACACACACACACACACACACACACACACACACACATACACAAATCCCACCATCCTCGCTGGCTGGGAACAGTGTGAGCCTATTGGCTCCGCTGTCATTCAACCACTTTGATGGGAAGATTATGCACAGTGGCTTTTATGCTCCACATCCACCATGTCCCACACGGAGGAGGTGGAGGTGGAGGAAGAGAGGAGGAGGAGAGCAAAGCGGGTCAAGGGGAGACATTGTTCTGCAGTAATACAGCTTCAGTATTACATGATTACCCGCCGATACAGCACTTTACTCTAATTAGAGACGAGAGAGAGCGAGCAAGCGAGAGAGAGAGAGAGAGAGAGAGAGAGAGAGAGAAAGAGAGCGAGAGGGAGAGGGAGAGAGGGGGGGCGGAGGGAGGAGGAGAGGAAGACATTTTATTTTTATTTTTTTAAGGACATCTTCTACAGCCGCAGATGCCTCAATGCACCGTAACCTGAACCCGATGCCGATGATTTCCTGAGCGCCTGCGGTCCTTTAAGCAAAGTAATCTTCGAATCCAGGAGTCAGGAAAAAAAAGGATGTGCCTATAAGTCCAGTCGTCCAGATTCCAGAGAGAGAAAGAGAGGGAGGGAGAGAGAGAGATACTGTTTTTAAGGCTCTTAATGCCTTTCTGTGGTTCCCTCGGCCCTTTCCCAGAAGCCACATATTGAGAAACCTGTCCCCCCTCACTCTAGTCCACAGCATCCCAGCACATGTTGTTGTAAATGGTCTGTTGCCATAGAGACATGGCGCTATGGCAATTCTGGTTTTATTTTGAACTTTTAATATTTCTTTTATTACTTTATAGGTCATATATCTGTATTAGAATCAGTTTATTTTCCAATAACATTTTTACATACAAGGAATTTGTTGTGGCAAAGATTGGTGCATTTCTGACAGTCTGCGTAAAAAATAAATCAGTCTGAGATTTTTTTTTTAAAGAATAGTGAAATGCACAAAAGTAAACACATTTTCAAAGACAACACCTCAGTAAAAAAGCTAAAATCCTAAGCACAGGATAAGTAAATGAAAAAAATTGATCCATCTGTCTATCTATCATGCTTCCAGGCTCCAAGGTGCTGTCTTACAAAACTGCGCCCACAGATGCCACCCCTCCGCTCCCCCCTGTCAGGCCTGGAACAGACCTTTCTTCTCATTTATGTGAGGTTCAGTTTCAGTCTCTCTCTCTCTCTCTCTATCTTCGTCTTTCGCTCTCTCTCTCTCAGTGTATGGCACCAGCAGGTGCCCACTGCTAGAGATGTGGGACTTGGAGGGAAAAATGGGAAAGTGATACCCGTCTCTGCAGGGTTTTCAGAAGCATCTCCAGCCGAGTTGTAATTGGCCATGCGCTTCGACGAGATGCACGAGTTCTGGCATTCCCAGGCGCGAGTGCTGTAGACGTTTCCAGCCTTTTCTGTATACTCATTAGCGACGAGAAGGTCTGAACACAAAGCTTTGTTCCTGTCACCAACATGAAATCTGAGAAGGGCCAACAATCCCAGTAATGAAAAAGAACCATAATCAAAGGCTAGGCTTTGATAGAGGCTGCATCACTGCAGACAGGCCCCTTGAAGACATTTCAAGGGTTGAACTAAAAGAAATCACTGCAAAACATTGAAACTGTCTGAAGATAAGATAAGATAAGATAACTCGATTGATCCCCAGAAGGAAATTCAGGTGTTGGCAGAAGTTGACAAAACTGTGCAAGTCAAAAAGAAAAAAAGTAAAAAATAAAAAGTTAAAAATAAAAACTAGAAAAAAATATATATATATTTGGATCATAATGATGATGGTAATTATAATAACAATAATAATAATAATAATAATAATAATAATAATTATTATTATTATTATAATAATAATTATTATTATTATTATGACAGCTACAGCAGTATTATATATAAAACCTCAGAAAATCAAAAATGTATTTGTTCATTATGAAATCGATAAATTGATAAAAAAAAAATTGTCCATTTGAAGTGTACGTAAAAAAAAGAAGCTATAAAAGCAAAAAGAAAACAAAAAAAAAGTTAAATTCAAATTAAAATGTTTATTGAATTTGTTAAACAACAAACTTTAACTTCCTTCCATTCCCAGAGAGCACACGCAGCCCTGGTACTTACCTGTTTGAACAAGACAGTATGGAAGACGATTTCTACCTTTCTCTCCCTCACCCTTTTTTTCTTCTTTCAGGCTTGGGAGCGCTATTTCATTTTTTAATCGCCTCTGTCCGTGTCACTCAAGTCGGTTTTTGTGAGACAGTATTATGGGTATTATGTTTGGAGCATCTGTCCCCGGTTCCTCGGGGCTCCTCTTCGCAGGATCTTGGTTTTCACACATACAGTATGTAACACTCTGCACGTTGACTGCGTTGGAGATATATATATATATATATATATATATATATATATATATACACATATATACAGTATATATACACTTTAACACTTAATAAAAGTAAATAGTGAATATTAATAGCGCAGATCAGTTATCAGTAATCACAAAAATTGAAAGCTGTAATTGGGAAAAACTCACTGAAAAGAATAAACAGTCTTGATGAGTGAATGAGTGACGAAAGAAAATATATACAAAATGTCACATGTACTGTAATGTATCTTGAATGGCTTCTTAGAGAAATTATCTGACAACATTATTACAATATGACTTTGGGTGTTTATAAAGTGTTATCTTTCCCAGACACTTTTAAACAAATGTGCTCATTAGTAGTCAAACCTACTGAGCAACAAAGTCTTCTCAGCCGTCAGTAACAACAAGTTGCGTTGGTTAAGTCAAAGCTTATTTTCATTTTTAGTATAAAGAGTCCTTAGAGGGTGGAGACGTCAGTGTAGGTGTAACCTGAAGAGATGGGTCTTCAATTTGCGGCAAAAAATATGGGGTTCAACCATTATGGCACCAGGAACACGGGACAAAGTCGAACTCTTGTATCCGCTCTGCAATGAAAAACCCCGTTAAAATATCAAATATCAATATTGTGTGAACATACAGAATGCATGTGGCTTCCGTGAATGTAAAACCTATGAACTCTTCCAACAGGGTCACCACTGAAAATGTAGCACCGGTGACACATTTTTTTTTCACGATGATTCCAAATAGTTGTTATCTAAGTCATCATTAAGTGAGCCGTCGCTTGCGGAGCTAGTTCTGTCAGAGAACTTAACAGTGCCACAAGCTTCCACACCCTCATGGGCCAACCTATTTAAGCAGCCAGTCCCTCCTGCCCTACCTGATTTGCTGCACCTCCCCTGCATCCATCTGTTAGGCTCCACTCTTTCGAGCTCATCACCCCTATAGTTAGTAATATAGGTAGTAGTAGTATAGTTCTAGCTCATTAGGCCCATATTTTGCTGTAGAGCTCGCCAGGAGTGATGAGCAGTAGAGCCCAGACACCAACCTCAAACGATGCAAAATGAATAAATAATTTAAAAATAACTCTAAGAGTTTTCAAAACTAATTGTTAACAGTTTTGAATTCATTTCAGAATGAACCTCCTTCATTTCTGTCTTATTTCCTAGTATCAGGGAGCCCTGGCGAGGACTGCAAACCAGATCCTCAGTTTGGCATCTGCGCACAAAGAATCTTGTTAGCGGCGTGATTATTTAATCTGTGCGGTCGGTGTGTGTAACAGCTTGTTTAAACACGTGTTATCGTACTCGGGCTTTGATTTATTGCAATTATAGATCCTTGCTTCCATCCGTCTTCCCCCCATCCACAGCGCAACGCGGCGTGCCAAATTACATAACGTTACAAAACAGCGAGAAGCTGTGAAGCGCCGAGTTGTTTCGAGTTAAGCCGTGCCTTTCGTCCCGGGGATTTTGCGCCACTTTCAGTGGAAAAACATCCACACATCAAAAGGATCCGTCCTCAAAAATGTAGATTGACTCCCCCCTACCCTAAAAAAAATGTGGTGGTTGGCACGAACAAAGGTAGGTTTTGTATGATGAAAATGATCCATAAAGGCCCATTGAGGCCATGGCAGGGGAAAGTACGTGTGTGAGTCGACTGAAGCTGGCTTGTTGTGACGGGGTCGGAGGATGTGTTTTGGAAAAGGAGCCCTGCGGGACAGTCCGGCAAGATGCCGTGGACTGATCTGGGAGATTTTTTGACAGATTTCTGGCAGGTTTTTGACGTAGTTCAAATGTGGGATTGTGTTTGTGTATGTGTGTGTATGTGTTTGTGTACTGTGTACTGTATATGCTCATCTGAGATGCCATCACAGGTTGTCACAAACCCGCCAGTTCCTTCCTGCTCCAACAATATGCAATGCGTGGATATACACCGATCAGCCACAACATTAAAACCACTGACGGGTGAAGTGAATAACAATGATCACCGCGTTCCAATGATGTGTAGGTGTGCAGTGGTAAGTATATACAAAAGTGGTCCAAGGGCAACCAGTGAAACGGCAGCAGGGTCATGGGCATGCAAGGCTCATTGATGCACTTGTGGAGCGAAGGTTAGCCCCTCTGGTCCGATCCCACAGAAGAGCTTCTGTAGCACAAATTGGTGAAAAGGTTAATGCTGCTATGATAGAAAGGTGTCAGAGCACTCAGTGCATCACAGCTTGCTGTGTATGGGGCTGCTTAGCTGCAGACCGGTCAGAGTGCCCATGCTGACCCTTGTCCACCACCGAAAGCGTCTACAATGGGCACGTGAGCATCAGAACTGGACCATGGAGCAACGGAAGAAGGTGGCCTGGTCTGATGAATCATGTTTCTTTTACATCGTGTGGATGTTTAGGTTCTCGTTTATTGTTAACCTGGAGAAGAGATGGCACCAGGATGCACTGTGAGAAGAAGGCAAGCCGGCGGAGGCAGTGATGCTCTGGGCAATGTTCTGCTTGGAAACCTTGGGTCCTGGCATTCATGTGGATGTTACTTTGGCATGTACCACCTACCTAAACATTGTTGCAGACCAAGTACATCCCTTCATGGCAGTGGTATTCCCTGATGGCAGTGGCTTCTTTCAGCAGGATCATTTCGCCATGCCCAAAGATTGTTCAGGAATAGTTCGAGGAACATGACAAAGAGTTCAAGATGTTGACCTCAATGCAACTGAGCATCTGTGGGATGTGCTGGAGCAACAAGCCCGATCCATGGGGGGCTCACCTCGCAACTTCCAGGACTTAAAGGATCTGCTGCTAACATCTTGGTGCCACCTACCACAGGACACCTTCACAGGTCTTGTGGAGTCCATGCCTCGATGGGTCATAGCTGTTTTGTGGAACGAGGGGCAGCTACACAATATTAGGCAGCTCATTTTAATATTGTGGCTGATCGGTGTGGACTGTATGCAAAGTGTTGTTATATACTTTTTTGGACCTTGTGTGTGTTGATCTACAGCCTTCTTCAGGGGATGCCACTGGTGTTGATGTGACAAGAGCAATTTCAAAAAGAAGAACAAAAAAGATAGATAGATAGATAGATAGAGAGATAGATAGATAGATAGACACCATTCAAAATTGTGAAAAAATATAAATATATAAAAAAACACTTTTAAATAGAAGATAATGGCATAGACAATGTATTAATATATGTAACTATGTATCAACAACTCAACAATTCAAAATGTGAAGCAGGACATTTAGTAGGTATTGTGCATACAGTATATATATTTATATATATACAGTATACATGCATTATCTGCCAATGGGAAGAGGACAAGAAAAAAAGTATTGTGAAATATATCATTTTATGGTCTGAAACAATATCAAAGTGGAGAGAATCAAGAGCCTGTTGTTCTCTTTACTTATTTCATTTAAAGAAATCGATAAAACAGTTGAAGAAATATATTCTTAACTTTAGCTGAATAATGTTATACACACAATAACCATAATAGCAAACTGTTGGTTAATTTGAGTGTGTCTTGCTCGAAATGGCAAGACAGAAGTGAGAGACCTACATCGTGGACTTGAGATTCGTACAATCAATGGATTGTACGAATCCATTGAGATATGAAAATGGGCACAGTGGACAATAAACCAGGATGCGTACGGTCTGTCCTGTTCCCAGGAAACTCCAGCCGTCTGTTTCCCATAAGACAGTATGAGATTGTGTGAACACAAAAACCCCAAATTGCTCTGGTCTCTTATGTTACTCTTTTGTACCTGAGCGCTTGTCGGTTGATGATATGGGAAGGGGGTGGTGGTGCCATGGAGGACATCATTTGGAGACAAAAATGATTGAACATGAATGTGATAAATATCAGCTATGTAAGTGACAATGTCGAGAGCGTTTACAGTGACACTCGAATCTAAATGTGTATTGCTGTTTGACTTTCAGAATGGTTAGTCAGCAAATCTCACAAATCTCATCTCACAGTCCCTCAGGACTCTTCAACCTTAGAACCATGTTGACTCAGTAGGCTGGTATTTCCCCTCGGTACCGTGCTGTCTGTTTGGCCTGCTGCAGATGATTCACCAAATAAGATTGACCAAATAAGTTCAGTTATTATGATGATTCCCAAACTTTGATGTTTTTCGTTCGGCTCAACAATTTCAGTGCGTGCAGGCGTGCAGCATTATCTGCAAGCACAATTTGAAATGTGGAATTTCAAACATCATCAATAAAGGCCAACTCTAGTCAATTTCCCATCATGCAACCCATCAAAATGTTTTTCATAATGGAAAATTATGGTGTGGTGGGCAATGTGGTGGAAGCTTGAATAATAAAAAAATCACTAACATTGGACAGTTAGTGACAAACAGCGACCTCTAAAGAAAGCCATAGAAATTGCCCAACGTAGAAAATAAAGGTAATGCTCCTCCTCCCTGAGGCATTGTAGCCATAAAAGCAGAGCTGTCGTTTAGTAGCCCATTCCAAAATTAAACCAGTTCAGGGATAAAAGCGCCATGGTTCATGGGGCAGGGATTGAACATAGGTGACAGGTTTGGGCATGAGGGACATTTCGTCCTGAACAGGGAGTCTGGCTTGGAGAGCAACCAACCGCTGTCAACAGACACATCAAAGCCTTGGTCCTCACTGTCTGAGCCTCAACTGACCACAGTCAGAGTCCACGCCAGGCCATGGTGGTAGCGCTCCACTCAGGAGAATCAGTAGCAGGAAATGAGGTGCTTATTTCAGCCACATGCCTCAAGTGTTGTATTAGGCATGGGGGACTATCTGTCAATTCACTTGGTCTCGCTCGCTCTCCTGGATGGGAAATAACAGACGTTACAAGAGGGAGAGAGAGGCTGCTCTCCATCATCTCAAAGAGTTTCGGAGTCCTACACCAAGCTTAACACTCACAGAAAAGAAAGCACGGCGAACCTGACAGGAGCGGGAGGAAATGAGAAGCATTCCTTTTTACTTGAACTGAACTGAAATAAATGCATCCATCACTCATATCTTTAGATAAACATTCTTTTGACATGACAAAATATTTTTCAACAGAAAATTCTCCATCTTCATTGGTGATCAGGGGGCTAGAAGAAGGTGTGAGAGTGGAAGAGATGGCAAAGCCATGGCCACGGCTGAGGTCAAGGGGCCGAGGCATGCGCAGGGCAGAGCCTGACCTACCTTGGCAGGAGGGGAAAGGTCTCGACAGGAGACTCAACTTGAACTGAAGATGGATCGGCCCCAGGAATAGAGCGGACATTGTCCGTGGTGACGCCCACACGGCCGTCCAGTCAAAAGCCCATTTGTCTTCGCCAGCAAAACAGTTTAGTGTTAAATTTTTGAAATCGGATAGTTTCCTACTGTCAAGCTCGGCAGCTGGATGCGTGAACCAGGAGTTAATATTGGAGACAACCTGCCACTGAGCTGTTTTGGACATTTGAGGTGCAAACAAGCGCATTCCATTTACACATGTGACTTCCTATGTAATGCCATTTTCTTTTCTTGCAGGCCTATTTTGGAAATGTGAAAAAACAAGTTTGTATTGACTGGAGATTTTCCTCCCCCGATTCCTTTGCAGTCATCTTTACCACACAAAGACGACACTTCAAACCACAGTAACACACCACATTCCCTCAACACTTCTTCATTCTCCCCTTCATTTTGACGATATTTGGTAAAGACAAAAAACAAAAAGCGGGAGAACGGCTCGTAGGCTGAGGTTTGAGGTTTTGCGAGGCAGCGCAGTGTGATTGACGTACGACACGTGCAGCACTAACAAAAGGAACAACCTGGAGCCTCATTGCACTTTAATAATCCTTAATTTCATGCAATGATCTACTCCACTTCTCCTGTAGAAACGTTCTGTAGGGAACCGCAGCAAATCATCCCAGATCCACATTAAAGCTTTTCGTCCAATTCTATGGTTCGATGCTAATGGTTCAGTGCTTCCAACGCTGGTATCGGCTGCCCACTTCCAGCGTTAACCCCGGATACACTGGTGGTGGTGTGGTGACGGTTAGGTCCCCGAATCGCGGGGTTAACCGAGTCCAGATGCTATCTGCAAATGAGGTCTCTGGAGCACAGGAGAGCGGCATACTTCAGTGGCAGCCATGGCGCAGATAAAGCTAATAACACCAGGCATAGAACAAATCACAGCGGCACCCGATTAGGGCGAAGGGACGAGGAAATGTAATGGTATGCGGGCTTTTCAACACTCCCAGCTTGATTCCATCAAAAGCAAAACAGCTACCGGTCCTCCAGCCAGCACCAGCAGCCAGAGTGTGAGCATTTGTCCTCCCTTTTGCTCTCTTTCTCTGTTTGTGTTCACTCCATCAATTATTTAAAAAAAGCTGTTGATCGGTCTGCATTGATGTCAAATTAAGAAGTAAAATAAATAACTGATATGACTGAACCTTCCATAAGAACAGGAGAAGGGCACTGTGACATGAGATTTGACAGATGGCAGAAGGCTTTTTTCTCTCCATAAAATATATAGTGAAGGGGCTTCCTAAGCTTAAAATCTGTCAGATTTTGCTGCCTTTGTCATTTTCCAGCTGCTCTCGTGGGATATTACAGCCAGTGGCGAAGGAATTCAGTGAGCCACACCATGTGACCGTCGTTCACTTCATCTCCTCAAACATATGGCATTGTATGATGACAGGCAATCTAGTTCAAGTTCAAGTTCAAGTTCAAGTGATAATCCGTAAAAGTATAATCGAAGCCTAATTTTGTCAGGGCAAATTTAAATTCCACGATCAGATTTGGTGAGGCTCCTTATTGTATGAGACCATTTATGTGTTCTTATTCATCTAAATGCTTCTCTTTGGGCTGCTTTTCCTACAGAATGAGCAGATGAGGCAAAATAACTGTTCTCTTCTGTGTACTTTACACCCTCTTCACATTCACTAAACATATACTCGGGTATTTAACTGCTACAGAACACGACTCTGGTCTGCAACACTGAGGCATTTCACACCATTTATGGTTATGGTTAGGAGTCTAATTTCAGTGCTTAACTAGCCACAGACAATTCTAAACACCAGACTCCACCACTGTGAATGGCGAACAAAAAAATCCATCATTTCAGTCGCTCCAGCTGCACATTTTGCATCCAGCTGTCTTTTATTCCTGGGAATTTAAGTCGAAAATGAGGCCAATCTGTATGTATTAAAATTGATCAAGTTGTACCCTTGCCATTTTGCGTCTTGCCCTGTTGTTTTCGTGACTTGATCCTTGCACCACTAGAAGGCGTAGTGTTTCATCGCACAGTAGTACAGGGATTTCTGTCTATACTACTAGTATAGACAGTAGTCTATAGTCTCCGAAATGCTGTGCCATGGGCTTTTTTCAACTACACCTTGGTCGAAATGCACTATGAAAATGTCTTTGTGTCAGCACTTTGATGGTCCAGTTTCGCTGCGTTGATGGGCTGAACAGACACTTGCCCTCAACCAGTCACATGCCTTTCAACCGTAAGTTGTTTTTTTTAAGATGGTAGAGTCTCTTAAGGTGGAAATCCACAGGATTGTCTGTGTGGGGCGGACTTCACTGCAAGTCTCAGAATTTCCTTCAGAACTGCAACTTTTATTTTCAACATCCAGGTTTCCCCTCGTCTGCCCTAGAAGACGTACAGAATCTATTCTCGGAATTAGAGTTTGCTGTTTACTGACAACTTCTAGCTACGCTGGTTCATGAAATTCACAACGGCTGGCTTTTACTTCTTGCTCATTCCCGAAATTTGGATTCTTGCCAGGCAAGGCGGACCCCATCCCCAACAATAGAGACAGCATATAGAGGAGCACATGCATAACTTAAATACATTGAATGGATTTTTCCTTAAATGTGCCAGCTAACAAAAGTACCACATATTTTTTATTTTTTTAAACAAAAGGATTACCACTTTAATGCTTGCACATGGAAATCTATTCAATAGCCGTTCTCTACTGCTACCTCTAGACAGCGATGAGGACCCGGGATGTTGAGTTTCCCAGGACAGTTTACAGGGTTCATGTCAAAGCTGCCTTTCTCTTAGGGTTATTGAATTATTTTTTTTTACGTACGTTCTAAAATTTTGTTATATAAACATTTGCCGAAACTGGCAAAGGATTCCCCGGAGACAAACATTCACTCTAGTGTAAGTTGATCACCGCAAATTATTGTCTTTTTTTGTTTTTCATGGCAGGCTTTCCGTAAGCACTGCTGTGACAAATAGTAGCAGAATGTGTGTTGTGTTGATGCACCATCAGAGACCGCAAATTTGACGAAGAAATGTCCTTGCTGTGCTCCAAAACATCTCCACTGGCTTTCAATGCACTTTTGAGACTAACTGAAGAAAGGAGGCATGTTGCACTCTGTAAAGTTTTTATTATTAATATGTAAATATGAAATTTCTGTCTTTATATTAAGTCAGACTTTAGTACATGACATTTTTTTTTTTTTTAGAGGCCTCACGCAGTATGTTATAATTCGATTATTACAAAATGTGGCAAACCTTATTACCATTGCATTCAAGTCGTTTATTGCAAAATGCGGCAAGTTATTGCAAAATGCAGGTGTTATTACATTATAAATTTAAAATAAGTAACATTTTGGCAAGTTATTACAAAATGGGGTGTTATTACATAATGTGTTGTTACATGGCGTGCAAGAAAAAAAAATAAAAATAAAAATAATTACAGAAATTAAACATAAATTACTGAATTGATTAACTCATGCCATGCTTTATGAATATTTACATTTTATTTACATTTGATTTAAATTAAGACCCAAATTTGGACTTATGAAAAGGGAGGTTTGCCACATTTAAAACAAATTAATAATACAACCGCCCTCCTCCACACATATTTTGCCAGAGCTACTTCCTCCACATCTGTGGACACACTGCAAATCACTACCAAAAACAGTTGCAAATTACCCATGAATCCTTGCGCTGGCCGATGCCTTCATTTTATGATATAAACGGCTGATGATCTGCAAACCTCTCCTCGAGCCTCAGTATGCTGAATTTGTGATCCAGTGCCAGGTGCAACATCCATTAAATATATGGCTCTTTCAGGGTATTATCCTTTAACCCCGCCTCTAGTTTTTCAAAAGTTTTCTAAGCTCTAAGTAATTCCCGTGATTAAAACACTGTACATAATTGTTAACAGATGCAGCAGCTTGCATATGGATACCTGCCCCGGCGGCATATAGGAATAACAAAGTCAAAAACAAAATGTTTTTTCAAAGAAACACTCAACGACTACAGGATCTTAGATGGTTGTTATGTAACGAATCGGAGTGTGTAAATATTACGAAACGAGGAACGGGTAGCGGTGTTCGGTGTACATAAGCTGAGATGAACCAGATGTCAGTTCATTTAACTTGGAAACACACTCGATTTATTCAGCGCTAAAGAGGAACCGCATATCCTGTCTACAGGGGCGGTGTATGTGTGTGTGTGTGTGTGTGTGTGTGTGTGTGTGTGTGTGTGTGTGTGTGTGCGGTGTAAATATACACAGACCACCGAAGCGATTCCGCCAACCTACCAACTGAGCTGGCTTTGTTGTGTGTTCTTCTGCAGTTTTTTTTGGCGCGGGAGAATGGCTGTGAGAGAAATAAATAACATTCTTACAACCTGATAAAAACTTTAATAATAAGACAAGAGAGTTGCAAAGCCATTCACGAAAAAAATAAAAATGTGAGAGTTGCATAAATGAAAGAGAGAGCGAGAGAGAGAGAGAGAGAGAGAGAGAGAGAGAGAGAGAGAGAGAGAGAGAGCAAGAGAGGGAGAGAGGGAGATAATCCGATTTGATTGCCCTGATGGAGTGCAGTGCCTAAATATTGCAAGCTACATAGCTTGTATGGTGTAAATACTGTGCTAACAAGTCATATGAATCATATTGAATATTTTGAACTGAAGGATATTTTAATAACCTCCATTAATAGGAAAAGAACAACTAACTAAGACGACCATACCAGAATACACTGTCTATTACAGTGTTGTGTCCCAACCTTTTCATTGCCACGAGGCACTTTTTACAATTAAATATTTCCACAGCACACCGCTAGCTATCCTGTGAACCACTAAAACGGTGACAAACACACTAAAGCTAGTCACTCATGAAAGATTTGTTTGTAGCGAACAAAACTTTAAAATGAAAATTGAACAGCGCTTTCCCATCCACTGAGTGACTCGTCCATTGGGGCATCTCAAAAAAGAATGACTTATATTGAACACTAATATTCCAACAGAACAAGTTTCTCACTTTCAGAGTGAAACTTGTTCTGATGAACACAGAGCTGCTGTTCTGGCTGGAGCTGATGAAATAGATGAATGAATGCACCCTTGCAATTTTGATCTTGCAGCACAAGAGCTGGTTTCCAAATTCCAGGTGGAATTTGAACCACGTTCCCGGCACACCTGGGGAGCTCTCACTCCACATTAGTGTGGCGCAGTGGGTGAAAAAACACTGGTCTGATTATGAAATGAAGTAATATAACCTTAATAATACTTTAATATCGCCTCATTAAAACACGGAACGTCCCCATGGGAAACTGGACCACAATCAGCTGATAGTATGCAAGCTGTCCATCCATCATTCTGTCATTTCCAAGCACCTGGGTATGGATCTGAGTGCATCCTGATCCCCAGCTAAGCCCTGTCACTTACCATAAGCTGGGGGTCTAGCTCCATATTAGTAGGTGATAGTGACTGACAGGGATGACAGATTCGTTTTTGTTTTTTTCGTTCTGCTTTTAGGGAGCCAGAGAACGTAGCCAGTGCCTTGCTTGATTTTTAATGAAGTTGTCCTTTATCTATTGGTACCCAACGCTTCCATCAGACGAGAGAACCGTTACTAAGGTGAATAGCGGCAGTCGAGTTACGATTACAGGCAACACATGGAAACTTGGACAGGTGCACACAAATCAGTCCGCAAGAGAGGGGGAAGGAAGGACCGTCATCAATGTAGGCGTTTTTTTCAGTCCTGTGACGTGCCAGTTTGACGCCGTGATAAGTCTTGATATCTGACATACAGTATAGAGGCCTCAGATACATCTGTTGAGCTTTACCGTACGTCGCACATTGACTGTGCTGTTGCTGCCGTTACCATAGCGAAAGGTATCAGTTCTACAGCACGTGCTTCTCAAGGCAAATCAAATTGTGACTGCAGTTCGACACTTTCCTCGTGAAAATCGGTAACAGTATTCAGATTCTCATTTTGCACCACCCCTCTGCAGTCAGTCAGACTCCTAATCAAGCCTCCAACTTTTTAAATGGCTCCAGGAGACTGTCGACTGTTTCGACATCCTCCGCCACAGGAATGACATCAGTCTTGACGGTGAATCTACAAAGGGCCACTCGGTGGTGTTTTCTGTCCCTTTCAAAGGTTTATCTCTGAAAAGTTACTGGCTCCCGGACAGGCTTGGATTATTGTGTGACCCTCCTTTCACTGGGAGAGTCTAGTGATCCTCTGAATGCTAAAATGGGGAGCAGATGACAGAGGTAACATCAAATGCCGTGCAAAAGGCACAAAGGAGTAGGGTGGGGGTGGAGCGATGTCCCTACTTCCAGACTATATACTTTCTTCCCGAATTCAGTAACCTGTCCAAATCCTCCATTTATATACTCCGGTCTATTATAATCCGTGTGTTGATATTCCCTCCTTTCTAAACGATATATAAGCTCCTCCCAAAATTCGAGTTAAGTTCAGCAGGGCCCGACCCACTCTGTACTGGACAAGCAAGGTAGAGCAACAGGCAGACAGGAGCTGCATGAGAGGTGATTGGTTGGGTCGGGCTTGGGTTATTGGTTTATTTCAAACTTTTCCCAACCTGTTGTCAGTATACATCCTCATCTGTGCTAAGACAGAATTTCCGACAATGTATATTTGGCTACGATATATGCAGAAGACAATAAAGACTTGAACAGGTTTATTGAACCCTGTCCAGAGATTTCAATTGGTTCATGACTTAATTCCATCCTTGTGGGAGTGAGAGAGTACTCATATGACACTTGAGGCCTCTCTGCAAAGCACAGTAGCGTAGCGGGTCATCTCAAATTTGTGTCTGGTCACTCATTTACTTTAGCTCTAATGTGCAGTGGATGAGGCACACAGCTGCCACTGTGTCCGCAAAGACAGACATGATTTCATGTTCGGGTCTACCAGAGGTGCTGAGGTTTTGAGAAACCACTTTAGTTTGGCCCATTTTTGTGTTGTTGCTTGACCTAACCCCGAGGGGAACGTTTTGGAGGTTTGAATGCAGAAATAGGAGAATTTTTACACGTTAGTATTTATCCGGCTTTTGAGATTAGATAAACCTGGATCTGCTGTTCATCCGAGCAGATTTTCCTGCCTCGCACGCCAACATGTTACCCAACCGTTTTGCCCCCTGAAAGGGCTAACGAAATGTTCCCATTGGCACAGACAGTAGTTCAATTCATCTTTTATTTGTTGAAGCCGTGGGTATATTAAAATACAGATCTCATAAACAGACACGTCAGTTAATCTAGCATAAATTCTTATCTGGCTAGTTTTGACCACTGCCACCATGGTTTGCTGAGGTTGCGTGATGAGGCCACTCACTGCGGTCTTAGGGGCTCTGTGATCCTGGACGCAGAACGTCGAAAAGGCAGTGAGGTCATCGCAAAGCCGAACCTGAGCCCGACCATCCAGAGGTTAATACGTTCACCGTCCCCTTCAGTGATCTCTGTGAGTCAGTCCGACCAATACCAGATCCAACACATTAGGACCACTGTAAAACCAACATGCAAAATGTAATCAGTATGGATTAGGTTGCTGTGGAATATCATTTGAAGTCATACAGGTGACGCCAACTTTCAACTTGTGAATTTCTTGGATGACATATGCATCTGAAAGCAACACCGTGTAACTTTTTTACCTTAAATGAACAGCCTCAGAATCATTTTGATGGTACACTGACTTGTGATATGGAAACCGGCACCTTTTTCATTCCCGCCCATCCCCTGAATACCTGTTCTTGCCCTATGTAACTGTGTTTGGGTTTGAAACTGCAGGAAAAGTATGTTACGCTTTACAGCACTACGTCACTTCCTTGATGTTTGGCTACGGTAATTAACGTTTTCTTTGCCTGGGAAAATCTATTAAAAAAATGATAAATTATGAACTTGCTGGTAAAAATGTCTGTTAATTAGCTCATACAAAACTTAGCTGCTCTACTTCCCCGATGGCATGGATGAGATGGGCCAGTGGTGTGCCTGGCACCCGCACCTCAACCGCCGTGCACCGGCTCTCAATTTAATTGCACCACAGGGTTTGTTTCACTGACTCACATGTGAGAGGTGATCTGCCAAGCCGAGCACATCTGGTACCTATACCAGTTGCAGTGGGCCCCTGTGCAATTGCACTCAGAAACTATATGGGTGCGAATACCAAAAGTTATATAATGCTGCTGACTCACGCTGTCTGTCGTTAAAACGCATGGCCACTTGCAAAGTTTCTGAACCATTTTCAGGTTCCATTATTTAATTACTCCATTGTTTTTAAACCTGACTTTAAAGATTGTTGGGTTAGGTCTTTCATCCAGCATAACTTTCTTTCTCTCCATTATTTCTTTATTTTTCAATCTTTCCCTCTAGATAGATAGATAGATAGATAGATGGATAGATAGATAGATAGATATATAGATAGATAGATAGATAGACAGATAGATAGATAGATAGATAGATAGATAGATAGATAGATAGATAGATAGATAGATAGATAGATAGATAGATAGATAGATAGATAGATAGATAGATAGATAGATAGATAGATAGATAGATAGATAGACATATTATGTACATAAAGCTGCTTTCACACTTGCATTGCAACCCTGAGATTATCCGGATATTACCCGGAGGAGCTGGATGAGTGAACTTAAATGTCCAAATCAGTTGGACTGGACATTACTCTGACTTTATCCAGCCAGCACCCTAGTACAAAATGGAAATGTCCGGTTGAGTGGTATGTGTGAACAGAGCAGGTGATTGTCCGGAGAATTCACAGAGAGCGAGTGGGTGTGTCATGTGTTGAGGACGTCTCAATCATGCTTTCTTCCTTCAGCGGGATCTTTGTGCACAGAGCATAGCAGCTTCATACTCCTTTCTGCTATCCTTTATATTCCGTTCCACTATTTCATTTATATTGCGGATTCGTCCAAATACATGTTTCAGCGCAAAAAAAGTTACAACTACTGATAAGTCGGTAGGCTCATCCGCCATCTTGTGCGTGCTTTAAAACTCTGCAGCGTCATTGCGTCACATCCTGCCGCCTGCACGCTCTACCCAGGCTCCGCCCCTCGTCTAAACCAAACAGAGTATTTCCAGTTGGTGTAAACGCGTCTGACACGGACAATCTCTGGTTGTGTGCTACATGTGTGAAATGGTAAGTCTGAACAATGTCCAGACCTTATTATCCGTACATTGTCTGGAGTGCATGTGTGAAGGCAGCTAAAGTTTTATATAAACCACAATCTTTTGATGGTTAACTTACGTTAACTTTTTACGATTTCTGCGAACAACTATATGATGTGTGGTTTTACCAACTCAATATTTATAAATGTAAATTTCAAGACCTTGACTTACTTTTTGAAGTGATGGTGTAATTATTGTTTACAGTCTTGTTATATTAGAGTTTTTATATTAGTGTTTATTAACCTGCTGCATGTGCATGTGTGTGAAAGAGTCTATATAAACCCAGAGGGCAGACAGACAGACAGACAGACAAACAGACAGACCGACAGACGGACAGAGAGAAGAGCAGCGTGGGCGTCGAAACATCCATCGTTGTTTTGAGGCCCATGCTTCCCGCGGAGAGAGCACACAAAAAAAGACCCAGCGCTCCCGTAAAAAAATAAAATAAAATCCCAAAATAGCTCGCTGCTCGGATTCCTCAGCAGGTCCGTCCGCTGAAACCTCTCCTCCCTTCTGGGACGGACAACACCGACAACGTTCTCTCTGTGCATTCGGAGGGAAAAGGGATAGCGCCCCGTCGGTAGGTTTACTTAGAGAACGCTGGGGTGGTGTGTAGAATGTGTCTGCGTCTGTATTTGTTTAAGCGTTTTAAGCCAAACCAAAAGCCATAAAAGCCTGCATGTTTTTGTCTCTGTGTGCACTACCGAAAAGCCCCCAAAAACCACAAGGGAAACATATTATACCTTCATGTGTCCTGGTGTGTGTTTATTTGTACACAAGTGTGTGTGTCTATCTGGCCATCAGAAATACACCACGGGGAATCCAAAGAATTTAATCTCTGTACCATTCCGAAGGGAAAAACGGATTTATATAATCACTGAGCGGACAGAAAATCTGACTTTTTTTTTTTCACCAATTATCAAACAAAAATGTTGTCGTGACCCTTCACCTTCCATTCAAAGACTCTCTCTAACAACGTCTGTAACACGGTAAGTGTTCTGACCTGATAAAATTACAAGAACAGAGTAATAGAAGACATTTTCTGCCCCCCCACCCCCCACCCCACCTCTCCTGAATATGGACATACATTCGTATAATCTGTGCCAGTATATTTGCATAATTACCTCGGCCATGTGACTTCTGCACAGTCATTTCTCTTTTTGGGCGCATTACTGTACTGTACTGTAGATGTTAAATGTACTGGAGCAGTAAGCAGATGTTTTTTAACCTTTTACAATCATTTGGGGCATTGTTCGCACGTGCTCAGGTGAGTTATCTCCCGATTAGTGGTCTTTCTGTGTGGAGTCCAATTAAAAACATGCAGAACGTTCACCTGTCCTGTCCCTGACCATGACATGGATCTACACCTGGAATTTGGACACGGGCGCCATCGAAGTGAGGGCTGCCCACTGTTCCTGGCTGCCCCCTGGAGGAAGGACGGCTGGGATGGGAGAAACGCAGAGGTTGGATTTCTGGTGTGTGTGTGTGTGCGTGTGTATGTGTCTGTGTGTGTGTGTTCGTGGTCATCACCATTCCCTGTAGGCATGTGTGTGTGTGTGTGTGTATGTGTGTGTGTGTTTTACACAATAAAATTCTTCTTCTTCTTCTTCTGCTTCCTCTTCTTCTTCTTCTTCTTCTTCTTCTTCTTCTTCTTCTTCTTCTTGTTCCATGTTGCAGCTTGGTGCATTCTGATCCATTGGCTCAGCTTCCAATGCTCAAAAAAAGGTTTAGGATAAAAAAAATACCGGTTTTCCTTAAGTTGAAGACAAGTCTAAGGCCTGTTTAGCCTTAACGGCTTCTCCTTAAGTAATGTCCCAGCAGCCATAGTGTCACCCAGGAGGATGCTGAGGGTAACAAGTGGAGGAGGGAAAATGGGTGGGTGATTGTGCAGTGAGTCTGTAACTTGCGTGTTACTTTTTTCTTCTCAACAACTGTTTTGTTTTTTTACACACACCAACTTAAAATGCATCTTTGGTAGGCTATAATGAAAGTTGAAAACGACTGCTCGTTCTCGGTCCAAAGTGGGGTTTCCACAAGAAATGAACACCTGCGGACTGCTTCCATTTCTGCTTTCCTTCTTTCAATAAGGTAAATATCAGCTGTATTTTACTGTAATATATTTTTTTGTTTGTTTGCTTGTTTATTTATTCATGTAGTTTTTTATTTATTTTATTTATTTATTTATTTATTTATTTATTAATTAAAAAACAAATTAAAAAAAACAAAAAAAAAAAACTGGGCTGAAGCAGTGTAGCTACACTTGCTGAACAATGCCAAATCAAAATGGACAAACACCAAATGTGTCATTTCATGTGATTGAATTATTAATGTTGGAAATTCAGATTTTTGTGCCACACATCCAACTTTCTTTTTTCAGTAGGCACGAAGTGTAGTTATACTCTTTCTTTCTGCCTGCTATGGTTCAGTTAGGGAGGTTTGGAACCGCTGACTCGGTTCCATTTCCACTGATGATCTGATAGAAATCCGAGCTCCAAGATCCAGCTCAGGATGTACAAAGTGACCAAGTGTGAAAGGGGTGACTCCATTACATTCTAGTGTAATAAAAACCTGGGGGAGAAGACGGCAGATCTGAGACATGGCTTACTTCCTGTTCCAGGTGACACGGATACGACCCTGGGGCATTGTCCCGACCGGCGATCTCAGATCAGTAGCCGGCAGAGTTTCTTAAAAAAAAAAACGTTTTTATCGCTCAGATGTTCTTGGCAGTCCTCGCACGTTTCCAGCCTCTAACGGCAAACGCCTGCGAATGAGCCAGTTTTGGAACAATTTCAACGGAGCGGAGCGGAAAATACCACCCCCACGCCCACACACACACAAACAAAGAAAATAAATTTCAGAATGTCAAACAACAGTCCAGTGTCACAGCAATGCACCTCTGACCGCATGGCTCTGCATTCCAAATAAAGCCCTGTTTGACTTCAACTGAACTCTGCTGTTAACTTTTAAACTTTCATATTTATATATATACATAGTATATATTTTTTTTAACCTTCACACGCACATGAGCAAACATCATGCAACTCACTTTTTTACAGTGTACAATAAAACGTCCGAGACAAAAGGGCTTCCAACAGCTGTTCACCTAAGCGGTAATTTCCCCCACTGTCCGTGAAGCCTAACGCCTCCTACATCTCGTGCCGTTGCACCTGCGAGTCACGTGCACGTGATGATGGGTGTCTGAATTCACTCAAACAGGCTCTTCTAGACTGTATGGTTGTGCGTGTGTGTGTGTGTGTGTGTGTGTGTGTGTGTGTGTGTGTGTGTGTGTGTGCCTGTGCATGCCTGTGCATGTGTGTGTAAGTAAGTAAGTAAGTAACATTATTTGTATAGCACCTTTCAAGAGCTGGGACATCACAATGTGCTTCACAGAGATAGATAATAATAAACATACATACAGTACAACACAATAAAAACAGGAATAAAATAGAAATAGACAAACTACACAAAGGCACGTTTAAACAAATGAGTCTTGAGCTGCTTTTAAAAAGTGTTCACAGTGTCCACAGATTTTAACTCCAAAGGGAGAGAGTTCCAAAGTTTAGGGGCCACAATCTCAAAAGCCAGGTCTTCTTTAGTTCTTGAGTCTTGATCGTGCAACAACAAGCAAACCCTGATCAGACCTCAGAGACCTGCTGGTGACATAGGGCTGCAGTAGATCTTTAATGTAGGCAGGTGCCTGACCATGTAGAGCTCTATTGGTGATGACAAGAACTTTAAACTGGATTCTGAATTTGATGAGGAGCCAGTGAAGTGCAATCAGAATACGTCACATGAGACCTTTTGGAGGACCTGGTCAAGGGTTTAGCAGCAGAATTTTGGACTAATGAAAACGATCCAGGGATGTTTTGCTGAGGCAGGTGAAAAGGGAGTTGCAGTACTCAAGACGGTATATAACAGGAATTAAGATTTCCATCGCCGCTTGAGACGCAATGGGCCTGAGTTTTGCAATGTTTCTCAGCTGGAAAAAAAACAAGAGTTAATTAAAAACTTGGCTCAGAGCCTGGTCCTTAGGGACACCTAGATTTCTTATGGGGATTTAAGAAATTTTGGCACGGGCGCAGTGCATTGCACCGTTGCCTCACAGCAAGAAGGTCCGGGGTTCGATTCCCGCCTGGAGCGCTGTTGGCACTGTGCTCGGGCCGGTTATCTCCCAAATAAGAGCCTTTCTGTGTGGAGTTTGCATGTTCTCCCCGTGCTCACATGGGGTTTCCTCCACCTAACGTCAGTAAGGACCCCCACCAAAAACATGCACACATCATCGTCTGACCAGCGATGGACATTTGTCACCAGGATCCCGGGCGCGTCCACGAATGCTGCCCACTGCTCCTGGCTGCGCCCCCGGAGGAAGGACAAGCCAAGGATGGGTTAATGCAGAGGCCTCATTTCACCGGCCACCATCCAAAACATGTGCATGTGTGTGTGTGTGTGCGCGTGCATGTGTTGTAGTGTGGTGTGCTGTGTGACAATTAAAGATTCTTCTTCTTCTTCTTCTTCTTCTTCTGCTTCTTCTTCTTCTTCTTCTTCTTCTTCTTCTTCTTCTCCTTAACGGGGTGAGGTAAGAGATGTAAGACCATCTCCAATCTCAGGGACAAGACTAGGAGGGGCAGAGATAAGGACAGCTGTTTTGTCTGCATTTAGCTGCCATCTAGTTTTTTATAGCGTTTAGGCAGTTATTCAAAGCTGACAATATAGCTATGTTTTGGGGTTTAAAAGATACGTATAATTGAATATAATCTGCATAGCAGTGATAGGATATACCTTTATAGTGCCTTATTAACTGTCCAAGGGGAAGCGTTTACAAGGTGAGCAGAATGGGACCAATGACTGAATCTTGGCGCACACAACAATACAACATTTCAGATGAGGAGGCGAAGCTGCCAACAGAAAGGGCAAAACTCCTGTCAGAGAGTTAGGAGGAAAACCACTGCAGAGCTGACCCAGAAATACCCACCCACTGTTGAAGTCACCAACCAAGATACGGTGGTCAACAGTATCAAAAGCTGCACTGACACTAACATCACAACACCACCATGCATCACGATATAATTTGAGACTCTGAGAAGAGCTGTCTCTTTTGAGTTCAACCGGCAGAAGCCAGACTGAAACTTATCAAGATTATTGTGCTCATCAATTGCAGTTGTGAGTTCTTAGCAACCACTTTTTCTAAAATTTTGGCTACAAAAGCTAAGTTGGAGATGGGGCTGTAATTTAGGGGGAAACATGGATCAAGGCTTGATATTTTCATAATTGGTTGAAGAGCAGCTTGAGCAGGGACACAACCAGACAGCAGAGAGTTGTTGATAGAGACAATGACATTTTTAAATAGGGATGTTGGTAAGATGTCAAGGGGGCAAGAGCAAGATTTCATACGGTTAACCAGCAGGTCTTGATCAGAGGAGCTAATCTAGTCTAAAAAAAGGGGCCACGTTAGCCAGTGCTGAAAGGCAGTGCTTTATTAAAAGATTGCACCAAGTGGTCAACATCACTGTGCATAACAGAGTTAAAATGGAAAGTGGCAGAAAACCTTACAGCAGAAAGCCAGAACTGATGATAGGCCTACAGGTTAAGGAATCTAGATTAAATGACAAATCAAATAAAATTCAGTTGTGATCAGTAATAAAAAGATCCATGGATAATAAAGAATCAATATTCAAACCAAGAGTAAAAACAAGGTCCAGAGCATGCCCTCTGTTGTGCATAGGGCCTGATACATGTTGAGTGACATAAAAAGACTAAATTAAAAAGGACAAAACCATCAGAACCATCATCAACATGGATATTAAAATCATAGACAATGATAAGACTAGAATGATTAATGACAGAGGACAAAAAGTCAGTGAATATATTCAATGATTCGTTCGGGTCAGGTGGACGGTGATTAAAATGCAGTAAAATGGATTAGTGTGTCCATCTTTGATCAATTTCAGTCGAAAGACAAGAATGACCCAGCGCTCTCCAAGCGACACACAAAGTGGCTCCTGAACACTGAAGCAAGTCCTCCACCGTGGCCGGTAAGTCTGGGCGAGCTGATAAAGGTGTAGTCCATCAGGCAGAGCTGGATGAGACGGGCAAGTTCCATTTTCCTCTGCCAAGTGTCAGTCAGAAACAGAAAGTCAAATTTCTTAGACAAGACAAGGTCATTTAGCACAAACGACTTGTTTGCTATGGAGTGACCATTTAGCAACACCATTTTGAGAGGTGTAGAGACCCGGCTGTAGACAGGAGAATCCAGCGATATTGAGGACTTTTCACAGCCCTGGCAGATTCCACTCAGCGGGGGGCAATCAGCTCACCGAGAGAGTCGGGGAAGACAGGTCGGGGAAAGCAGGGTCGGACATTCCCAACCATGGATAAGTCAAGGAGAAGGAACCACTGGGGTAGCGTGCGGTGCTCTGCGCCTTTAATCCGTCATCCCTCCATCACCCTTCACCTGATTCCTCTCATCCATCGCCCGGGCCATCCCCTCATTCATTGCCTGGGCCATCCACTCCCAGAGTCATCGCACCGGGGACTGGTCGCCTCATCTCCGCCGGAGTGAAGGAGGTAACTGTATCTATATATATATATAATAGAGAGTTTGTTGAATGTGGCTGTGTTGTGTGTTTCCAAATTTGCTTAGTCATGTATGTAAAAAGTGGTGGCATGGCTAGTTAAGGGGCTGGTTACGATATCAGGTGGTATTTATGAATTATAATTGTCAGATTAAAACTCTGACTGGCACCCGGGCGTAACCACCAGCAACCGCTACAAGCGGGAAACACCAAGCCAACGCTCACTGGAAGAAATTGACGCCAGCCGTTTTTTCCACAACACCTCTCCTCTAGAGTCTGTTTTAGCTTTGTCTGGACCCTGGCTCTTCTCCCTCTCCTCCTTCCGTATTCGCGAGAGCTCCGGTGCTGCGAACCATTGCGGTGATCGCTGGCCCCTCGCACAAATGGGGGTGACAAAGATTGCAGGAAAAGAATCCATTGTGTGGAAGCACCATGATCGACCATAGACGCTTCGATGAAACGGAGAGTCTGGCGATCATGCAACCGAGCAGCAAGTCCATCGTTGACAAACTGGAGAACTAACAGTGCAGCACACAGAACAGGTAGGCTACAACCTAGATAGCCTTGTGAGACGGGGAGAGCGATACCCATGGGAAATGGCTGCAGATCCGCCACAGATGAAAGAACTGTAACCATCACACAGCACCCCCTTCAACACACACACACACACACACACACACACACACACACACACACACATATGCATGAACACACACCACCCCACCCCTCCAGCCTACATTCAGCCTGTTCTGACTCTTGTCTTTGTCCCTCGGACTTTCAGTCATCACTGTGATCCGGCCAGAGCTGAACTCCATAAGCTACTGTATTTTTCGTGTGTGTGTGTGTGTGGGGGGGGGGGGGGGGGGTTAGTTGTGTGGCTGTGTCCCAGCCGTCACCTCAAAACCGCTCTGAAGCACTGATGCATGGCCTGAACACGACAGTTCATGGAAACCTACGTCAAATCCCAGCGCTTCCACCATGTTTTTGTTCCATAGAGAATCCACTGTTTTGACGCAACTCCTCCTCCTCTTCCTTCTCCTCCTCCTCCTCCTCCTCCCTCTGGTTTGGCCAAGGTTTTTAAGTGAGATTGGAAAAGATGTGTTTTTGAAGGTTTTTTTTTTCACAACAGGACCATCTCCCTTCCCTGGTAACAATTACATTCCCGCTGCTCCAGTCTCCCCATGGTACACGCCACCTCACACACTTTTGTTTGTTCAAGTAAAGACTCAAGGTTGTTTCCATGATACACCCTGGCTCTCCACAGGGCCGGGCGAGGCAGGTTGGAGAAACCTGCTTCTACAACATGCTTCTCATGAGCTCTGAGCTGTAAGCAGATTTGAATTCCCTGCTAAATTCATCCTGACGGTTCTCTTCTCATTTCCAGGGCTCTATTTCGATTATAAAATAATAATAATGATATGGTGCGAAGGCTGCGTTATACATTTCGCTTCCCTTGTCTGTCCATCGCGATTTCACAGTCGAAGAAGCACGTTCTGCCGTTGTTTGATGAGGTGCGTTCGGAAACTTGCACTGCAGACCGATCCCCGGGGGAACACTCAACAAGCCCTCACTTCTAGCATGACAGCACATGGCCGCTGAAGATGGATAACAGTGTGTGTGTGTGTGTGTGTGTGTGTGTGTGTGTGTGTGTGTGTGTGTGTGTGTGTGTGTGTGTGTGTGTGTGTGTGTGTGTGTGTGTGTGTGTGTGTGTGTCTGTGTGTGTGTGTGTGTGTGTGAGACACTTCCGAAGCTTCTACCCCAAAGTGAGAATCTCGACTGGGATTATGTGGGGTCAATGTTTAGGACAAATCAACCAAAAATACTATTGCATTATCTACATTTTCTCCTCCCTCTCGCTCTTCACACATACAGATAAAATCGTTGCAGATATAAATTACAGGCGCACAAATCTTAAAAAATAAGGACTTTTGGAAACTATCAGAGATGTCTGGCTTATGTGCTATTTGGGCCGAGATTTCACTCAGTGGTGTTAAAGCGCTCTGAGGCTTGACTGTGGAGTATGTTTTCTCCTCCAGTGTGTAGAGAATTTGCGCGGCTCCCAGATCAACAAGTGGGCCTACGCCTGGCAACGGTACAACAATTATCCAGATGTTTGGGGAGACAGACAGAAGTGGATGAACAGGCACTAGGTTGTGTGTGAGAGGAAACACACACACACACACACACACACACACACACACACACAGTCCCCCAGCTCTTACAATGGAAGACATTCTGTATCTCAATTCACAAATGAATGATAAAAATGATAAAAATGATCAAAATCTGCATTGAGATTTTTGAATGGAAAAAACAAAAAACAAAACCGTAAATATACAGTAGATCTCAATCCATAAATAAATCAAACAATCCACAAGTCTGTATATAGATTTTTACATGTAACAAAAACTGAAACAAAGATATCCCCCCCTGTATATATGGTTAAACATACAGTACATTTCATATGTTTGGATCAAGTCTATATTTATAATTGTGAATTGTGACATTGAATTCTTCCATACTTACCAGCTGCTTTGAAGTGAGTGTGAAGTTGGTACTGCAAAGTTATGGAGGCAAGCAAATGCATCTTCTTATTATCCATATACCTATATGCAGTATACCCCAATAGACAATGTTTATCAAGACCTACAACAATAATGCAGTGGCAGTTTCGCCTTTCATACGCCACCCAAGTGACATTTTCCTGGGCCTCCGGCACAGGGACACAGACAACGGGGTTGTAGATACACCAGTTTATTGTAGAGAGTGGGCTAGTCGGTATAAGCCCAGGAGCAGATGGCGATGTGTCATGACACGGCTCCTCTCCTGAGTGTGTGTGGGGATGGAGGTTTTACCTGTTGCTCGTTAGACCAACCAACGAGCAACAGGTATACAGCCACTCTGATCCTGGGCTCCCAATTAGGTGTGGCTGCTCACACCACACCTTCCCCACACCACAAACACGATGGCTGAAGTTGTAAAAACTTTTTTTGTTTGTCCTAAAAGGAGGGATTAAAGCAACTCGGTCCCTATCAGATGCAGCCTAATGGCTCCGAGGCCATTATTGTGTCTGAAGGGTAACCGCTTTGTCCAGGCATGCCAGCGCTGATTCTGATGCCTTAACAGCCACGGCTCATATATTCGGTAATGCTATCAGAGGCTGAGCAGCCGGATATTAGTTTAGTCCAAATTCCCGAGGAGGTTTTTACATTCACCAGGTGCAAAGAAATGGAAGCTGAAGATTGGTGTTGTTTCGTATAATACTTGCTAGACCCGATGTCCTTAAGCCCCTATGAGAAACCTCTGGGATGTTAGAATAATTGTTTTATAGTATGTTCAAAAATCCTCCTTGGCCTGTTTTCTGTCTATCAGGATTAAGAGAGGATGGGAAAGGTTTCCCAGTTTCCTATAAACTTAAATGCAACGGTGCTTAATGTACAGTAAATGTGGTGAATACAAATTGGAGCAAATCTACCGCTAAAGCAGACTGTAAATTGTTCTTAAGTAATGGACCCCTAATGCGTTACAGGAGCCGGAGTAAAGCGCGGTATTACTGTCCAGATCTGACAAGTATGCCTTTGATCTGGAGAGACTGCATCTGAGAAAGCAAAATGGGGGCGCCAGGCACCATCCGACGCTTTGCTTGATCCTCCTGCGATTATAATAGAAACACTTAAAGAGATATTCCACTTACCTTTCAATTCCTCCCTGGGTCTTCTATCAAAATTCACATGCAAATAAGCTTAACGTGGCTCTGAACATGGGAGCAAATCTATCTATCTGCATCACAGATTTATGTCCAGTACATTTTGGGATTTTTACAATATATGTTGTACTCTGACAAACAGAAATATATTACATTACGTTACATTCTCCCATAATGGAACAGACCTCGAGTGAGCATGTGTCTGTCTGTCTTTTAAGTAAAGAAAGGATCAAATTGAAAATCAACGTCATCCTTTCTGCCAGCTCCTCTGCGTTCACACAGATGGCTTCCAAAACTCTGACATCAAAACGTCAAGGTCACGGCGGTGAAACGCCAGAGCGTCAATCTCTCCTTAATTTACATTATGTAACGAGAACATCGGCGATATGTTTAATTACACACATGGCCAGAGTCAGGAGCTCTGTCAGGATAATGAGAAGGTGGTCTTCAGTGATGCATAAAACAGCAGAATTTCATATATATATATATATATATATATATATAAATTAATGGTATTATATATATATATATATATATGTATATATATATATATATATATATATATATATATATATATAGGTAAAACGGATTAGAAAGAAGTTTAGAAGTATTGGTTTGAAGAACTAGTTAGAAGGTTAGAAATACTAGTCGGAACTTTCAAAAGACTCGTTGGAAGGACTAGTTTGAAGATAAGAAGGACGAGTTGGAATATTTTAAAGGCTAGTTAGAAGGACTAGCTAGAAGATTCAAAAGACTAGTTGGAAGTTTAGAAGGACTGGTTGGAAGGTAAAAATTAGTAGTTAGAATTTAAGAAGGACAAGTAAGAATGTTAAAATGCATAGTTAGAAGGGTAAAAAGACTGGGTTAGAATGACTAGTTGGAAGAACTGGTAAGAAGATTAGAATAAGTAGTTAGAGTAATCAGAAGGTTAGAATGACTGGTTTGAAGGTTAGAAGGAGTAGTTGCAATGTTAGAAGGTCAGGGTAGAAGATCAGTAGGAGTAGTTAGAGGTTAGAAGGACTGGTTAGAAGGTTATAATGAATAGTTAGAAGGTTATAATGACAGGTTAGAAGGTTAAAAGGACTGGTTAGAAGGTTAAAATAAGTATTTAGAAGGTTAGAAGGAATGGTTCGGAGATTTGACGGACTGGTTGTACGGTTCTGAAAATGGATGCATTCGGACCAGTCCCAACCCTTTCTATTTCAACTGTCTAAAGCAACTTCATCCCCCAGGTTCCTTGCTCTCGTTCATTATGCTTTGTGTCTATGAATCCAAATTTAAAATTGGTTTGTGATCAACTTCTTGCCAGCGCAAAAAAAGCCCAAAGCTCTTCCAGCAGGATGAATGTCTCTATTGGAGGCTTTTCTCAATTCTCAACATGACGGGTCACGTTCCTCTTTAAGTCACTGTGTTTTACCAGATGAGAGGACGAAGGGGGCCCCTCTGGTTTCCAACTTGCCAATTCCAAAAGAAAAGAAAAAAGAAAAAAAAAGAAATAAATGAGGAAGTGAGATGTGTTATGTAATTTTTTCCACGTGGAAACTTATTTCTGGCACATTTGCAGATCGTCAAATTGTCTGTTTTATTCGTTCACTTCTCACAGCCTCCAGCAGTTTTAATGGCTCTAATGTGATTTTCCCTCATCAGGTTTTGAGCCAACGGCCTTCTGTGCCATTCGCTCCCCAGTCTGTGGAATCTAGCGCCTCTTGCTCCCACTGAGCCCAGCAGTGTTAACACTCCCCATGAACTGTGGCATAAATCAAGTATTGAAACCTTGGATAAAATTGCACTGAAGGCTACGCTTTACACTTGAGAATTTCAGTAATAACCATATCGCTCATTTGATTTGCAGAATGTAAAAAGGCTCCAGACTTATGAGATGACGTATAGAAAAAGATCTGCATTTTTTTGCATTTATGTGCTAACATGTTTGTCAGATCTTGAAATCCCAGTAGCCGTTGAGATAAATGACTGACTGGCATTGATCATCAACATTTGTGAACAACCATTATGATTATTGAAGTGTTGTTTTATTTAAAGATCCTAAAGATCCTTTATCCTTTATCCTAGATCCTTTATTTTAGAGAAGCTTATATTTTTGGTCTGAGAATCAGTGTTATTTTTACCTTTTGTTTTCCAAATGCCTCTTTGCTTGTTGGTTGGGCACAGCGATAGGCCCGTACATCTGGCTCCGCTCTGCCATCCTACTGCCGATTTTGAACCATTACTGTATGTAACTTGTGGCAGAAGAGGGGGCGGGGTTAAGCCGGCCTCTGCGGGTTACTTCAGGTTGGGGCCAGAGGTTCCAAAAAACGACCTGTTCCACGCAGGCCTTGTCCAGTAACCATCTCTCGACGGACCAGAGCGCGGACATGGCCACATCTTACGGTTCTCTTATGTCCCCTCACCACCCCCCGGCCAGGCTGCACGTCGCTCATTCACGGCAATGTGGAACCGACCCTGGGGGTAAAAGTACGCTCCAGGCCATACCACCTGCCCGAACATAAACACAAAGTCTTGCAGGCAGAATTGAAGGCCCTGCTGGACCTGGGGTAATAGAAGAGTCTAAAAGTGACTGGTGTATCATGCTGGTAGATAAGTCTGATGAGTCGGGGCGGTTCTGTGTAGACTACGTGGTGTGGGCCGGACAGCTCCCTGGCCTAAATCGGGCGGTGGGGGTATGTGGCAAACAAGGGGGCGTGGTTAAGCCAGAGTCTGCTGGTTACAGTGCGGGCTTACTCGGTCACTTTTGTGCCCTGAGCACTCGGATGTATACTTCACGTTCACATTTGGCCAGGGAGCCTTTTTGTTGTTTAATTTTAATATAAACCCCGCCGTGTCTGCATCTCGCTGCCATGAAGTCTCCGTCTAGCTCCCTGAACCCTGTGTCTTTGGACAGAGGCTTCCACAAACTCTATCTCGCTCTCTCTCTCGTCAAACCTGTAGCTATTAAACCCACCCACCACAAAATGTATGAATCAGCATTCATACTTGATTAGTTGATTATTTTATACACAAAAAATGCACAGGAAGATGTTGATAATTCCTTAAACTGGGAATTCAGAAGATTACCTTATTTAAAAATCCCAAGTGTGATACTTTTCTTAGCTTGCACTTTATAAGCTACAACCATTCAATATATTTGCATTATGCACGTGCTCCTCTATAGTCTTTTTCTATTGTTGGTGGCAGGGTTCACCACATGCAAGTAGTGAAAGGCAGCCACGGTTAATCAGTGTAACTAGTTGTGGTCACAAATGAATCGACCAGATGAAATTAATTTAAAAGTTTTGGAGTGAAGAAGAATATATTCCCAATGTTGGAAAAAAAGATCGAATGAATTCTGGAATTTTTAGCGTAATCCACCCAACACAGCCAATCTTATCGATTACCTCTTTAACAGACAAAATGGCTACCAAAGTTTGGTAAAAACTTTACACTCGATCTGCTAGCAACTAACCCAAAACTATCAATTGAAACTGAAAATTCAAAAATCGTCCTTCCGCTGTTTTATTATGAATGAAGGCAGCATCCCAGAATCCCTGTGGACCTGGTCCCGTGGTATCTGGGATGCGGCCCTTTCGGCCACAGGATCTCCCACCCGCTTCTCCGTTGTTTCATCATCCTCATCCCCCCATCTGGTGGCTGACTGTTGTTCCTCCTGCGGAATACAGCCGCAGGTACGATTCCTCCCAGCCTATGTACCAGACGAGGATGTGCTGGATTACTGGCAGCTGCCGTCCAAGTCGAAGCCGTGGTGGCGAGTGTCTGGTCCGTAACCTAGCGCAGAGGAGCCCCGGGTGGAGGAGGAAAAATAAAGGCAATATGAAATGGTAGAATAAATCCTATTTTGTAATATACATGCTTGGCCGGGGATCAAAATTGAACGAGGCACAGCTGAAGTAACTTCAGGTTTATTTGCCGCTTGGTTCTTCCAAAGAGCTCCAAATGAGGCTCAATTTGAGGTGTAATTTCACCATTTCTCTTGTTACGTGGAGAGGCCGCACTCTCAGGCAAAGGCGATCACTTTTAACGCTCAAACAAACAGCTGTCACGAATGGACGCGAACTGGAAGAGTTACATAATCACCTACCTGTATATTGATGCTCTTTGGACTCTGACTCTTTATAAGTCCAATTTTCCTCATGTTGACTCCAAGCCCCAATTCGGCTACTACTGTTCTCTTGGTGGTTCAGGTACATCCTTTGTGATTTTTTTTCCCTTGTACTGAGCTGATAGTCTTTTGGTTCCACCATATGGAACCCAGAGTTGTTTTTGCTCAGTGGTGCACTGGTCCCTGCTGATGTCGATCTCATCATGTAAGAGTGTGTAAGTGTACTTCTTTGTCTATGTGTGTGTGTATGTTTCAGATTCCAGACGGTCCCCCCTCCACCCCTCAGTGTAACATCACCCCCAACTCACTGTGGTGTTGCTTCCTCTGACTGTAAGTGTAACTCTGAGTCAACCTCCGTCGTTTTGAGATTTAGGGTTGTGCATTCTATGTCAGCTGCATCTGAATTATCACTGCATTACTCCACCATTCTAAAACAATATGCACACGTGCATAAAAAAATTGTATGCACGTGTGCATATTATTTTTCTGACAGATATGTTAGTTAGTTTTGAGGACACACACACACACACACACACCAAAACACTGCCTTGCTGGTGTTCCACATGCTCTTGCAGCGCAGTGGTACTAGCTGTGTGACAACATGAAGGGAGTGTTTACCCAGTGTGTGTGTGTGTGTCAAGGCAAAGCCCTCATCATTGAGGACCAGGAGCAGGCAACCGTCATGGCAGACATTGGAAAAAAGGAAAAAGGCCGCTGGTGTGGTGTTGTTTGGTGTGGCTGTGGGTATACCAACAAGCACTTGAGGTTGTCACCGGAGCCGCGGAGGAGAAAGGAAACAAGAACTGGCAGCCCCCCCCGCCACACACACACACACACACACACACACACACACACACACACACACACACACACACACACACACACACACACACACACACACACACACACACACACACACACAACACACATACACACCAACCTCATCTTCCAGTGGTCCCAGCCCAAACATGGCTCCACTTACTGTCGGGAGAATTTCCTCCGCCACGCGTGATGGATACAAGATGGGTCGGTCGTTCTTATTTGCCTGTCTGTGAGTGAGGGGTTGGAGGGATGGAGTAACTTCTGCTACCAAAAAAACTTTCCACACCCAGAGGTTGGTGAACAGAGAGAGAAAGAGAGAGGAGGGTGGGTCAAAGTCCCAAGGAAGAAGAAGAGGAGAAGCAGAGTGTGGAGGGAGTCAGACGCTTGCCTCGCCGCTCACTGAGTAAACAGTTTGGCTGCTCCATGTGAAAGGGCCGATTAGATTGCGCGCCCCACCCATCCAAGTAAACACCTGTTGCTATGGCCAACCATCTTTAACTTACGTTGACCGAGATCAGATGCCTTAAAAGGAAACACTTAAAAGGAGTTTTAAAGCGTTTCTTTGGTCTCGATGTGTTCTGTGCTTAATTGGTGTGAATAACCTCATAGATTGCGTAGGTATTTCGGTTTCAAAAGTTTTTTTTTTACAAGGTTCTTAGCTGTGTAAATAGTATTTAGCATTCAACGTGTTGTAAAACATTGCTTAATATCAAAACTGTGTTCAGAGGCATGGCTCATTGACCTTGGGCAATTTGATGCATTGTAGCTTGATTCATTTGTTATGAGCTGACTGAAAATTTTCATTGCATTTAGATGCAATCAAATCAAAATTACTGAGTGCACTAATAGGTGAGTGAGATAGAGAGTGTAATGTACATTTAGTTTAACTGGGTTAGGAATGAAGATATTGAAGTGATTTTTCTGTAATATCTTTAAAAATACAGTGTGACAAGGGACAAAAAAAAGAGATAGGTAAGTAGATAGATAGATAGATAGATAGATAGATAGATAGATAGATAGATAGATAGATAGATAGATAGATAGATAGATAGATAGATAGACAGATAGATAGATAGACAGATAGATAGATAGATAGATAGATAGATAGATAGATAGATAGATAGATAGATAGATAGATGGATAGATAGATTGCGTATGCATTTTACAGGACTTGCGCACATCACTCCGTGAAACTGGGAATAATTTCCTCTTCCATTGTTTTTATTTTTCTTCATTTGATTCCTTCCATTTGGCCAAACAAATCCATAATAGAGTGGCTGAGCCAGGCCCCTTCAGCTGCCTTCCTAAAAGAATAAAAAAAGAAACGTTTCGTTTTGTCCCCCTCCTTTATATTAAGATGACATGGATATGCACATTGGCAAATCACTGCTGTGGAATCCCCCATGGAAACCGTCCTCATAACTCGGCCAGCATTAACTGGGACAGGAGAAGAAAAATCCAGGAAGTGGGCAACACCTTTTAATATACAGCATATGCACCTCTTTTATTGAAAGCGGCCTTTGCTTAAAGTATTGATTGATCAGTGAGATTTATCAATGCCTTGCCACCAATATGGGAAAAACCCTTGTGTTCATTCAACACTTAAATCAACCGTAATTAAATATTGTAAGCCTTCCAGTTTCCACAGAAGACAACATTTAACAAGAACAATGACTTTTTTGTGGATGATCCGTGAACAAAAATACCTTTCGTAACCAAATGCAGCACAAGGTTCTTCAACTAACAGCAGGAAGCAGCACACACACACACACACACACACACACACACACACACACACACACACACACACACACACACACACACACACACACACACACACACACACACACTGGGAACACTGGTTCTGAACATAGAGAGTGTTTCTTTCCCCCGGGGCATGGCCTAGAATGCGTGATCTGCTGCTTGGACCAAGATGGAACCGATCACCCGGATCGCCAAATAGGATGATGTCACTGATTAGCCTGGTTATCAGTGCTCAGCTCGCCCGGCCAACTCCTGGATGTCCATATCGCCCACCAGCACCACACCAGGTATTTTCCACTTAACCGCCAGATGAGGTCATGTGAGGCCCGACTCCCCTGAGGGTGAACCTGAAAAGGTCAAAACAAAGAAGGTATGACAGCACGTTAGTGGGATCTAGGACTTGAATTTCAATGTCAGCCTGCTGTAGTCGCTTAGCTTTGGTTTTTCTTCACCCAAAGAAATCAATGAAAGTTAAAATCAATCATTGAAATGAATGAAAGTGTGAGAAAGGGCAGCAGATGTTCTCTAAACTGGCGCATGTTAAACTATTGTTGTGCTATTGTACAACAGTTGGTTGGTGGCGGTTGTCGTGACCAGGGATGAGACGTCCACTCAGAGGAGACATCTAGGCATTCACAAAAGAGATTGTGCCTTGACATTCTCCTCATATCAAGGAACTATGAAACCACAGGAACCCAAGGTTTAAAACGTATCGACTCAGCCTAATTCATGACTTAAAGCTGAGTGGGAGCCCGATACCGATTCAGCACATCAGTTGCTCCTCCGCCGGATTCGCCGACCACACCGACCGACCTTGATGCGTTTCAGCCATATTAAATCCAACATGCAGTAATTCATTTTACGGTCATTAGGCAGCCACATGAGGCATTTGATAGACCAATTTGTGATGGGGCTTTGCGACTATGTAATTTGGAGATCAGTGCTGATTTCTAGGAGAGCCTTAACGGACTGAGCTGTAAAATCCCCTTGATTTGTGTCTGTGCAGAAAGCTGCAACAGAGCTAATGAAATAGTTATCCTCGATTTCTGATGTCGCTGCAGCGACGGACGACATTTTAAACTCCTTTCTGGCTTTGGAAACACAGACGATGGAGTCCGGAGTCCAGGCACACTGACTGGATGGGACTGTTTGCCAGCGGCTAATCAACCCTGGCAAACCGAGCTAATACCAGAGACCGTGTCTAGCACATCGGCAGGCCACAGGTTTCTAAACGCCTTGAAAAAGGGAGACAGAGAGAGAGAGAGAGAGAGAGAGAGAGAGAGAGAGAGAGAGAGAGAGAGAGAGGGAGAGAGAGTTCCTGAGCTTCAGCGCCTGCCAGTTGGAACGCAAGGACGAACGGGACGGGCTGTAACGGTTTTCCATGCACCAGAACACACTGTTCTGAATGTGGCTTTGGTTTGGTTCTTGTCTTTCTTCTTTATTCTCTGTCAGGGAGCAATATTAAAAAGAAAGAAAAGAGGAAAATAAAAAGAGTTTGATCCCTCCCACCGTGAGTCTACTTCGGTTCCTTCCTTGGCCACCACCAAAGTGAAGCTAGCTTCAAGTTGACTTGATAAAGTGTTGAGATGAGCGTGATGAAATATCGAGAAGTCTGCGTTCTTTTAGCGTTCCAAGCACAAATTTATTGAAAAAGTAGACATTGTGTCTCTCAGTCGTTTTTTGGGAAGTCTATTAATATAAATCGGAATTGTGTAGAAACGATGAATACAGATTTGTCTGGTTATGTCTGTCTTTGTAGGAAAATTATTTACTGACAGATTTACTGTCCACTATCGATTTTCTAGGGCAAACATTTGAAACCACAGTCACATGGTGTCACACCCAATTCCGTTGTAGAGAGAGTCAGAAAATGTACTTGTTAGGGTGTGTGTGTGTGTGTGTGTGTGTGTGTGTGTGTGTGTGTGTGTGTGTGTGTGTGTGTGTGTGTGTGTGTGTGTGTGTGTGTGTGTGTGTTACCCTTTTACAAGGGTAACAATGGCTACTTTGTGCGTCTGCTCCTTTTGGGCTGACCCCCGGTGTGTTCCTGTGGTCACCACCTTAAAGAGATCTTATCTACATGTGCGGGAATTCCAGGCATTTCTCAAGGACTGTGGCTGACCGCATGCATGCAGACACACACACACACACATACAGTACATGTCCTGCCCAACATATAACTATCTGGCATGATGTCATGTCATTCCATGTCTTAGGGGTAGGATTAGGGGTAGGCATAGGGTTAGGGGTAGGGTTAGGGGTAGATTGAGGGTGATGGGTAAGGGAAGGGTAAGGGTTAGGGGTAGAGGTAGGGGTAGGAGTAGGGGTAGGGTTAGGGGTAGAGCTACTATAGGGGTAGAGGTAGGGTAAGGGGCAGAGGTAGGGGAGTTGGGATAAAGTTGGGGGTAAAGGTAGGGGTAGGAATTGGAGTAGGGTTAGGGGTCGAGGTAGTGTTCGGGCTGGGGCTAGGGGTAGAGGTAGGGTTAGGGCTAGGGGTAGGGGTAGAAGTAGGGCTAAGGGTAGGGCTAGGGGTAGGGTTCTTTTGCCATAAATAAAATTGTATCAAATCATGGTTGGAGATAAAAAAAAATGTAAAGAGACAGGAAACAATGCTTTAAAGATAACCTCAAGTCTTCGTTATGCATCTAGCATCTACCTTGCTTTTCTGGGAGAACGCAAAGACTGCGCAGACACACAAACCGGATTCATTCATTCATTCATTCATTTACTCTCTCTCTCTCTCTCTCCACATCCAGGAAAAACCCTCTAGCCATAATCTCTGCTCATAAACATCTCCCTTTACCCAGAGTTTCCTTTCAAGTATCTTTTCATCTGAACGTATTTTCTACATTTCATTGCTTCTTGATCTCAATATCTGTTTGTTTGCTTTTTCCCTCAAAACTTTTCTCTCCTGCTGTATCCTTCCAGGGTTATCCTACAGTGGTAATGCTAGATGCTGAATATCACTTGTGTCTTCAAGGCTACACAAGCCATCACTAACTATATTTACTATATTTACTAATTGATAAGAATTACGATAAGGAAACTGAAAACACCTGAAAAATAACATCTCATAACTCTTGACAAACAAATAATTAACGGTGGAAATGATAACAACAATATATTTGTTATTACATTATACATTTTCGCAACTGAATTGTAACTCCTTAGTAATGGCATGTAATGACAAGGGCAATGACCTTGTTTGGTTGTTCTGTTGGGTCTTTGTGTGGGTCAATCCACTGACAATCAATAATTGTCAGTGGAAACATTTTGGTTCATTTGAATTGGATACAGATTTCATGAAATAAATGAAATAATTGGCTTCGTTATGCTGTACTACTGTTCTACAAATATATAAATTTTTGTAATATTTATATTTTCACAAGTTATTTATAACGAGACGACAAATTCACCAGTCTGCTGTTGGATTGGGGCTCTCTCTCACTCTCCCTCTCTCTCTCTTAGGAATGGAGTTACCCTTCCACAAATGTGACCGCCGCAGCAAATCCCGCTATCTTGCGCTTTTCTAAAATCGCCAGGAGCAGCCAAATAAGTTGAAAAGGGAAATTTTGATTTTTACAGATTGGTGTTCCTTTGTGTTTTATTTTCAAAACCGAGTTTGATTAATAAATAGTAGAAAAATGTTAAAGCATGGAGTTAAATATTCCCGTTAGATTACATGGGGAAACACAGTTCGCTTACCGAGACGCCGATCGGTCGAGGTGTCACGCGACTGTCCAGGTGAAGATCATTCCTCCATATTCCATGTGATATGAAGTCACAATGTGAAACTGTTCTGACAGACTTCAACCTTTAAATCGTACTACTTTTACACACACATTTAGACATTATTGTGTAGGGGGCATATACCATCATATACCAACGAAGAAGTAATGCTGACGTCACTTCCGTAAACAAGACGAGGATCCAGTTTCACTTGTCTGTGAAAACTTTAATCTCCATGTTGTTATGAATTACGTGAAGCGGGTGGCGGATCTAAATCATATCGCGGACATTAATCTGACCAGTGTGAAAGCTCCAAGTCAGTGTAAGCAGTGCGTACTGGACTTAATTTTCCGCAATGATAATCAGTTCTCTGACAGCGATGCTGAATCTGATACCAGCGTTGTCCCGGACTTGGAGAACATTTCAAAGAGCGGATTTCAACCTGAATGTGACAATGAAACTGAATATTTTCAACAACTGCCGGAGGAGACGGACGACACGCCCGTTGTTGTTACAACGGAAGAAATTGATGACGTGATGAAGTCCGTTGAGGTTAGTGATGCCGATTATGAACAAATAGTAATGGACAAGATTCTCAAGTTCACCTGCTAATGCAGCCAGGGGCAAAAGGAAAATGAAAAGAGGCCCCAAACAGGCTCTCAGAGTGAAGCTGGGGTAGGGTTGGGGTTAGCCCACATAATAACTCCAACAACTTTGAAGATATTTGGCATATGCACATTTATATATTAAATGACACACCGAGGCTGATATACAGAGACTCATTCTATTGATAGATTCTACATTTTGTTGTGTTGTCCGCACTTTTAAACTCCACTTATAATAATTCCACCTTTTCAAAACATGTATATTCTTATGTTAAATGAAAGCCTTTTTAAAAACAAAAGATGTCAATGACGCTGTTCAACATTCCCTCAAAATTCAAGAACAATGCAGAGATTGCCCAATTCAGCAGGGTGTCAAGTAGCCATGTGACAACAAGCCATGTGGCTCTGTTGGTCCTTCAACCATTTGCATTTTGGGGGCTGGCTGAATGAAGCCAAGTGTGGGGGAAAACTTTGAAGGTGATTATCTCAGAAACACAGTTTCCCAAACCCTTGTCAGTAACAAGTCATAGCTTTTAAAAATATTTGCTTGATTTGCACCAGTGACACACTGTTTTGAAGCTCTGATTCTTCACTTTCAAAAGATGAAAAAAAATACCTAAAGTCTGCGGTGAGAAATCTACAGTATTCCTAAACTCTGCAGGAGTCACCATGGTGAGCACCGTAGCCGTGTGCAATGTAACCACACCGTCTATGCTTACCGTATTTTCACGACCATAAGGCGCACCGTACTAAAAGGCGCAGTCTCAGTTATGTGTGCCATTACTGTATTTAACACACACATAAGGCGCACCGGATTATAGGGCGCGGGTTTTATATACCGGTACATATCCTCTACTACGTTTAAATACCTCTACTGCGTATTTAAAAATAGAGCGGGAGCAAAACTGAGTATGTTTGTGCTTTATTCATGTATTTATTACAAAGTATTAATCAAACCCATCGAAGTCATCATCCTCTGTTTCTGAATTAAACCGCTGCGCTAAATCAGACATGCCAGTTTCCCCTTCTTCGCTGTCAGAGTCACTTTCCGTGCCGTGCGGCTCCTCGGAAATGATGCCGGCTTTTGCGAAAGCTCGAACAACAGTGCCAGCAGACACGTTAGCCCAAGCATCTACAATCCATCCGCAAACTGTGACGTAACTTGCCCGGCGCTGCCTTCCACTTTTCGTGAAACTGTGGTCTCCGTCGGTCATCCATCGCTCCCACGCCGCTCGCAGACCTCCCGGAATAACAGCAAGCACAGCGTTCATTTGTTTCACCTTGTTTTTCACATCGGCTGTGAGATGGGCACGCATGGAGTCACAGATTAACAGCGATGGTGATGCGTGGAAAAAACCACCTGGTCTCCTTACATACACCTCCCTCAGCCACTCTTTCATCATCTCCTCATCCATCCAGCCCTTTTCTTTTGCCTTAATAACGACTCCAGCTGGAAAAGTCTCTTTAGGCAAAGTCTTTCTCTTAAAAATCACCATAGGCGGCAGTTTCTGTCCATTTGCGTGGCAGCCAAGCACAACAGTAAACGACGCCTTTTCATACCCCGTTGTGCGTATCGCTACCGTGCTGGTCCCCTTCTTCTCCACCGTGTGATTCACCGGGATGTCGAAAGTGAGCGGCACCTCGTCCATGTTGGTGATGTGGCTTTGGCTGGATGCGTTTGTCGGCGATGTGTTTGCTGCAGTAGGAGTGGAAGCTCGCCAGCTTTTCATTATAATCCGCCGGACGTTGCTGCGCTACTGTAGTCCTGGTCCGGATGGAAAAATGGCACCGTTTCATAAAACGAAAGCACCACGACGGACCTCCTTGAAAATGTTCAATTTTAATTTCTTCCGCTAGCGTTACTGCTTTTAGTCGAACAGTGACCGTCGAAACGCTCGCCCCACTCGTTCTTTGCTCGATGATCCACCGCTCGAGTCTTTCCTCCAACTCGGGCCACCTCGCCTTATGTCCGCGGAACACACATAGGGCGCACCGCACTATAGGGCGCGCCACACATTTTGAGGAAAAAAATAGACGTTTATATGCGCCTTATAGTCGCGAAAATACGGTAATTGTGTTTAAATTTAAAGCAGACCTATTATGCTCCTTTTCAAGAAGTTACTATAGGTCTCTGAGGTCCCCAAAACATATTTTTAAAATTTTCTGCTGAAAATACTACTCAGATTATGCATCCGAGCCATTCTAACATGCGCCCAATCCACCTGTCTGTAAAACAGGCTGTTGTAGTGGAAGCCCCTAGTTCTGTGAGCCAATGGGTTTTGAGGTTTGGGGCTTCCGGGTTTAGTTTTATTTCCTGATTTTTTTTGTCTTGTTTTTTTAACCTGTGCTGTCAGCACGCTGGGCATACAACACAGAGTATTTGTATGTTATTGCATCTAGGACAGAGTTAGTCTGAAAGTGGAGTTCAAGTTCTCAACCTGGAATCCAACTCTTAATTAATTCTTAAATCATCAAGAACTGCTGCAATAACTCTGTCCTGTGGACTACCTATAGGATGACGAGAGCACAGTTTTTTGTTACACAGAGCCGTCACCAATCCCCATCTTTGGAGAACTATTTTACCATGTTTGGGTCTATAAACAACTAATCACAACTCCAAGACGGGGAGATTCACCACGGGTGAGACAATTGAGCATAGAACCAAACAAAATTTACACGGAAACATAAACATTGGACGAGAACATGTATAGAAAAACAGAGTTAATCAGGTCCAGGAAAACTGGAATAGCAATTGGGCACATGGCCTCTTCCTGTCATAGTTATGGCAGTAAATGAGGGAGGAAAGGGGAGGAATGCAACCAGGAGGGTGCTGAGGTGTGTTCAAAGCAGGTGTTGGTGGTGTGTGCGTTTGTGTGTGATGGGACCGCCTGTATGTGTGTGTGTGTGTGTGTGTGTGTGTGTGTGTGTGTGTGTGTATGTGTGTGTGTGTGTGTGTGTGTGTGTGTGGGGGGGGGGGGGGGGGTCCACCGGTGAGTGTAAAGGACTTATCCCAATTGGTTCTGGTGTGTAAGATCGGTATTATGTTGTGGTGCCTCCAAGCAGCGGAAAGGGTCCCAAAGCCCCGCCCAAGCTCCGCAGCTGCATAGGCACCCCACGGCTGCAGGAAAGCCATGATCACCCGGCCCACCAGCCACAGAAGACCCCTGGGCCCCCAGAGAAGCCGGAAGCCCATGGAGCAACCCCCACGCCCGGCCCCAAGGAGTGAGCATAACCTAGTCCCAGGGAGCTTGAGGATACCCTGCACCCCAGGGGCGCACACATACAACCCACCCCCAAGTGCAGGCACAAGACGCAATCGGAGGCACAGGATGCGGGCCGCGGGCGCCAGGCACGGACCACAGGCCAGAGCCAGGCCCCGCGCCGACAGACCAACACCCCGCCCAAACCGCCCGCCAGAAGCCGCGTAGTGGGAGCAAAGGCTAACAGCCGCCCCCCGCAACCCAATCCACAGCCACAACAGAAAGCAGCCCCCTGACTAACCACGCCCCCACACCGACATGCCAGCGTCCTGCCACCCCGGAAACCCCAGTGCTCAATGTGTGCTGTTGGCAATTGCAGTTAAAATCGCGGAGTGTGGGGTGCGAGTCCTCCAAGCAAATAGAACCTGAATCACTTGCACCCCTCCTGCCAAACAGACCCTGGTCTGGTGGAGCGTTGTCTAGAGTACGATCGTTGTGCAAGTGTATGTGTTCTAAGCTAATATGAGTGGGATTCAAATTTCGGGACAGACGAGAAGTCTGCTTGGGCAGGAGCGCGACAGGCAAGATGGCAGCCGCCTGCCACATCCCCAACCACATTGCTTGCACCCCACCCATTCTGTAAGCCCTAGGCTTATTGTTTGGTGTATGTACTGAGTATGAGCTTTGGCACTGGGAAGGATAGGCAAGCGCAATCAGATCAACGCGGGAGCTCTGCAGGCTGGGGAGTGGCCCCTAGCCCTCCAGCGGCCCCTAGCCCCCCAGCTGCATCAGTTACACCAGTGGTAGTTACGACACTGCATTTCCCTCGTCTGCAATTTTGTCACAGACAATTGGTATTAATTCCTTTTTCTTTGAAAAGATTTGTGCTGGTCTCTGCATCCAACAACAGAGCACTTCCTATGATTAGCTCTGAGCTTTGATGCCAGCCGGACAGGTCTCGCTCCAACCGTGGGTGGAGTTACTCAGATAGGTGTGTTTCAAATTAGAATAATGCCCTTGGTGACATAATGTTACTGTGATGACGTACAGTATATTTGGGCAGCAAAGCTGAAGGGCTTGTTTTAGGACATGTTTTCTGAAACATACAGCTCAGGAAAGACTGACTGGGTTGTCTTATTTCACAGTTTGCATGTTAGCAGGCCTGTCAGAAATCCAAATGTATGTACAAGAACTGAAAAAGTGAGTTTTTCATACTCGGTCCCCTTTAGACACCAGGGTTGATCGTAAAAACGTGCCACCACGCTTTCCCCCATTAATCACGGTTAACATATTTATGATGAAAATTTTAATTTCTCCCCTGGATGCTCATTTCAATTTACAACTGTAACATGAGGAATGCCAGTCGCAGGTCAGTGGGTTTGCACTGCAAAGGTGTGATGATTACATGAAGGGTAATAGAAAAGGCCAACAATATTTGTCCACAACCTAAAAAGCTGTTTTTCCTCTTCCCTCAGTAGGGGGTCCGCATTCCAGAGCAGCTGTTTCCTCTGACACACCACGGATGAGCATTTAGTAAAACTATGTTTTCCCCCGCTGGCTAATATTTGGCATGGGCGCCTGTGAATCACACTGATACTTTCCCTGGAACTGGGAGGTTTGTTTTTTGTTTTTTTTTCACTACGTAGTTTCACGTTGACTAGGTGTTTGTCTGTGGGAGTCGATAAACTCAGTGATTTACTCCAAAGATATGACCAAAGTCTTCCCACTCACATGAAGGGAGTGAAGACAAACTTTATATGGAACTAATTCCAAGATGCACCTTGACAAACATTGAGCTACCAGCTACAAATTCATGGTGTATTCCAGTTGTTTGATTTCTTGAAGGTAAATAACACAGCTTGTCCAAAATAATTGAGAGACACACCAAAAGCTCTAGGTTTGTTCAGTACACTTTGTAAGTTCTGTCTGTGCCTGTGTGAAGATCCATACACTGTAGGTACAATTCCCAGAACTGGGAGCCCATATTGGTTTTTATTGGCAGTAAAGGCTTTAACAGTCCTCCCAGACAGCCCTCTGGTTTTGAAGATCCCACCGCCTATGTTAGAAAATAAAACTGCAGATCAACCATGGAGGATAAGCAGTTCAAGTCTGGTTTTGCATAGTAATGGACATCACCGATGTCAGATCCATAGCAGTTGCCAGATCACACCAGCTACTAGACATATCAGAGTGCCTACGAGGTAAAATAATACACATGGGCTAATATTCCACATGTGGCCTAATTCTGTATGGTGCCAGCGAGGTTTTGAACTAATGATGAAATGATTTTAATAAGCAGTTTCGGGGTGACCGGCAAGGGTGAAAATGGGACACAGAAACATGATAGTCACGTCAAGCTTTAGCGGAGCTATCAGGCTGGTTTTATTTGACGCTGTAACGCTGTAATGTACCACCGATTATGTTGACTTTGATGCCAACTGCATGCTTTTAGGAGCCTCGTGGCATCTTATTAAAACGTTACCATTTCATCAAGTCTGGATGGATAGACCAAGCTGTCTTGCAACTAAGGGTTTTTGCATCTACTGCCACATCTCACATCTGAATATTCTGCCTGGTGTTAAACATTCCGCTGGGAAGGGTGTCTGGTCCTGGCTCTGTAGCCTCCCCTGCTTCTACATGAATCATAGTTGGTTTTTTTGGTCATAAAGGGACCCACTATGCTATTTTCGAGCCTGCACTCAAAGCCGGCTCTTCTCTGACACCCTTTTTCCTCTCTACTGTGGGGGTGGTTGGGGTCACCCAGACTGCATCTTGTGTTCACGGTAGTTTGGAGGAAAGGTGGTGTTTCCACGCTTTAAAAGCCTTTGAAAGCGATCAAAGGCAGTTTGCGGTCACATAACCTCCCGCTCTCTCCCGTCATTTCCCCGTTGTGTTGTTAATCGCAGAGGAGGATGTTGTCAGCCAAACTTGTCTCAGTTTGGGACAATTTTTGTGTCCCCTGGCCGCCTCCCCCTGTCCAGGCCGAGGCTTGATCCGGGCTGAGCAGATAATGCCCACTTTTGAGCCCCCTTCCTCCTGTTCTTTTCCTTATGAAGCCGGTTCCTTCCTGGAGAATCTGCCCAGGGTGGCTCTCCCAGTCTCCCACTTTGAAAGCACAGCAGTTTCCCATTAGGGAATTGATTGGAGTATATGTGTGTGTGTGTGTGTGTGTGTGTGTGTGTGTGTGTGTGTGTGTGTGTGTGTGTGTGTGTATGTGCGTGCGCGTGTGCGTGCTTGTGTGCGTGTGTGTGTGTGGTTTGCATAGTCTAATAAAGCCCGCTGTTCCCCTCATCCCATTGTTTGAAGAGGAGAGCGGTAAGCATTCGGCGGACTGCAATTTAGCAGATGTGGGCAAAACAGATGCATGGAAATCCTCGAGCCTTGAGATGTTTGAACTCCGACCCGAGGTGAAAAGGAGAGGATGAGACAAATGTTTTTACTTTTTAGCGGGACGATACAGGGAGGATCGTGCAGCTCGAAAAAGGGATTATGATGGTTCAAGAGAATTTCATGAATGCAGCTCTTTGTGATTGTTGATATTGGATTCCTCCATGTTTGTGTAATCAGTAGAACATTATTTAATTCCTAGTCATCTTTCAACCCCCAGTGCACTTTTTCAGTACAACTGTTTAACATTTCAGGGTTGAATTATTGAAGCAATACCGTAATCGTTACCCTTGATATTGTGTTGGCACAATTTCCATATCGTCGTCTTGCCTTTTGCATTCTATTTTTTGGTAAAGCGTAACACGCAGTGTTTCCTTTCTTTTTTCAAAGACCCTGTAAACGTGCTTGTGGATCTTCTCCATATGCACCTTCCTCTTTTGACCCCCGAGAAGAAGATAAAGGGAGAGGAGTCAGAAGTCCCTGCCTTTGGGGCACCGTACTTAAGATTTTATACTCCCGGAAAAAGAAAAATCTGCCTCCCCAAGGCTATATCGTTTGAGAAGGATCTTGAGAAAACAGGCACTGATTTTGTAAAAAAAAAAGCTAAATCTAACCAAATACTCGCAGCTTTTGGACTAAGAATGCTTTTTTTCTTTCTTTCTTTCTCCCTGCCTGGCTACATGTGATAGAGGTTATCCATTGTTCCTCCCGCAGCAATAATTACCATCAATGAAGAACTGTTGAATAGATCCCAGATGTGAGCGTTAAATCAAATATTACTTGTGTGTTTGACTCACATGCTCGATTTGCCGTCTCGCAATCTCCCATTGCTTACCCTCTGTTCCCCACAATGAGTATGATGTTCCTGCTTAGCGGCAGGATCAGGTGATTTTTACGTGAATTTCACTGATACCACCACGCCAATGATAGGGCTGTGGAATTTACCGAAAACTAGCTCCTGTAGCAGGGTAAAAGCATAAGTCTTATAACCCTGTGGAAAATGTGCAACATGGGGACAAATTGATCAGCACGTGTCAAGGGCAAGGCACTTGCATTAGACGGTGTTTACTGTACTGTTGTTTTCGCGGCGTGCTTCTCTTCCCGCCTGGCATGTGGTATCCTCGTGTTTATGTGCCCTGCTCCACCGAGTGGCGTCATGGCCTGTCACGTTGACACACCGCCAGGACAGTCGAAAGGTAGAAAGGTCTGTGGTTACAGCGCATAGGCGGCACGTGGAGTTTGTCCACCACCGTCTTCGCCTCCCGGTCAAGCTGCACAAAAGTTCACCGCTTTGCCGTAAAACAGCCGCTCTAGCATGATTTCACAGCTGGATCTCATGAAGTTTCTAAATCGCTTAAATCCACATCCTCCGTTCAGCTCCCTGCGTTTATATCACCGGCGCGTCTCCAAGCGGCACGGAGAGGACTCCATATACCCACTTTGCTTTTACAAATTCATATTCAGCTATAGTACATACTTTAATTGCTCAGGCAATTTAAATATGTAACGTCCAAAATGTGGTTTGTTGTACAGTATTTGAGCATCTGTCGATATGGGGACAGTGAGATCTTTGTGAATGTGAAAAACCTACTTTGCGATGTTGACTGGAAATAGATGTTTACTTAAAACAGTCACTGAAGGTTAGAAAAATACCTTCCAAGAGAAGCTAAGAGAGAGTCTGTGCATCTGGCTAGAGCTGCTGCTAGGTGCGTGTGAGTGAATTTAACCACCAGGCGTGGACACCACAGACACGATAGTGTATGAATAAGGGTTGCTGAAAATATCATCCACCGAAAGACTTTTAGGAAAATTTAGGGACATAGCTCTTTCATCAACATTGTTTAAAAGCTCAACCTGGCTTTCATGTACTGTATGTCTAAGTTAAAGGATAGGTTTGCCACTTTTTTCAATGCAGGCCTTTTTAAAATGTTGGTTTCCATCATTTACAGTATATCTGTTCATATCACAACCTCACTGAAGGCTTTACTATTGAGAAACGTACTACTCTGCTGCGGCTTCTCGCTGTGCTTCAATACAATCCAATGGGGCAAGCCTTAATAAAAAACTAAATCATTTTAATAAATTCTAATTTAAATCAACATTTAAGGGTTGAAATAAAGCAAACTGATCCTTTAACTTCTCGCAGAAGTTAACTTAAAATTAAACGGACAAGGCTAATATAAAGGCAAGTTCTAATGCTATGGCGTGCACCACATTTTCCCTGGGAGACATCTCAATCTAAGTCATCAAAGAGGGGCATGTTTGTGTCACTGTCCATAAGTGTAAGGGTCAAGCTAACAGTACCTTCTCTCTCCTTCACATCTGTGCAGGATAACCCTCCTCCCTCAACTATTTATAACCAAGTGTTTTGAACTCGATCCCCTTTAACCCCCTGTTTTGCAAGGAGCCCTGGGAAAGGTGGAGAATGGCTAGATGGAAGGATGGAGGATGGTGTTTTTGGAGACAGAGCCTCCTGGCTCCCTGTTCTTGTGTTTACAAGACAACCGGGGTCTCCCTACAGTCATGCAAGACCAGTCCCTCCCAAGAACCGTTCCCCGTCTGCATGTGCGCTAAAAATCAGAGCTTTTTCCCTCTCTGAGCATTTTCCCTTCAGTCTGCCTCAATTACAGATTGTTATATGCTCTGTATTCAGCTAAAAGGCTGCAGGGGGGAGGAAAGAGTGAAGGGGGGCAGAGATTCAATCAATCAAGAAAGAAAGAAAGAAAGAAAGAATGAGGAATAAATAGGTGATGTGCAACGAGCTGGTCATTATTGCAAAATACGCTGAAGGTGGTTATTTTGCGATGATGACCGGCTGGCTGCACATTATCCTGTTTATTACACAGCTACTTACTAAATAATAAAGGCTTTAATTTATATATTGTCTTTCAACCCAAGGTTGCTTTACACACAGTCTTGTGACTCAGATTTGAGAAGAGGGGAAATACATGCCAGTGTCCTCTCATGATCTGGAGGATCCACCACAACACATTAACACATTTACATGAACTCTAACTGACAGACAGACAGTTTTTTTTGGTGGTGGGAGGAAACCAGAGCACCCGGTGGAAACCCACGCAAACGTGCAAACCCCACACAGAAAGGACCAGGTACGGGCAAGGTTTGAATCCAGGACCTTCTTCTCTTCTTGAGGCAACAGCGCAAACCACTGAGCCACCGTATCGCCCAATGAAGGAATAAACGAAACAATACATTGAGACTTAATATTGATTTTTAAATGATTTCATAATGTATGCCCAGTGGAGCGTGGCTGCCCTGTCTCAGCTTCTACTGAGAAAAACAGTCAACAATGTAGCAAACTATTTGCCAGACGAGATAAAACTTTATCTAGAGTTTCATTGTGGTTGCTATGTAGTGTCAAAAGTAGGGTGACCACATTTTGAAAACCCCAAACCGGGACCCTTAAATGTATCGCACATTTCGGCACTCTGTTAGCTAGAAGCAGGGGTAAGAAAAGGGGAGTCGCCTAAAGAAGTGCCGCCCTACACCCACCCACACACACACACACACACACACACACACACACACACACACACACACACACACACACACACGCACATGCTCGCACCCAACCACACACACAAACACACACACACCCCTGAAGCACACAATTCACAGCAAGTCAGTGAATTGTTGTTGATAACGACGCCATCTTCTCTGGTGGGATCTTCGGCACGCTCTTTTCTGCCTCTATACAGAGTATAAAACATGTAAACGCTGAAAACAAGTATAATATTATTATTATTATTTGGAGTGAATGTTGAAAACCGGGACACGAAACAGCGACAGTCCCCGACAAAACGGCTGTCTGGTCACCATAGTGGGAAGGTGTCTCCGGTAACTGGTGTCAGCATTACCATGTAGGCAAAATGAAATGAGTGACGTGAATACAGGCAGGGAGAAGTGGTTGCCTGTGACAATGGTCCTTATTACCAGACAGCGGTCATTATTCAGCCTATATATTCAGCCTCAGTCATATAACTGATGGCTGATCGCCGCTATTGACCAATCAGAGTGAAATATCCCACAGAGTTGTTTAATATAGGTGGAAACAGATGTAGCAAGAGGAAAGAAGGTGGTTGAAAAGGTATTTTTCACACCCATGTTCATGTTTAATTGAAATTTGACAAAATCTTCGCAATCACATTATCATCACCTAGTTGATAGATGATGGTGATAGATGATGATAGATTTGATGATACATGATGCTTTGTCTTGACTGTCATCTCCCCCGGCGGGTTCAAGTGTCCCCGCAGCTTTTTCCGGTTACGATTAATCCAACCAAAAAACGCAGCATCTATGTATTCAAGCCACGCGGGGCTCACTCAGGGCCCAAACCACTGCACGAAGCAGCAGTTCCTGTGCGTTTGCGTCCAAGGAGCCTTCCGCCTTCCGTAAGCTCTGGCTCAATTCTTGTGAACTGAGGCCCTGCCAGGGCTGAATCAACTCCCAGTAACCGGTCAAAGCCTCCGGTCCACACATCCACGAGGAGCCCCGGAGCCAGAGTCAGGAGCTTACCTGTGGGAGGTCTGCTGGGCTTGGATCGGCACCTGGAAATCAGCAGAGCATGAATTGAATTTCCATATTGATGCTTGTCGGGTTGGACTTGTTTCCCAATGAGGGACATTTTGGTATTTCAGAAGTTTCTGAAGTTCCCACTCTCCAGGTTTTTATGAACTAGGGTAAACATGTTCCTGATCATGAAGAAAATTAATTCAAGTAAAGACTCTACTCATCGTAATTGTCCAGAGAGTTTAAACAAATTGTTACTCTGCAAATCGAACAAGAGGTAGTTGTCCACTGGGACAAAAGTCACACTTTTTCCCCTCTCACTCCGGTGCTGCTGATGCTTCTTTTTTTTCTTATATTGACAACAAACAGCAATGACTGCTTGGCCCGTGTTTAGATTTAAGGTTTAGATTCACAGATAAGTGACATGTCTGTTCCCAGCTGGGACATGGCGAAGCTATTGACTTAAGTAGTTTTCCGGTAAGGAAAACCGATGAAGATAATGTAACCACACTTGGCGATGCAGATGTTGGAGCCGAGAAGAACCAGTCACATGCACTGACACGTTGACTGTAGTGCATGTGCTTTTACTATTATGGTGATTTTACTTATTTAAAGTGCAATGAACTGAATTAAAGGGAACATTGAAACCAACAATAACAAATAACGCACACATACTGTACAGTGATAAGATTACAGTCTGAGTAGAAAAATCCTGCCTATCCTAACTTGAACTTTTGTCTAAACCAGCACTTTTGTCCAAAATCATAACAAAGCCTAACTGAGATGGAATATCCTGGAACATTATCTGGTTAATATCCTATAGTCTCCTAGTAGTAAAGTCCTAGTAGTATAGTTCCTGAAAATATTGTGATTACTGTCACTTATTGTTTTGGTGGGTTAGGGTTAGACTAAAATAAATATCATTACCTTTAGGTATCAGAGAAAGGAAAAATGAACTGGCCATACAGGAGAAATAATGCAAAATGTCTTTTAACAGAATTGTATTAAGTGACTGCTACCAGAGCTAGGTAGTAACTACTTAAATGTACTCAGTACTAAGTAATTTATAAATAATTTTTACTCTAACTTGAGTATACATTTTGGGTACTCTACCCACTTCTGGCTACTACACAGTACCAAATGTGTGCTTGGGATTTTTAATATTCAACCTCTTTTCCATAAACTTCAAATTAGGTTGGAATCATATCTGAGAGGACTCAAACCAAAGGGCACCACTATTGAAAGTGACTTCATGGGAGCAAATCATGATTATCTAGTATTCGGCATTTGATGCCATTTGGATGAGGACGCCTTCATCTCTGGGAGCTGAATTCTGGAATGGAAAAACAGATGTGTCTCCTCTAGTGGTGCACGCTTTGCCTCCACACAGGGAGATTCTTCGTCTGGCTGTATGCTGAAAAGCCTTCATTCAGCCATTCAGACACATTGAAATATTGTCGATATTCATGTATGTCAGCGATAAGTGATCCACCAAAAGCAAATGTCCGGGTACAATACTTTCCATCAGGATGTTCTACACCTAGTGTTGATGCCCTGTTGGAAAAATGTGGTTACTTCGCTGCTCGACAGAACATCCCGTGAACTGGTCGAATGTTCCCCCACGCTGAGCGGCGACCGGACCATTACATAGACGTTCCTATCCCTGCAGCGTGGGGAATACAGGCCCACTGTAACAGCATTCTTGACCCCAGCCATCCTCTACCCGACAGACAGGACAGTGCGTCCCTCCTGCTGCAGGTGTGCGCCGGCCTCATAAAGAGATGCCTGTGAGCGGTCGTGTTTGCCCTCCGTCCGTTTCATCGTTAAGGCCTTCGAGATGTGAAAATAAGCACCGTGGGGGCAAGTGGAGCCGGCCTTCTAGGTTTACCAATTTATGAAGCGCCTTTCATGAGACAACCCACACCCCCCTCCTCCCACTAGCATAACACAGCACACGGCCGCCCATTCAGGGGCAAGGCTCGCCATCAGGCCTCGTCCCGGCTTACTGCCCTGTGTCCATGCACTGCTGCTTTATAGTACATGAGACGAGCGGCACATTCAGACTCCATCTCTCTCTTATGTCTGTCTCCTCACCTCCCTGCGGCTCTACTGTCAGTCTTAAATACATCTCTCACTTGGATCGACGGAATGGTCCAACAATAAGGTTTGGGTTCAACAATGCTGGAGCATTTCTTTAGTTCTCTCTCCCTTACTCACAATCCCCTGTCTGCCCATGTTTCGCCCCTTTCTGGAATGTTATTTAACAGAGCGAAGCAAAGTAAACCCACCATTGGCACCACCATTCCATCCCCCCACACCACCCCCACCCCACACACCCCCACGCCCCCCTTCTCTCCATATCTCTTCCTATTTTGGGCAGGAGGAATTTGGGTAATTAGGAGAACAAGGCAGTGTGTGCTGAGGAAGAAGTGGAAGGCCGCTTTGAACCGAACGCAGAGTTTACCTGTCTCATACTTTCCTTGGGTGTTGCTGTTCCTCACTCTACACCCACAGAATGCCGCCTTTGTGGAAGGAGTGTTCGGCACTCTGTTGCCCCCTCCACCCCACCCCACCCCACCCCACCCCAACCACATCAACCACTGCCACCATCCTACCTCTCCCTTGACCCGCGTGGTTTTCTTTCAGCGAAACCTTCCAGTGTATCTAGCTAGGCGTGGGCGTAGCAGTTCCTTTTTTTCTTACCTGCTCCGTCAACATAACCTGAAAAATGTCTTTTAAAAAAGCGAACTTGTGCCTCACTCGCTTGATGTGCTTTGGTAATTTTGTTTAACGAGGAGGAAGTGGATATCAATTCCATTTACCTGCTCTGTCCACCCTGGTGGATTTGCTTTGGCGCCGCCGAGGCAGGAAATCTTGCCTCTTTTTTTTTCAAAAGGGATACGCTCCCATGTGTTACATAACGAAAAATGACAGACGTTGATGTCTGAGTGTGTTCAGGAATGGAAAAAGGATTAATCCTTGCCAAAATGATTTCGCCATCGTAATCCATTGAGTTGAAGTCACGGATGGTTCCAGAGGAGTTTTTTTTTTTTTAATATAACTCATTGGCTGGACCGCTCCTGGTGGTTCTTTGGATACACTCTCCACTGTTCCCTTTCCAACCAGGGAGTAGCTTTACTGCAGTATATACAGTACACAGAAAAGTCTGTGTTAACCTGAATGGTTAACAATGTTTCCATTTTACATCCATTCTTTTTTTTACCTTATTGAAATTGGAAAGGAAGTTACTAATTTTTGTTTTCCTTGGTTAGGCAGAGGTCATGGACGACAACTGCATGTGTAGAGAAGCTCTGCTGGGTGGTTTCCTCCGCCAACCTTTTGCTGTGCTGCTTTGCTTTGGACTTGGATAAAAAACATTAAACATACGGCAACAGCTATGGTTTTCTACTGTTTTCTACAGAAATAAGATATTCAGCCACCTGAGGAAACACCAGTATGGTTCTACAACACACGACATCAACCTCTACCACACTTTGACCAACAAAAGAGGTCTTACCTTCCTCAACCTTAAAAGTCCACTCGAGAGTTGTATTAATTTCTTGCCATAGTGGCCCTGGTGGGTAAAATGTGCAATCCTCTTTTGAACTAATAGTATTTGGCACACAAAATGTGCAAGGTGCAATGTCCCTCTAAGAGGCCACACAGATGGTAAGGACTGAGGACGGAATGAGAGCAGAGCAGATGGCAATGAGAAGGCAATAGCGAAGCTAGGAATTCGTTTCTGTTCTCCACATACTGAAAAAACATAATTGAAGTTTACAAACAGTCTGAAAAATATTACTCCATTTAAACTCTTTATGTGCCACGGTCTGGATGTGGTGTGCAGTAATGTATACCTCTTATGGCTTTTGAATCATTCCTAACTCTGCAAAATCTGACCTGCCTACAGCACATTCACCTAATCACACACTCATGGACATATTCATTTTCGATGTCAGTTGCATACCTATACCGTATCAACAACAACACAGGAGACTGCCTTTATCTGAGACTGCCTTAATCTTCCACAGGTATCAGGCATTCCACTCCATCTGCAGCATTGCATAGTGCCCGTAAGTATCAGAGAAAGACCTTCAGAGAGTTACGTAACAGGGGCTGCCTCCACAGGTGAGAATGCTCTGTGTGAATCATTGAGCCTCCAGACCAAAGCTCTGATACACATCAAAACTACGTGACCAAGGGCAGGGGCCGGGGGTCTCGGAGATGTCTTCGGGCAGCACATCTCGTCCCTCAGGCCAGGGCCTGCGAGGGTCAGTTTACCAGTCAGCAGTTACTAGCGACACAGGGCCCATCAGATAAGGAGTCCTAGGACATTTCTGAGTGGCCTGCCACTGTCCTCGCATAGGGATTGATCCGTAACGCTCCTCTTGAATTGCCGGTTTTCTGATTGATCCAATTGAAGATCTGGCTGAAGCTCTGATATCTGGCCTTAGGTCTCGGAAGTTCTGCACTGTGCCATAATACATCTGAAATACACTTTCTATTCCTTCCAGCAGTGGGAATAATGCATTTATTCAAAGCGCTCTGATATATTATATTGCAATGTTGTATGATCTACAGCCTTCTTAGGGAGAAGTTGCTGGTATCAGTGATGGATAATTCATGGCAAGACAGTGATGAACACATTCTGTTGCCTGGCATCTTTTCCAGGGCAGTATTCTGAAGGTACCCAAACTTGTGTCACTTAAGTCCGATCCTTTTTGAACGCTGTTATGTTTGGATGTCTGCACAGTGGCAGGAGTCTTTCTCTACGCCTGGACCGATGGGTTCATGGCACGCCCTCTTGTCTGGCCTTGCCCTTTCTCCCTGAGCCCTGGAGCAATTCTCTACATACAGAGTAAGAGTATCTTTCTTGATAGCTGGGTGCATGCAACAGGCTGATAAGGCGCAGTGCTTTGCTCCCTCGAGCCCCCGGCTCCTGTTACGTATCATCTCTTAATTCTGTCCATCTGTGTTTTTGCCTGTCAGGGTCTCTTTGTCCGTCAGGATCTGCCCTCTTTATTTTCTGTCCTTTTCTGTCCCAATGTCCCCTCTGTGCTCCATCGCTGTCTCCGCCCTCTTTCTCCTCTTTCTATGTGGCTGTCAGAATCACCCCATCGCGAGCCACTCCATCTCTCCCCTTCTGGTGTGTTTGCTGTCCAAAGGGGAGCGAAGAGAAGAGAGAGGGCCCTCAGTGCTCTGCCTCCAGTTGAGCAAACATGCCTATCAAAGCCCCCCAAAGCCACGGGGTGTGTGAGAAAGAGGCGGGTTGTCCCTGAAAAGGCATTTTATCTCTTCATTAATGTGTCTGGCACCAGGTCAGCACTATAGAGCACTCATTTTTGCAAATGTACTTTATATATCATTCACATTTACTGGAAAAGTAACATTTCCGTAACAAAGTGTATAGATGTAAACATTTGTGTGACCAAAATCAATAGCTTCCTTAAGTCCCGCCAACCTCTTACCCTTCCATCAACTATGTCATTGCACGCACCATAGAGTGGAGAAAAGCCAAAAGGCTTTTTTCCAGTGGCTTCCAGTCCAGTTTCAGTTTCCTGTGTGACAAAAAGCCATGAATACTGTATTAAAAACAAAGGCAGCAGTTATGCCTCTATAGATCTTGATCATATACACCATATTTGAGGTTTGACCACCGACAATAGTTTGGGTTCCAGATGCCAAGTCTGACTGGGCTAAGGGCCGGTAACCGTAATCAGCGTCGAAAATGAGCTCCAGGTTATTTGTTTTTGGGGCATTCCCTCAAAAAATAAAAAATAAAGAATATTATGGAATTAACCCAATTCATTATGAGACAAGGTATGTAACAGTTCACACATTGAAATAAAAACTGGATAATACCCCTATACCTCCCCAGTATAGGTATTAATTGGCAATGATTGTCTCAAAAATACCTTCTTTAAATTGAAAAGTAAAGAATGCCAACATCAAAATGGATTGTACAACGATACTAAATCCCAGCAAGATTTATCCACCATGACAACAAATCAATAATACAGCTGATGCAGTACAGCCTATTCAGATATGTAACATATCCAAGATTAAGAATACAGTCTCGTCGGGAGCGCATTGGATTTCTTAATAAAACACAACCACAGTCAATCCCAGTGTATAAAACCTCCCAAGAAACCCTAGAACGTACATTCTGCTACTCCACTTGTCAAACGAAATCCCTATGAACACATGCACGACTTTTGAGAAGCCTGTTTGAGGTAAGGTATTTTTTTTATTTAAGGGCTTAATTCTTCGCGGTTTAAAGATTAACATACTTCCAGGAGAAAACTTTTTTTTTTAGTGGAAGAGTTGTTTTCTTTTTCATACAAAAAATGTTATTCTGTAAAAATACATTTTCTTTCTTGGCTTGAGATGTGAGACATTTCACTGTTGGAATTCTAATGTCGGCTTTACATTTACATTTCATCAGTGCTCAAGTAATTAATCCTGAACTGTACAATTACATACATGTTGTCATAATTATTTTAAACATACGTACGTACCTTGACTGGCAAATCATGAATGAGTCTTCCAGCTGTACACATGGCATAAAGTCTTCTTCTTCTTCTTCTTCTTCTTCTTTCGGCTGCTCCCGTTAGGGGTCGCCACAGCACATCAGCGCTTGGCATAAAGTACATTAAAAAAATGCATTTCAAACCAGGCTTTTGTACCTTTTTTTTACCCATTGGTCTTATTGTCATCAACACACACAACAAGTCAATGACTGAATCAAAAGCCTATTTCTACAATTGTATTTTGCCAATTCTTTCATTTCCATTTCCAACATGAAGTTACATCATTTGAGACAACCTGCTTAAGGATTTTTAATCAACTTGTCCTTAAGGAAAAGTGATGTTCTGTCAATTGCACAAAAATGAACTTCAACCTGGAGCATTAAAAAGATATTAAGCGAGATATTACGAGGGGGGCTGACGTCAGAGTGTCCTATGGTGGGGCATCTGGCTGGTTGCGGTATGGTGAGCATTGCCTTGCGTGGCGGGTGTTGGTGGGGTCCTGTGAAAGTAAAAAAAAGTTGAAAAACATCAGATTTCATTCCATTTTGATTGTGAATGGTCTGGGAATCCACACTTCGCACTCCACCGCTATGGAACAATTGTATTTTTTTATTTTTTTACTTTGTCGTAGGACAACACCAAACACATTTTTGGAAAGGGGTCATCTTGTAGGTTAACATATGTAATTACGAGAGATTTCAATGGAACCTAAACTGAGATATTGACTAAGCCTGACCAGAGGTCACGTTTGAACCCCTATACCTCAGTAATTAAAAGAGCTACCAAAACAAGGTGAAGTGTTTTGGACAGCTCTGGACATGTACATTTAGAGGGTGGGGTGTCTATAGGGGGTGCCACTTAAAATGGCCTAACACATATTTCAGGGCTTTGCAAATAACATATGTAAATTCTGACAACGCAGCTACATTCCCCGACCAAATTAACCCCTAGTTACACATGCGTGTTGTTTTTCACCCATAAATGTTTCATTTTCAGGTTTATAATAATAGAACTACCTTACCCATGAGCCAATTGCATCAAGGTGCATATAATAATGGCGCAGAATTGTGAACAATATTATATTTATATTCAGTTAAATTGTATCTATGAATGAAATTCAGACTGAGGATGTGAACCCATATCCCTAATCTCACCCAACCTTGAATTTAACAGACCATCCAAAAGAGAGAAAGTGAAACCAGTATCCCACTTTGCTTTTGTGATAGAACAAAATTGAAACCCACGCATTTAAAATTTTAATACATCCATGCCCCCACACCTTTAAAAAGAAGAGGATTCTTTATTTATCGCAACACATGCACGCTTCAAAGGGTGGCTGGTGAAATGAGATCTGTGCGGCAGCCAGGAGCAGTGGGCAGCATACAGTGACGCGCCCAGGACAATTACAAGTGCCCATTGCTGATCAGACGATGATGTTCTGCATGTTTTTGGCGGGGTTTCTCACTCATGTTACAATGAGGAATCCCCATGCGTTCACCGGGAGAACATGCAAACTCCACACAGAAAGGCCCCTAATCAGGAGATAACCCGCCGGAGCGCAGTGCCAACAGCACCCCAGGCGGGAATCAAACCCAGGACCTTCTTGCTGTGAGGCAGCAGTGCAATACACTATGCCACTGTACACCTCCAGACACCTACCCACAGCACGAAAAAAGTCGGACAACTGTACTCTGGGATACAATTCAATAGATACATTTTCGTGACTATGAGCACAAAAAAGCGTGAGACCGGGTTAGTCATCGGGGTACAATTTTACTGCCACATAATTGTGTTCTGTGATATGTTTGCTGCCACAAAACTGCATACTGGGAGCTACGTTCAGAAAATCAGATTTTTCATTCCAAGCATTGGCACACCACTCGGGGTGTGTGCTTTGTATTGAGGCCCATAAATGTGTCAGACTGCCAATGACGTTTGTTCATAATAAACAGGGCACGAGCTGATATAAAAGTATGAAGCAATAAGTGATAAAATTCATGATGGGTTATCGCTCAGGTGCCACTGAATGAAATGGAATTAAGAAATATGATTATTCAACAGTGTGAATGAGTGGTATAACAAGAAGAGAAAATTGTTTTTTTATGCTTGTTGCATAATAAACTATCCTTCATTTTGGAAATGAAGAAATGCCTCATTTGACTGACAGATGAGAGAAATATGGTCTCGGATTGTAAATTGCATTTGTACATACAGAAAAAGTGCTTAAAGATTGATTAATGCCAACTTTTACGTAAAGTTGGCTCAAAAGTTAAACACGCAAATTCATTCGCATTTACGATTGATAAATGAGAACCACAGCATCTTAAACTGGCAGTATGAACCCAGAAAAGGTCCCTCACGTGAAAAGAATGGAGATGACGATTTCATGGGACACGGTCAGGGAGGAAAGAATTTCTCCAAACTGGGTGTTGTTGCAGAAGGTGTTGACCCATCGTTGCCCTAAAGGCCATTCTGTTTTAGTAGCGGGGGCAGCTGCGGTGTTGTGGACCGATCCTTGTTCATAAGTCAAAGTGTTGAATATTTAAATTAAATTTTCTGAGAGATGGCAAGGAATCTTCAATGTCCCTAAGGCACAAATGCCTATATTCACGTGTCGGATGGTAGGACAATATTTTAGAACAGGTGTCGATATAATTTTAGAAGGGGGAGAAAAAAAAAAACCTTTCAGCAAATCCATGAGGAATAATGGAAACTTGTGCACTTCACCAGCAATTACTTTGATGGAAGAACAGATTTTTCCACATGAATACAGATCATAGGGTGACTGAGTAATGTAAGCTGAATACAGGGACCTTTCACATCCAGCGTGAAGCTGTGCGACATGTCTTTGGATGGGACTAAATGGAGAACACGTCTATTCGCCCGACGCTTGGAAGCTGTACAAGTGGAATATGAATTCTAAGAGTAAAATGAAAAAAATTAAATAAAGACACTGAAGGAAACAGAGATCAGCACTTTCCACAGCCCAAAAATACCCCTCCTCCATCTTCCATTCACTAGTGACGTCTGAGCATCAACTGCATCTTTGTGGAAGGGAAGCGATGCAGCAGAATCAACCCTTTGATTTTGGTCCATTTAGATTTTTGCAACTATTTCATTAACGGGAGGCCGTTCTGGGAGCAAACCTCCATTGAGTACAGGAGCTGCTGGGGGTTGGGTAGGAAAGGGGTAGGGATGCTGGGGTGGCTTGCGATTAAAGAAAGTCGTTTCTCCCCAATAAAACTCCCCCAACTGGAAAGTCAGGTTTGTTGTGGCAAAAGCCTCTGTTTTTCGGCCAGGGTGCAACTAGGAAGCTATAAGAAAGCAGCGGTGAGATATTTTGCCCCTATCTGACCGCTACTCGTGTTGAAATCACAAGCTAAGTAGTAACAGACTTTTAAGAGCGTTAGATAATATGTTCTATCTTGGACAAGGCTTAAGAATGTCTGGGTGATAATTTGACCCAAATTAAGCAGCACCTAATGGTAGCTCAAGTGGCGCCCTGAAGCCACGCAAAAAAGATCCTGGTACACTTATCTAAGGCTGCTTTCACATCTTTAGTTCGCTAGATTTGGTCAGATCCAAGAGCAAGTTACAAAAATTTGAAATAAATGACAGGGGGTTCATCTATTGGACAGAAAACTTAGAGGCGCTTGGCTTTTCATTCATAAAAAAACTCTGCAGTGTCCAGTAGCAGTGAAATCCATCATCATTTTTTTAACTTATGCAGTGGCATATACCTCCCTATTAACATGAAGCCTTGTAATGCCACTGGGGTGGTGAGGAGGGATCATTTCAACGTATAATCCAGAAAAAGAAGAGAAAAACATGAATGAGGGAACCAGAGCACAAAAAATTGTATTATACAGTACAGTAATACAGTAATTGTCAATGTATGTGTGGTGTTGCCCACATACCACTACCTATAAAACTTATGAGGTGGTCCCTGTGGTATGACCTTTCACCGCGGCTTTTAACTGAAAAATTTGAGTTTTTGAGTTTCAAAAAAAAGAAATAAATGACGGAAGGTGTTGAGTGTATTCAGTAGCACCTGTGAGGTGAAACAAGGTGTTAATGAGCTGATGATCGAAGATGCCTGGGTCCTCTCTGTCACCCTTTGCATTCGGAGCTGTTGACATTTTTACATTTCGAGGAAGGTTTATGTGGTGGGCAAAGGGGCGTGGTCAAGCACCGGCTGCGGACGACAGCACAGTTCCCTTTTCCCACGGCCACCAAGCTGCCTCGAATTGGTACAATCAGCGCCCGCACTGAGCTGAATGGTCCAAATCAAGGCAGGGAGTTTTCTGAATGTTTTGTCTGTTTTACAGAGAGGAGGGGCGCACGGCTCATGAGCAGCCCAGAAGCGGAACGCAAATCGTCCTGCGCCCTAGAGGACTATTCGCAACCTTTCATAATAGATCCTATATAGGTAGGTAGGTCCAAACACATTTATGGACCTTCAAGAGGCTCACAAAAAACTTCTCATACATATCCTACATTCATACAACAACTTTGACAAATATTTCCTTGTAAGGCCTTCAATGATCGACACTGTATGTACGATATACACTGTGATCTATTTCAAATACCAGTTCACAGCGTGATTTTTTTGTTTGTTGTCGCAACGAATCTGAAGAGCCCGTTCCATTTTTTTTGAATTGGATTAGAACAGACCCAGTTTTCCAATTTTGAGTTCTTCCTCATGCGTCCAAGCGTGAACATGAACAGTGTATGAATTAGATAGCTGTCCTTTTATGTGTAAGGCCCTCTGTCTTCAGATCTCGGTCAGCGGTGTCCCTCAGGCTCATATCTTCCTTTCTCATATTTACCCCCTGGTACAGTGCCAGGGCACGTGCTGACAGATCCGTTCACACGCATGCACGCACGCACGCACGCACACACACACACACACACACACACACACACACACACACACACACACACACACACACACACACACACACACACACACACACACACACACACACACACACACACACACACACACACACACACACACACACCCTAGCGCTGGCGCCCACAGCATTGGAGTATGTATGGGTTGTTGACAAGGAAATGGTTTCTCACCCATTCTGGGTCTTTCACTGGAGGTGCAAGCCAAAAATCCCCTGTGACTGTTTGTGTCTGCCTTTATTGTAGGTAGTCAGTGGGTAGGGGTCAAGAAGGCATATGGCCGTGGAGAAAAAAAAGAAAACTGCGCTGCGCCTTTTGCAGAGTGACCGGGCTCAATCTCCTCTCCACAAAGAGCCGCTCTCATGTTGCTTGTTCACCCCCCTCTCTCAATTCCTGTGGTCCTGCCCACTGTTTGGCAGGACTCTTTACCCCCGCCGAAAACAGCATCCCAGTGCTGGAGTCCCCCCTACCCCAATCCCTCCCCAATGTGTTTGCTTTACCAACTTAGTTTCGGAAAAGGAGGGAAAGGAAGCAGTGGGACAGGGGCCTCTGGGCAGACCTGACACCTGCCAGGGGCATCGCTGAGGCAGCCTGGAGGCTGTCTGAATTCTCCCCTGGACCACCACTGAGGGGAAGCTAGCTTCGTGTGTGAGGGTATAATATTTGAATATATATAATATTAAAAATCCATGAACCAAAAATGTGATCACTAGGTAGCAACATTACAAATCCGGAATGCTTAAGTACATTTTGAATGCTTGAAGGAAGACTGTGGGTTTTTTTTAGCCATAGCCATATTTTTCCATCAATGGGAGTCCACCTGAGTGATTGGCATCAGAATATTTATAATTGATCCAGTATTGAGAGAATAGCTTCAACCGACTGCCACGCAATGAGGCAATCACGTCACCAAAGAATGTGGTCACAATTGTCCCATTGCACTCGGTATTGCAGTTGATTATGTTGATCAGTCATCGGCCTAGCTGAAAGTCGCTGCTTGGTGCGTCTCACTGGGTGCAAACCACTTCTTGTTTTTTGTTTCAACTTGGACGATTGCTTAAGCCGGCAGATTAGCACGCCCTGGTGTGAGGTCTTTCTTTTCTGTTCAGGGTTACAACCATTGGCTTCAACAAAGAGTAGACCCCCCTACAATCATTTTATACAGAGTGTGAGTGTGATGCTACACCAACCCAAACTGTTTACGACAACTCTCGACAGTTGCGTGTTACATTCAACAAAGTGATGACGACGGACTGTCCGTACCATAAAGGAGACACCCTACATAGTTGTTGATGTTTGTTGCCTGCTGCAGCAATACAAGCAGTATTCTTCTATTGATCAGTGAATAATTAGATTTAGGTTAAAAAACACAGAGTTTTCCTTTAAGTAAATCAGTCATCAGCGGAGTCAGAGGAACTAAAAATGTGCTGAACCATTATGATGTAAGATACTAGGACGGCTCAAATGCAGAGAACTAATTTCCCACCAGAGTGAAAGAAGTACAAAAATGACAAAAAAAAAAAATGTCTACCCTCTCTTACACTTTTCCATCCAGGCCACCCTACCTCCACCAGTGTCATTATCCTGTCGGTCCCACTATGCAAGATTCGCAACGTTTCATTCGTAGCAAACAACTTCGGGAGTCGGGAGTCGCACGGCACTGGGTAACTGCAGCCGGCCACAGGCGTCTCGACTCTCAATTCCTGAACAAGAAGAGTCATTCAATTCAAGTCCTCCCTTGCTCACCATGCATTATAGCAACTGAACCAAACAAACGAAGAGTCATCAGAAAACTGAGTCTGAAAATAGAGCCGAGCCGTTCATCACCGTTACCAATGTGTCTCAGAGGATATTAAAATTGTAAAGTTGTTTTCCTTTATTAAAATGTCATTCATTAATTCATCACAGGCTCAACATTTGTGTTACAAGAAGCGACACACTTGCGGGGGTGGAGGTCGTCGTCACCGCCGATGACAGGACGTGGCAAGGAGAATCCAACAACATGTTGTCAGTTAGAAGACAGCCGGATATCTGTCATCAAATGGCGGAGCAGGAAAGAAAAGAAGAGAGAGATGACTGGAAAGAATAATAAATTATTTGAAAGTGTGTGTATGTGTGTAAGTGCGTGCATGCGTGCGTGCATGCGCGCATGTACATATGTGTGTGTGTGTGTGTGTGTGTGTGTGTGTGTGTGTGTCTTTTCATGAAAAGACTTGAAAACTTTGTCAGCTTCTGCAAAATTTATGTTTTGTATTAATCAAATTATTTCAGTGCATTGGTTTGTGTGTGTGATTAGTCACAGAAAAAGAGGCGAAATGGGCGTGATGGGCATGTAGACCGACAGACAGACATACATACAGACAGACAGACAGACAGACATGCAGGCAGGCAGGAGGGAGGCAGGAAGACAGGCCGGCAGGCAGGCTTGCAGGCAGGCAGGCAGTCAGGCAGGCAGGCAGGCAGGCAGGCAGGCAGGCAAGCAGGCAAGCAGGCAGGAAGACAGGCAGGCAGAGCATTCTTTCTTGGCCTTGGGTACAGCCCTCCTCTTGTTAGGAGCCAGGACCCAAACCGCAACCTTATTACAGGTTACATAACAGCCCAGCAGATGCTTGTCGGTCCGACAGACACAGACAGAGGCATCCCTGGAACAGCCCCATGGCACTATCCACCTCCCTGGAGCTAAGGACGCCTCTGGCACGAGGGTTGAATAATCTCCACTCGGGCAGTATAACTTTTGATGGCGTGGAAGGGGGTCTTGTCTCACCGGGGGGATGGAGGCTGAACCTGGCAGGTGAGATGGGGGAGGTGGAGGCAGGTGATTGGAGGGGTGGCTGATTGAAGGTTCAACCATAGAGCTTTTAATTTTGTTTCAGGTTTGCGCACCTGCAAACGTGCAGCACAAAGCTTACATGGTTAGGAAATGTATGTGCATGTGTGTGTGTGTGTGTGTGTGTGTGTGTGTGTGTGTGTGTGTGTGCGTGCATCGTGCTAGCATGTATAGGTGAATAGTATTCGCACTGTAGGCGGGATTGCTGCATTTGCCGGGATAGAAGACAAGGTACATTCCACCAGAAGGGCTACCATCTCTCTCTCTCTCTCTCTCTCTCTCTCTCTCTCTCTCTCTCTCTCTCTCTCTCTCTCTCTCTCGCTCAAGAAACCTAAGCTTTTGTGCTTGGAAGAGAAATATACAGAGGCCCAGGCCCCCGGGAACATATCTGGTGGTAGGGGAAGGTATGTGGGGGAGTATCAGACCATAGCTGGCTGAGCCGGGCAGACAGAGAGGGGCATTGTGCGGGGCCCTCAGGGTGGACTCACATAAGCTCACACTATATACCAGTGCCTTATCCCCTCCACCGCCCCCTTACCTCCATACCTCAACGCCTGGCCCCATTTCATTACACAAGATAACATTAATTAAATACAAAATAAACTATGCAATTGGGGCTTTTTGGGGGGATTTTTCCCACCGCTATTACCTTATCGTCTTCCTTCATCGCCATCCTTATTCCTCTCATGAGAAACAGCGCCTTAAGCTTTCTCCCTTCCTAGTTTTTTTCCCCTGAATTTCTTAATTCGACGGAGGATCTCAATACCCTGCGGTGACTTCCGTGCACACCTCTAACGTGACTGGATGATATTTTAATTCCACCGTAACCAATCACTTAAATTTTTTTTTTAAAAGGCTTCCCTTCCTGTTTTGGAAAACGCCAGCTCGCCGTTAAGAGAGCGCAGGTTCCCATACTCGCAGGAAGGAAACCAAACCCCCGTCGCCCTAATGGTTCATTTCCATCGGAGAAAACGCATCCACGGCTCTCTGAAAATTCAAAACTGAGAATTTCCTGCGGCGCTCAGGTTCTGCACAGGGAAGGGTCTGGACGCACAGAAGCTCTTCTGCCAAAACGGTCCAAAATGCTGAGAAGATGCGAACCGTGACAAGACGGTCTGGCTGATCCCAGCTGAATTACATCACATTTCTTGGCGATCAAGTTTGAGGACTCAATAGAGCGACTGTTTCCAGTCTCATCACACAGTTATGAGGCATAGATTTGCCTACATACCAATTGAAACCAATGTAGCAAATTAAGAGAGACGACCTTTGAACTGGGCAGATATAGCCCAGGCAGGAATGACATCATCAGTGCCCAAAAAACATTGATAGAATATACTGGCGGAGCAGCAAAAAAAAAAAAGAAAAAAAATAATTATATATATACTGTATATATAGATATCATATATCATAGATTCATAGATTTATCAATTTACTTAAATCATTTATAACAATTCACTCATGTCCTAGGTCCAACCGGGTTCGGGTCTGAATTTTGTGACCCGTGAAGACATCTAGTCTGGTGTGGTCACCAATTATAAACCCATAACAGCCAGTCCCTCTTGGTTTTCCACTCAGTGGAAAAACTTGGAAAAAACTTCCTTTGGTGAAGATTTACAAGCCTAGGTGTTGGTTTCATTTCATTTTAATTTTAAGTGAAATCAAAATGCTGCCGTCTTGTTAGCAACAACTCAAAGTTTTTAAGTTGAAGTGATGACGTCAAGTGACAACATGAAGGCACTTGTGCAATCCACTAATAACATCCATTTCTGCTCAAACTGATGCTGTGGCTGCATAAGCACAGTCATCTGCAACCATTACTGCTGTTCTGAAATGCGACGCGCTCTCTACTACGTCATGAATGAACTCGCCTCCTAGAACGACAGCCTCCGATTTGTCTGTACCACAGCTGGACGGGCTGAGAGGGACCACCGAGGATCAAGCCCAGACCTCGCACTGTATGCACAAAGTCTGGCTTTCGAGAGGCTATCTGTCCAGCACTATGCAAGCTTGTCTCTTTTGTCATCTTTTTCCACTACAAATCAAAGGACAAAATAATGCTGACCGACCTGCCCGCTGGGCTGAGCTTTCCCTGCTTGCCGATCGGAACCATTTGTTGGTCCGGAAGGGTCGTCATGCAGGAGCCCCGCTGGTTGGGCTTCCAGTGACCTTTGAAAAATATTACATGTGATATAAGTAAAATGTGAGCTTGAACCAGACATCGCAGGGAAAGGGAAATATCACCCATGCTTCCAGGTTTACCCTGTTGTGTGTAGTTCAGGGTCACGATCAGAAGCTTCCAATGACTTTCCTATATATTACTGTAGTCTTCTATGACTAAATTGGCCTTTCTGTGCTTTTTGAGCTACTGTATATAAAACATGAAATGTCTGCAGAGTGTGGGCGCCGCAACTATTCAGATATGATGGGAGAATGCATAAAAGGACCACAAAAGTTTCAAGGTTCATTATTATACTGTAATTTGCAGACCGTCTAAAGCATAAAGAAGAGGAGCCAGACTGCCGTACTGAGGCACCTGTAGGCGATTAAAAGGGTGTTATTGCATTGGGCCCAACGCAATGTGTCTCACAACTAAGATTCAGGACCAGAAACAACATTTTTGATTAAATAGTTCTTGACACCATCAGATACGGTAATGACATAGTCAAGGTTAACTTTTATGATTCTATCTGAACAATCAATTTACTATTTTTCAGCTGATAAAGTATATATATATATATATATATATATATATGTTTATTTATTAATTTATTTATCTAGAATCTGGATATAAAAGCGCTATTTTTACTACACAGAATCCCACGGCAATTTCCCGCCCTTTGTCTGTTATGAGGTATATCGCCTCAAATCTCTCCTTGCTGGTCTAATTTATACATCTCATATCTGGTAATGTCACAGCAATATGGTGGCGCGTACCGTTAACAGTGAACAAACATTCATTTAAACGTGTTTATTTTAACATGTATATTTTAACATGTTTATTTTAAGACTTATAATGTGGTTTTGAACTACAGAGAACCATGAAGGGAGTGGGAGCGGCGCCGGAGTCTGTGCGTGCAAGATGCACGGGAGTCCCGGAGTCACGCCTATTTGTGTTGATGAACTTCACCAACTACCTGTCAGATCCGGGGAGACCACACCAATGAGAATTAAGTGGCCACTCCAGGCCACCCCTAATATCGTCACTGATAATAAAATAATTGCTGCTATGCAGTTAGGCTTTTCTGGTCTTTAGGCACATATGTATATTGCTCCATGAGATTCTGGAAATCCAGATATTTTGAATCTTAACATTGAAATTTGAAGATTAAATGGAAATCCGTAAAATCTTCTGTGTTGGGTGGATTACATTACAATCTTTATCTCAATCTTTACACTGATCTTTTTTTTTCATCATGAATTACATTTACACTTTTGTACCATGGCGAGGTACATCATGAGTCACTCTCTACAGGGATCATCTGACGAGACCGCCGACCTCATGGTCTACCATGTCTACGCCTGCAAGGCCTTCCGGTAGATATCGTCTCCGACTGTGGCCCCCCGTTCATTTCCCAGGTCTGGGAAACGTTCTGTCGGGCCTTGGGAGCCACGGTCAGCCTCTCATCCGGCTTTCACCCGTAGACCAACAAGCTGTCTGAACACGCCAACCAGGACCTCGAGTCGGGTCTCCACCGTGTTGTCTCCCTCTGCTACTGGTCTCTCTCCCTTTGAGTCCTCCCTAGGTTACCAGCCCCCATTGTTCCCGGCCCAGGAGGAGGAAGTGTCAGTGTAGCTCCATATCCGGCGCTGTCACAAGTTTTGGAGGGACACAAAGGCCGCCCTGCTTCGGACTGCCCAACGGAACCAACGCCTTGCCGACACCGTCAGGTCCCTTCCCCCAAATACACACCCGGTCAACAGGTCTGTCTCTCGTCACGAGACATCCCTTTGAAATCCACAAGCAAGAAATTGTCTTCCCGGTTCCTTGGTCCTTTTGAAATAACCCGCATAATTAACACGCACAATGTCCATCCACCCAACCTTCCACATCTCTCAGTTCAAACCCATCTCCACCAGCACCCCCTGCCTCCGACCATTCCCCCGCCACCCACCCAGATCATCCAGGACCACCCCGCCTACACCATCAGCCAGCTCCTAGACATCCGTGGCCGGGGCCTCCAGTATCTGGTGGACTGGGAGGGCTATGGTCCTGAGGAACGGAGCTGGGTGTCGCGGCGCTCCAGTTTGGACCCTTCCCTCATCCGGGAGTTCCACTTTGCCCAGCAAGGAAGACCTTGTGGGTCGCCTGGGGGCTCCCATCTAGTCGGGGTACTGTCACAGCCCCAGCCGTGCCTTTCTGTCCGCTGGACTCCTTATGTATCTCTCCTCTCTTTTCCCTCTTGTATCTATAATGTCGTGGCTCCTGGTTCCAGGCCTGGCTGGCACAGCTGCTCCTCGTCACATTCATCACCCTCTCCATAAGAACCCCGGCTCCTCATCCAGACCTTGTTTGAATGTGCTGTCACCTAGTGTTGTATTCTCCAGATTGTATTCACATGTATTTGTTGCTCCTCTGATCCTGTCCCCCCTCGTCTCCAGAAAACCTCCCGCCTGCCTACGGCTCACCAACGGCCTGATCACACTCCGAGCCCTGTGCCTCCAGCCTGCCCACCTGGACCCCGAACAACCCACCTGCCCTTTATTCCATTCCCACATCATTTTGTTCCCCCCTTGTTAAAAAAACTTCTATACTTTCCCCGTGGTGTGTGCTGCCTCTGGGTCCTATCCGCCTCATTCATGACATACATAATAACTCGCCCTTGGTTTTATATGACGGTAAACATGACAAACTCCTTAGATGCTTAAGATTATATTATTTGACAGTAATTGCTGACGCCTATCTGTTCATTCTTTGTATTTGGCAATGATAAACATTATGGTGACAATCATTGTGTTTTTTAGACTTGCGCAAATTCTGGAGGGCTGCGCAGACTCACAACAAAAATATTTACAGAGATGAAACCCTTAAAGCTGCGGCCACGTGTAAGGAGTCTCCGTCCACACTACATCTCAGATGTATTTAAGTCGACCTTTGATGAGCATGTTGTGAAATCCTCTGACTTTGCATTACTGTGGCAGAAGAGGGCGGTGGGTAAACAGGAAGGAAAGTCAAATAAGCAAGGCCTTGAGATGAGCCCACCACAGACAGGGGAGATTAGAGCTTGGGATAGACGGAGGGGCCAAAGAGAGCCTCTCTCAAAAGGCCCCTTCACTAGTGCAGGGGCCTAAGCTTCAGTGTCTGCCCTGTATTAGCATTAGTCAGGCAGTGAGGGGCTGCACATCAAACCCGGGTTTAGCCACAATGTTTATATTCTGTATTAGGGTTCATGTTACGCTGCAGTGAGGTACAGTGTGTATTTTTGGAAATAGTAAATTCCCTGTCATGATGCTGTTACTTTGAAAGCTTTTTTAAAATCATGTTATTTATTATTATTATTCAAACGCTATTTTAAAGTTTGTTCTTTGTTCATATGCAGACTGTGAATGCCTGCATGCCTGCCTGCAGTTATCGAGTCGTGAATGAACTGCTCTTTTGCTGAAGTGACTCCTGACTCCTGAGTCATTTAAAATATGCGCCCGCTATGAACAAATCGTTTCCGAGTCACGTATCACCGCCTCCCGGGTGAGTTGCTAAAGTAACTGTTCTAAACGACAACGAACGTCCATTGAGACGATTTTAAATAAATCAAAGGAAACTATTTGGGATAAATGTAGGAAGGTAAAAGTTTGAAAGGCCTGGGATAAACACAGATCGTGACATGGACAATCTATAAATCCCTTTCCCATTGATGAATCTGCTCCTCGCTAGGTTTTAGCACAAGGTGATGCCATCGCCTATTAGGTCTACTCCATCCTGGAAATGTCTTAGTGGAGTGGATACAAAGTGTGTCTTACAGCATTGCAGAAGTTTGACTTGGAAGCCGTTTGTTGCTTTTGGTTAAGGGTGGAACCTGAGGTGGATTCCCATACATGACCCCAATCTTTCACTTGGATGTAAAAAAAAACATGCTTTTTTTTCTTTGAGCAATCTCTGGATGCAATGTAACGTGGGTCCTCTGCGGGAAAATGATGGGATGTATGTAAAATTCATCAAACTCAACCATGACCAAACTGAGCCTATGCCATGCTACAGTAAAGGAACATGCATGTTCTCAAGCCTGACTTGAATCTTTCATTCATCCTTCATATTTCTTTGCTCCTGTAAACTTTTTTCTGCACAGAATCTATGAAGTTGAAAGTATGGTCAGAGGGCATGTTTAGTTAAGTGGTCTAGTCGATAATCACAATTGCCCATATAGTTCAAACGCAATTTGGTTTGTACTGGACATATCCTTTGGCTGTATTTCATGAAACCTATGCTATGACGTAAATATATTTTAATAGTTTACATTAGAAAACATTTATGTGCTGACATCTTGGTCAATTTCCTTCACCATATTCAGCAAGACAAAAATCATCAATCTGATGACTTGTGGGATGCACTGAGTACCACTCCAAAGTGGCATTACACTTTGGGTGCGTTACTGTGGATTAAGTGCGCTGTGTGTTGAGTGTTTTCATGCACTTACATAATCGCACAGTGGTGTGGGAACGACCAGTTAAGTCCACAAGACGGAAAGTGTATGGATCGGGATAAGACCGTAGTGGAAAAGCTTCCACTGAACATTACACAGATTACAGTCAACAGTGCTGGTAAAATTAGTTAGCTAAAATAATCATATTGTGATTTTTTTTTTAATATATATTATATATTAATATATATGTAAACTGCCGTTCCAAACTTAATCAAGTGTCATTTTTAGGTAATAGCCTACACTGACCCCTAGGAACACATGCCATGTCCAGGCTACAAACCTGGTCGCACTTTCAAGACGGTCTCCACCTGCAGCAAAGTCCCATGGCCTCTAGACTATTACCATTGTCGGTTACATCACGTTTAATCATCAAAAAGGTCGACCTTTCATCAGCTCCCAGTCCTGGAGTTGATAAGATGTATATGGCACATTCCTTTGGGCCTTACCTGGGTAATTTGATCCCTCCACTCTGCAAAGGTCCAGCTCCCTGAATGTCACCGATTAAGTCATGTGTATTCTCACCCTTGGTCCCATCGTGGATGGAAACTTGAGTCCAAATCGCCATCTCTGAGTCCAGACACCTCAAAAAAAAAGAAAAAAGATGTAAAGTATTTTCTTTTAAAGGGTGCAAGGCTTTATCAGTAGAAACCTATCGTCACCTCGTCTGGCCAGGCGGGTAATGGATATGACTTGTGATTTAGACATCTGGACATGGACATGTTTTTCTGTATGAACGTGCACGAGTGTTTGTCCATCCAGTCAGGGCAGGGCATCTACCGGGAAGAATTTGGAGGCTGACCTTGATATGTGAGCGCGTCACTGAATGTTGTTTCACTGCATGCTGCATGCTGCATCTTTACACAGATGACACCGGCCTACAAGGGGTCATATCCAAATAAGAATTGTAAAGATCTAATGCTTTCCAGTTAATGTATTCTCCTTCATGGCCCTAATTTCACCCCTTTACTGTAATCTAATTTGGGATTTAATTTAATGGATCAAATTTGTACTGCGCTAAAGACAGATGCTTTGCCCTCACCCAATCTGTCAACTGGCCCGTGTAAACTTTTTCTCTGAGGTACAGCTGAATTAATAACTGCATAACCTGAACAAGACGGCAAAGCATTCCACGGGGCTCCCCCAAGAAACAGTTACCAATCATATTTAATGTACACATCACTTAACAGTAGCCTGAAAACCTGCAGAGCAAGGTCTAGGGGGCTTTCGACAAACCAGGGTTGGGGCGTCCATTCAGCTCATGCCTGGAATGACTCTGTAATTCGTGGCATTAACGAACAGAACCTAAGCGGAGGTCCAGAGGGCAGGAATTTTGCGGTGTTTAAGTCTCATGACCTGAGATAGTCTTACAATAATAACAGAGTCCATGGCTTACTGACTAATCAGGGCTGGCAGGAATGTAGGACAGCTCAGGGTGCGAAAGGAAGATGAAATTTGTGGCCCGCGTGACAATACCTCCAATATCGCCTTTCAATGAGGAGATGTTCATTGAATGTAAAGGATAATGTATGACTAGACTGGAAAGACTTTTTGCCCAGCACCATAATTGTAAATGATTGGCCAGGATTGGTCACAGTTAACACTTTAATTGGTTGTTCAGTAATTTCATTCATCCCAGCTTCAGTATTGGCTCCCAATTGGCCGTCAAGTGACACCAGACATTTCAACCTTTGGATTCTTACTTTAGCGGCTAAACACAAACCACATATCATCATGATTCAAGTTATTAACTGATTGCAGTTGCCGACAGTTGCCAGATAGTTCATTTTATTCGGCGAGGCGTTTCGGTATGTCGGGACCCAGGTTCCTCTGACAAGTGTAGTCGCCCCCTCCACAGGTGGTCTTGCCTTTTTCCTCTGGTGTTTCTGACGCCAAGAGAATAACTCCTGTCCCAATTTAAAAGGAGACAAGTGTTTGGAGCTCTATATTTGGGTCACAGACCATTTGAACTACATGCTCCTGTAACTGAAACACAGGCAAAGGGGTTTGTTAGTTAGAGGTTGTAGACTCTATCCAACTGTATTTCTAAAGCCTTTTTGTCAGCATAGTTGTATAAAGATAAATATTACCAGACATGCATGCGCGTCAAAATCAATTACTGTTGTTCTCCCCAATGTGCTATTGAGCTACATCATCTATTTTGATGAATGGAGGATTGACACCCTCTCTGTCTGTCTCACATTTTCCTTCCTTCTCTCTCTCTCTCTCTCTCTCTCTCTCACTCTCTTCATTTCCCCTCTGGCACGCCATGGAGAACGTGAGCAGTTAGCTATTGTTTTTTTTATTTTCCCCTCTCTCTCTCTCTCTCTCTCTCTCTCTCTCTCTCTCTCTCTCTCTCTCAGATCGCTCTGTGTTGATGTGCAAAGCGCGAGCGTCGTCTTATCTCTCTTTCGTGATTGGTGCTGCGGTCCATTCAGAGGATCAGGATCCTCAGCAGACAAATGGAAGAGACAGTGCAGGCGCGCATGTGTTTAAGCGGTTTGTCCGTCTTGGGACACCCTGTATATCAGGGCACTTCCAGACGCAACCCTTTCATACACATGCACGCACGCATGGCCGCACACACGCATGCCACACACACACACACACACACACACACACACACACAAAACACTTGCACATCAGAAGTTTCAACAGGACTACATTTCCAATCCAATCATTGCAAGTTTCCTGTGGCTGTTTAGTCTTTGCACACAGTCATTGGCATACTTGATTTTTGCTAAAGCTGTTTTCACTATTTATCTCAGCTTTTTTTTTGCTTAAATGGCTGCTTGGAGTAGCTGTTGATTCGTGTTGTTTCCAGGTGGGTGTGATTATTTCCCATTCCAATTTGAGGGGTGAGCGAGAGAGCAGTGGAAAGCCAGTTGGAGTCCAACTCTTCCTCTACACAGTGGCGAGGAGGCAAGTCCCTGGAATGTTTGTGGGTAATTATCCATTGTTTGCGCTGCAACGGCCGAACCGATTTGGAGCTCTAAGGACACGCAGACAATAACCGGGAGTTTGTTTTCGCATCGTGGCAGTTCATTCACAGACAACAGATTCTTATCGATATGTGCAGGAGTATATGTGTAAGATTGCTACAAGATAATATTCTAGAACGCTTCGCTCGAGAAATCAATTTGACCCTGTAATGTTTTTAGTCTGCTTTATATCAACTGCTGTCAATTACAGAAATCCTGTTTTATGGACATGAGACCGCCAGTTTTACAGCTTGCGGTGATACAATGATGCTTCAGCTGATTGAAAAAAACAATTGAAAAGCAACCCTAGAGTAGAGAGAAAATTATGAAGAATTGAAATTAAAATTATTATGATTATTATGAAAATGATGATGAATTGAAAATTACATTAATTGTAATTTATTTATTTTGTTATGATAATACATCATACAGTGGGGCAAAAAATGTATTTAGTCAGCCACCAATTGTGCAAGTTCTCCCACTTAAAAAGATGAGAGAGCCTGTAATTTTCATCATAGGTACACTTCGACTATGAGAGACAGAATGGGGGGAAAGAATCCAGGAAATCACATTGTAGGATTTTTAATGAATTAATTGGTAAATTCCTCGGTAAAATAAGTATTTGGTCACCTACAGACAAGCAAGATTTCTGGCTTTCACAGACCTGTAACTTTTTCTTTAAGAGGCTCCTCTGTCCTCCACTCGTTACCTGTATTAATGGCATCTGTTTGAACTCGTTATCAGTATAAAAGACACCTGTCCACAACCTCAAACAGTCACACTCCAAACTCCACTATGGCCAAGACCAAAGAGCTGTCAAAGGACACCAGAAACAAAATTGTAGACCTTCACCAGGCTGGGAAGACTGGATCTGCAATAGGTAAGCAGCTTGTTGTGAAGAAATCAACTGTGGGAGCAATTTCTAGAAAATGGAAGACATACAAGACCACCGATAATCTCCCTCGATCTGGGACTCCACGCAAGATCTCACCCTGTGTGGTCAAAATGACCACAAGAACGGTGAGCAAACATCCCAGAACCACACGGGGGGACCTAATGAATGACCTGCAGAGAGCTGGGACCAAAGTAACAAAGGCTACCATCAGTAACACACTACGCCGCCAGGGACTCAAATCCTGCAGTGCCAGACGTGTCCCCCTGCTTAAGCCAGTACATCCAGGCCCGTCTGAAGTTTGCTAGAGAGCATTTGGATGATCCAGAAGAGGATTGGGAGAATGTCATATGGTCAGATGAAAGCAAAATAGAATTTTTTGGTAAAAACTCAACTTGTCGTGTTTGGAGGAGAAAGAAAGCTGAGTTGCATCCAAAGAGCACCATACCTACTGTGAAGCATGGGGGTGGAAACATCATGCTTTGGGGCTGTTTTTCTGCAAAGGGACCAGGACGACTGATCCGTGTAAAGGAAAGAATGAATGGGGCCATGTATCATGAGATTTTGAGTGAAAACCTCCTTCCATCAGCAAGGGCATTGAAGATGAAACGTGGCTGGGTCTTTCAGCATGACAATGATCCCAAACACACCGCCAGGGCAACGAAGGAGTGGCTTCGTAAGAAGCATTTCATGGTCCTAGAGTGACCTAGCCAGTCTCCAGATCTCAACCCCATAGAAAATCTTTGGAGGGAGTTGAAAGTCTGTGTTGCCCAGCGACAGCCCCAAAACATCACTGCTCTAGAGGAGATCTGCATGGAGGAATGGGCCAAAATACCAGCAACAGTGTGTGAAAACCTTGTGAAGACTTACAGAAAACGTTTGACCTCTGTCATTGCAAATAAATTCTTTAAAAATCAGACAATGTGATTTTCTGGATTTTTTTTTATCTCATTTTGTCTCTCATAGTTGAGGTATACCTATGATGAAAATAACAGGCCTCTCTCATCTTTTTAAGTGGGAGAACTTTCACAATTGGTGCCTGACTAAATACTTTTTTGCCCCACTGTATATATCATTATATTATGAGTATAATATATTAAAATTGTATTTTATTTTATTTTATTTAAACAAAATAACTGTAAGACAAAAGGAAAGTCAGAAAAGTTAAGGATTATATCTGTGCCTTTAAGGATTATATCTACGCCTCCCTCCCCCGCACCTTGGACCCGTTACAGTTCGCGTACCGGCAAAACAGATCCACGGATGACGCGGTCTCTCAGGTACTACACACCACCCTCACGCACCTGGATGGCCAGAAGGGGGCCTATGTGAGAATGCTGTTGATCGATTATAGTTCAGCTTTCAACACCATAGTCCCCACCAGACTGGCTGTCAAGCTGGAGGAGCTCGGACTGAATACACCGCTGTGCGCCTGGATCCTGGACCTCCTCACAGCCCGCCCCCAGGTGGTCAGGGTGGGGAAGCACATGTCAAGCTCCCTCACCCTGAATACAGGATCCCCCCAGGGCTGCGTCCTCAGCCCCCTACTGTACTCCCTGTACACACATGACTGTGTGGCCAGGTCCAGCTCCAATACCATCATAAAGTTTGCTGACGACACCGTGGTCGTGGGCCTGATCACCGACTGCGACGAGAAGGCCTACAATGAGGAGGTGGCTGACCTGTCACTCTGGTGCCAGGACAACAGCCTCCACCTGAACGTCAGCAAAACTAAAGAGCTGATTGTGGACTTTAGGCGAGGATCACAATCGAGGACGCACGCGCCCTTGGTGATTAATGGGACTTCTGTCGACAGGGTGAGCAGCTTCAAATACCTGGGAGTCCACATCACAGAGGACTTAACATGGACTGTACACACAGACACTCTGGTGAGAAAGGCGAGGCAGCGTCTTTACCACCTCAGGCAGCTGAGGAAATTCCGGGTCTCGGTGAGGATCCTCAAGTCCTTCTACTGTGGAGCAGTGGAGAGCATCCTGACAGGCAACACCACTGCCTGGTTTGGGAACTGTACTGCTCAGGACAGGCGGGCCCTGCAGAGGGTGGTGCGTTCAGCTGAACGTACCACTGGAACTACCCTCCCCTTCTTGCAGGAGTTATACACCAGGAGGTGTAGTAGCAGAGCCCGCAGGATCATGAAGGATCCTCATCACCCCAACAACGGACTGTTCCAGCTGCTGCAGTCAGGCAAGCGCCTCCGCAGTCACACAGCGAGAACAGAGAGACTGAGACAGAGTTTTTTCCCGCAAGCCATAAGAACTGTCAATGCTGACCTCACCAGGGGTCCTCACTGAGCCACACACACCTTACTGGACTGTATGTAGCATACTGTTGTATACTGTGCTGTATTATCCCAAACACTACCTCAATTTATTCACGTGCCACTTTAATGCACATATCTGTATATACATAATTGCCTATTCCATATACATAAGCATATTCCCTCTATCTATTTCTTTTTATTTCATTTTATTTTTATTGTATTTTATTTTATTCTATATATTTTTATTTTATTCTATAAGTATTCGACTTACTGTATAACGTTTTAGGAGTCAGTTAGTTGGGCTATTAGAAATTTTTCCTAGGACATATTGTGTGTTATCACCGGGTGCGTTGCATTACATTTCACTGCATATATGTATGAAAGTCTGTATATGTAAGTGACGAATAAAAATCTTGAATCTTGAATCTTGAATCTTGAACAAATAATATTTGCCTCATATTATCAGGATTTATATAGATGTCTGAACATAAGGCACACTTAGCCCTCATTGACAATAAAAGGTTTTGTTGGTAAACTAGTAAATCATACAACAGCACAATTGCGCAGTTGCGGAAGACAAAGCTTCTTGTTCCTATGCAATCAGAAAAGCCTACAGCCCATGTATGTACTGTATATCTGAAATGTTTTTCCATCAGGTAAGCTCTCAACAGACTGGTTGCTCAACATGAGGGAAACGTATTAGTTTCACCCCAGCTCTTGAGATTTCGGCACACCAGTTTTGCGGTCCATTTTTTTCAAGTTTTTAATACAAACACTGCCAAGTTGATCTGCAGCAAAAATGGTAATTGTACGATGAACCAAAAAAACAGCAGAGCTGGCGGTCCAGGCACATACCCCTTTGACCAAGTGTCCAAAAAGGAGACGAATGGAAACAATTTGTTCCGAAATTGTGCAGCTGATGATTGCATCATGAGAAAGTGCACAGGCACGTGTTTATGAAGATGTACACACAAATGCATATGCATCTACGCACACACACAAATGCATATGCATTCGTATTCCCTTGGCCTACTGTGTCAAAATGGCTTGTAGCTTATTCATTCAAACCAATTCCTCTAATGTCAAGACAAACACAATGCATTCTCCCTTCTTCAATGACATGGGGGAGCTTGGCATGGAGGAAGGAGCTCATAGATCAAACTATTTGATAGGATACTGTCGCAGATGGATGGAACCCCATCTGGTTTAATCAAACTACTCAATGCAGCTAAAATCCTTCACAAACACAGTGCAGCTCAATAAAAAAAAAATCACAATAATAATTGTATATATATATATATACAATTATTATTATGATTTTTATATATATATATATATATATACAAACAGCCAGTCTTTGTGATGTCTGTATTTGTGACATTAGAGCTATCGTGGTAAGAAATATGTATGTGCCACATGTAAATATTCTGTATGAGAATATTTACATGTGGCACATACATATTTCTTCCCCCTCAGGGACATGGGTGGATTCACTTGTCCAACAGAAAGGACGATTGAGACAATTATGTTTGGATTTGTGTGTGTGTGTGTGCGTGCGTGCGTGCGTGCGTGCGTGTGTGTGTGCGTGTGTGTGCATGCATGCGTGTGTGTGTGTGTTTATTTCACTTCATTTTAACTTGTGTACCAGGATCTGGAATTTGACAAGGATGCCTGTGTCCAAATCCGTAATCTCTACCACCTTGTGCCCTCAGCTTCATTCAACAAATAGAAATCCAGCCTGGTAACACAACAAAAAACTGTTTACCAATTCTCCAGACAGCTTCTTCCTGTCCGCACCCCAAATTAAAGGGACTGTTTTGTCTAGCCATCGGCGATCATCAGCCCTTGAGAAACTGCGGGTGATATTCATTTATCCATCCATACAGCCGATTGTATGTAGAGTATGTGTGTCAGGAATGGGTGGGACAGCTAATCTCCTGTACAGGGCCACTCTTGCATATCTCCTTCTGGCCCGCAAGAGTTAGGATATTGTTTAACTTGAGGTTGCCAAACACCCCCTCCCAAAAAAGGTAAGATGGCAGCAGTTAGGGAGGTAGAATGTTAGGCGGATAAGAAGAGAATTACACTAGCCTTCTGTTGTTTTTAGTCACCAGGAGGACTTGGGTGACCAGCCCACCTCCTGGTAAAAATGTCTCTCCAAACAGCCTTTGTGTGTGACCACAAGCGTATCAGGCTTAAATTCCCTTTAAGACGTAGGCCAGGTTCACAATTGAAAGATTACGGGATCCAAGTGGGCTGTGTGCCTGCAAGCTGGAGACCCCCCCCCCGCCGGTGCTTGGTCTCAGTCTAGCAGACTGCGAAACTCCTCCTGAAGTGTGGAACACTCGTGTCAAGTGACAGGTCAATGCGGAGGCCGAGTGGGGCGAGAGCCCATGAGGACTCCGACCAACTGAGCGGCATGTTGACATTCACACCATTAGATTACTGCCGGCACTTCGCTACTTGACAGGCTTTCGATGGTATATTACACAGAGAGTCCTTACAAATTCTAAAGATTTGAATCAGATATGAATTGGTCGCTATTTCCAACGTGTCCATCTGTGCCCGGACATCACGTTTCCCAGCACATTTGAACCCTCAGACATGCCACCTCCTCAATCAAGCATGTGTGCATAAAAGCCCAACTTGACATAAAAGTTGAGTCCCAAGTCTTTAAGTACACTGGTTCTATGGTGCTTTATGCCTGACTGCGGTTGGGGAAGGGGGGTCCTGTCAAGACCACTGGAGACCCCCTGACCAAGCTCAAACCCTTGGCACGCTCCAAAGAAAATGTCTAAGCCACGGGGGCCACCTGTAGTGTAAATATGGCTGCCCTGTCTTGACAGGAAGAGAGGTGAGGCAGCTATTTCCTGTCAATTACACACGCTGATTCTTAAAAAAAAAACAAAGCCCATTGGCAATTTATTCACTACAAAAGTGAAGAAAAATAAAGAGAAACTTAAAGCTCCTGTTTCATACAGTATATTGGTGTGTACATTGGCCATCCATTGTCATGTCGTTGACAGCCCAAGGGGCCCTTTGCGAATAATAATTTTGCTAATATCATTATTGTCCCAGAATAAGCCATAGCACTGCCTGGAACTTCAAACTTGTTAAGTGGAGAGGAGCTTGAATGACAATCAGATGTCAAAAACCAAAGGTGAAGGGGTTCTGAGGTTCAGGTTTAGTGGGAGACTGTCAGCGTGTTTGCTTGGGTCTGACGGTGGGTTAGGCCCTGAGTTACGGCTTGTCGGCAGTGGTTCTTAGGTCTTGTTTTGTTGTTGTGCTGTGGCCCTAATTGAATTACTGGCCCTTTTGCTCTCTGGTGCATGGTTGTAAAAAGCTAATTGTGGATATCCGCATCCCACAGGAGGTTGCATACATAGTGAAGAAGCACAGGGAAGTACAGGCCTTGCCATTTATAGACGTCATGTTTAAAAAAAAAAAAAAATCGAATGTTTGAAAAAATCATCTTTACTAATGCAGCATATGCAGACATAGAAAAAGCTCAGCACCTCCCTGTGCAAATATTGACCAGATTTCATTGAAAAAAATCATCAAAACTCAGGGAGAATCTTTAGGTCCAATAAAACAGCCCAGCCACTAAAGTCTGAAGCATCCCTTGCCATGTTTTCCCCCCCGTCCAGCAGTGAGCGTTTTCCCTTTTAAGCGCTCACCGCTGGCTGTCTCAGAACACTCTTGAGTAGAAGTTGTAGCTCCTCGGGGGATAGAGGCCTTGGCAGCCCCCGTGGCCGCGTTAAAAAACCTCTGTAAGACCATTCAGGCTGGAGCGAGAGCTCGACCGAATCCCGCGGCTACCGGGTGGCCAGACACACAGCGGCCCACAGATGAACACCGCCATCTAGTGGAGCAGATGAGGAACTCTTGTCTTCGAGAGAGAGAGACGCATACCTTCAGCATCTGTTTGCCGTCAGGGGCCACCTACATGGAGAGCCGCACAACAAAAGCCGTCTGCCGCTCATCCCAACACACTCCCCCTCGTATAACCAGAGAGCGGTAACCGAGCAAAGTGAACGACATGTGGCACATGCAGGAGGAGAAGGCCCCCTTGTGTGTCTCGCATTTTTCTCTCCTCGCCAGCGAGACCTTTTTAAGTTTCATTCCACGTAAATTTGTTTGACGAATAAACGGCGGTTGTGTGCGTTGTGCAAGCCGCGTTTTCATTCGCGTGACAAATTTCCTTTAGCAAATCAAAGGTGGCTCGTAATGGTACGCAGAGTTCGGGACGTTATAAAGTGCCTCGTGCTAGCGTTTCCACCCTACCCAACTTTTTCCCAAGCAATTTCTGTCCCTGGCCATGGGGAAACCTCTAACGCGGAATGGAGCGATACTTACGTTTTTCCTCCTTAAACTGCGTCCAATAGAAATAATTGAAATGGGGCCAAATCCAAGACGTCCCAATTGAGCGGAACAGTTCGCTGACAAGTGTGATCGTTTGACACGGTCGAGAAACATTCCCCGATTCAAGGCCAAACCGCTGATGGTGTGTTTTCACCACCTGAAAAACAAAATGACTTCACCCACATTTTCTCATTTGGAGATTCCTCAGCAGCCGTGACTTCATGAGAACATCCAAAGACACCCGTTGAAAACAAAAGACCTATAGAGGGCGAGCCAGGCCGACCATTTGACAGAGGGTCCACCCTGCAGTTTCCAAGGATTGGAACGGTGTTTGTTCCCTAGGGAACATCTCTCTCTCTCTCTGGGAAAGAGAGCCAGGGACTGACTACCTCCTGGGCATACATCCCTAAATCACGCGACGGGAGCACTGAGATCCGTGCCACCTTTTCTCGTCCCTTTGATTTTCTCTGGGGTTTGCGGCGCCGAGTGACAAGGTTCCCAAACCATCCGCGTTTTGTAGAGAGGCTTTGTGTGTGTGTGTGTGTGTGTGTGTGTGTGTGTGTGTGTGTGTGTGTGTGTGTGTGTGTGCGTGCGTCCGGCTAGGCACCTTGCAAAAAAGGCGTCATGTAAATCTAATGTCAACACAATTAGCAAACACTATTTAGCTCCGACAACGGGAAGAAACGGAGCCAAGAGCAACAGGGCTCGCTCTCTCTCTCTCTCTCTCTCTCTCTCTCTCTCTCTCTCTCTCTCTCTCTCTCTCTCTCTCTCTCTCTCATCTTGATCCCAATCCCACCGGTTCGGTGCTTCTGCAAAACGGGGGGCGAAGAAGATGACGGGGCAAAGAAGATTGGTCCTCAGCAAGTCCAGAACTCACTTTATAGGATAAATCACCTCCACTGGTTTTGTTGGGGTTTGTTTCGAACTTTTGCCGCGAAGGGTTCATGAGCTTAATCATAAATCAACATGTATATATACAGTATATATTTTCGAATTTATACAAAAACAATCGTGCCCGCAGGAAGCTGAATATGATGACTGTCAATGATGACTATGATGAAAAGAATGAGAGAATCACCATGGTTCCATTTGTGGCAAATCTTCCATTTCATTGTCATCAAAATAAATAAAAGTGCCTTTGATTTGGTCGTTCTTTGATTTGTTGAATGGCTTTTCAAGCTGGGGGGCACAACTCAAAGTAATGTCTGCTGTTCTGTGAAGGAAAAAAAAAAAAGTTTGTTTTGAAAACTGCCTTCACACGAGTTGTGAGTCACAATGACAACATCCTGCTTGGAGAGTTGCAGCCTCGCTTAAACCGCGGGGACAACTTTCACCGACACAACTTAAGGAAGAAAGTGTAATTCTGCTTCCACTTTGAACAGCCAACAAACGTTCCGTCCTGAGGTGTGTCGTTGAAAAAAACTGCTTTGTGAGGCCAAATCTGTTAATACTCTTACTGACATGGTGGGCAGCGGCTTTTGGGAGCAGCATGAATGTGTTACTCGGAAATATACTCAGAGGCATGAAATCTCAGACAATTCCATAGAATCAACATAGGATTTCAACACACTCAACATATTATCATAAAATACTAGCATTGCAATAAAAATAAATAAATAAATAAACGATTAATCAAATAAGTAAAGAAAAACTAACAATTAAATAATCAAATAAACAAACAAACAAACAAAAAAAAACAAAGACATAATCAAATAAAAAAAATAATAATAATCAAACAAACAAAAACAGATAAATCAACAAACAAATAAATTCATTAATAAATATATCATAATAAATAAATTGAATATTGACAATTGAGTATTTTCCTTCTTTTTTTAAATTGAAATCAAGGGATAGATTCCCCTTAAATAATATTACACAGTCACACTAATGGAATCTGCCTCGATTACAAGATTAAATCTCAGCGTGCTAATTCGTGCTAATGGGAAGAACGATGTACCCTGTAACTGTGAGCACATGCTGCAAGTGCCATGAAATAAAAATCTGTCTCGGCAGGATTAAGGGAATTAGCACCATCTGAATGGTATTACATCCTAACTGTGAGGGTTGCGGAGACCTTTACGCGTCATTATGGACGGTGGTTTAAAGGTCCCTGTCCACGCATTATAATTAGGAAGTACCATTATCCCTCCTACTAATTATATTTATCGTTGTTTTATCGGCAACATTGGTTGTTTGACAAAAATAGACCCAAGCTACTTTTATTGCTGTTTAACTGTTGTTGACTCTTCACTTTTTTTGTTGGCACGTGCCATTTAGATGAGAAACTTCTTACAAGCTAAATGGGAGACAAATTTCAATTGACGAAGTTTAACAATATAGAGAGAAGATGTATGTAACACTAGAAATGTTTATAGAAAAATTTAACACAAAGAAATATTTGAAGAAATATTCAAAAAGATGAATGTTCCGCATTTTCCAATTGCTAAATTGATTATTACGATTCACAACGATCTCCGGGTAAAATTGGGTCATTGGAGTATTAAATGATTACATTACATCATTACATTACATTATATCATTATGTTATTACATTACATTATATCATTACATTATGTCATTACATTATTACATTACATTGTCACATGACATTATTGCATTACATTATGTCATTTCATTGTCATAACATTATATCATTACATCACATCATTACATTTTGTTATTAAATTACATTGACATTTAATTAATTACATTATTACATCACATCATTACATTTTGTTATTAAATTACATTGACATTTAATTAATTACATTATTACATCACATAATTACAATACATCATTACATTTAATTATTAAAATGCATTATTACATTACATTATGTCATTACATTATTAAATTATGTCAGTACGTTATGTCATTAGATTATTACATTATGTCATTACATATACATATGTCAATTATCGGACATTTTTTACAATAGGTCACACCATCAAACCATCTGTAGGTCACAGTCACAGCCAGCTAAACATTCTATAGAACAAAGTAGTATTGTTTAAAAAGTGTGGAGGAACTTGAAGGGGCTTTAATAGCAAAACGTGGAAGGCAGGTTATTCCAAAACTGGGGTGACTGCAGTGTATGTTATTCCTCTATCAATGTATCCTTGTTGCTCAAGTGCGTGTAGTAACTCCCTCCGACAAGAAGGTGGCGGTGGCTTCGTTTTCCATTCCATAACCCATAGGTGTCAAACTCTGGCCCGCAGTGTAATTATATTTGGCCTGCGAGGCAATACTAAATGACTACTAGAGCTGGCCCGCCAGTATTATACAGCGCATGCTGTATAATACGATAATACTAGAAATCCCAGAATGCTCTGCTCGTGTTTTGGCCGTCAATCAGTACAGGACCCATAAACACCCTCTCCTCTGTTGACAGTAGTCAGTGACCTCATGCTGCTACTGGCACCGTGCTACCCATCCCAGTAATGGCAAAAACAAAGGCAGATGGGACTGGACAGGTGGGAGGCAGAATATCTGTCTAGATGTGTAAAAGACAGACTTGTTTGTCTTGTATGTGGAGCCAACGGGGCTATAACCAAAGAGTACAACATTAGAAGACACTATGAAACGAAACACCACGACAAGTACAAGGACATGCACATGACTCAAAGGCGCCAGAAGGTAGAGGAGATGAAAAGAAGTTTGGTTTCACAACAGACTATGTTCAAACAAGTAATATCACAAAGTGAGGCTGCTGTAAAGGCGAGTTTTATTGTGGCAGCAGAGATCGCAAAATCAGCCCGGCCCTTCAATGAGGGAGAGTTTGTGAAAAAGTGCATGATGAAAGTTTGTGACCTCGTGTGCCCAGAGAAAAAGCAAGCATTTTCAAATGTGAGCCCGAGCAGAAACACAGTAGCTGATCGCACATGTGATCTTGCCACCATTCTATATGACCAGCTGATGGGAAAGGGAAAAGATTTCGTTGCATTCTCCCTTGCTGTGGATGAGAGCAGCGACACATCTGATACTGCCCAGCTGGCAGTCTTCATCCCTGGAGTGGACTTAAATCTGTGTGTGACGGAGGAACTTTTGGGGTTAAAATCAATCCATGGCACAACCACGGGAAAGGAAATCTTTGAAGAGGTTTCCAAATGTGTAACTGAAATGAAGGTGATTTGGGATAAACTCCCGGGATTAACGATAGATGGTGCGCCAGCGATGGGCGGTCAAAAGAGTGGACAGGTGGGCAGGGCAGGGGAGAAGATGCGGGAGGAGAACTGTGCGGGTGAGCTAACTGCTTATCACTGCATTACACATCAAGAAGCACTGTGTGGCAAAGCCCTAAAGGTGGAACATGTTATGACCATAGTAACACCAGTAGTTAACTTTATAAGAACCAAAGGTCTAAATCACTGCCAGTTCAAGTCTCTTTTGGAGGAGTGTGGTTCGGAATACGCAGACGTGCCTTATCACACAGAGGTGAGATGGTTAAGCCGAGGAAAATTACTGAACAGATGTTTCGAGCTCCATTGGGAAATATGTCAGTTTCTGGAAGGCAAAGGGAAAGACACAGCAGAGCTCCGGGAGCAAAAGTTTCTGTGTGACATCACGAGCCATCTCGATGCGCTGAACCTGCAGCTTCAGGGGCGGGAGCGTATCATCACAGACATGTCCGCTGCAGTGAGGGGTTTTAAAACTAAATTGTGCCTGTGGGAGAATCAGATGCTGCAAGGAAACCTGGGCCATTTTCCCTGCTGCCAAACAATTAGAACGCAGATCTCTACCGCCCTGTTCCCATGTGCGCTGTTTGCTGAAAAACTCCACGTACTCGGCGCCGAGTTTACCCGGCGATTTGCCGACTTTGATGTCCAGAAATGTAGGTTTGAAATGCTCGGTAATCCGTTTGCAGTTGACGTGGAAAACGCACCTACCAACCTACAAATGGAGCTGATTGAACTCCAATGCAGTGACACGCTGAAGTCAAAGTATGATGCTGTGGGTGCCGCACAGTTTCCACATTTCATCCCTGACACACTCCGCACCCAAGCTGCTCAGATGCTCAGCACTTGTCTATGTGAGCAACTGTTCTCCTCCATGAAGATGACCAAAACATCTCACAGGAGTCGTCTGACAGATGAACACCTTTGCTCGATCCTGAGGATTTCCTCAGCTCAGAGCCTGAGCCCAGATATTGATGAACTAGCGTCCAAGAAGAGATGCCAGGTATCTGGCTTGAACACAGAGTAGATCAGTGTGTAGCAAACTGAGCTACTATTAAAGTTGTCTTTATGCACTTTTTCCCTAGTCCAAGGCATGGGCTTGAATGGTTGCACGTTCATTGAAGGATACTAATATTGGTCAATCGGTTTATTATTGTTATTTTATTTTTAAATGTATTAGTAGCCTGTGGAAAAAGATGACTGTTAAATTCAAATTTAAAGAAGGCTGCAAATAAAAAAAGAGACAAACGATTTATATTTGAATTTTATTTAAGAAATGAATGCCATTGATGTGTTGTTGTTTGTTTTTTTTATTCTGTTTTGCATGTGTGCAATATTAAGTTATATCAAGCTTTGCTTGTCCCATATGGTTTGAACTTGTTTTGGTCCATTTTTTCAATAAATATCAATGTTGGCCCGCGACTTTGTCCAAGTTTTAAATTTTGGCCCACTGTATATTTGAGTTTGACACCCCTGCCATAACCGGTCAATGCGCTCCTGTTTCGGTGAGCAACACAATCAGTAATGAAGTCAGCAATAATCAATAATTGTATTTAGTAATTCGTGAACATTTACAGAATTTACTGCATCCTTTAAATTGTTTTAAGTGATTGGACATTTTCTTTAAGACGGATAAAGACAAGTGCAAAGTGTTTCCTAATTGATTTGCATTGATTGAATGGATGAGGCCCAATGACTATCATAGCAATATCTAGCCTAGGTAGGTTATTCAAACAACGAATGCAGTCTATTTGGATTTACTTCATTTTAAGTTTATTTCTCTGTATACAATAAATAGTTGTCCATAAAACGTCACATTAAATGTCGACTCCGTTGCCGCTCATTTATTTTTACTAAAAAATTAAATTAAATTCTTCAGTTCACCAAACTAACCGCTAGGTGTCAGTCGGACAGTTTTTGCTTAGACCGCTATTCCACCGGAGGACAGCAGGGGGCGCGGTGGCCGTATTCACTGCTGTTGATGGTCGAGTTCACCGAAGAGGGTCACGAAACCACTTCAAACAATTGATCGAAACACCCATTTATCGATCGACGAAAAATGTCGATACAATATCAGAATAATCACTTTAGTGATGTATCTTTGTCTAACAAATGTGCTCTTCAACACTTGAAAAGTATAAAGTAAAAAAAAACAACAAAAAAAAATAATAATAATAATAAAAAAAAAATATATATATATATAGTTGTGTAGCTTGTTTGGCTACACAAAGTTAAATAAATGCTTGTCTAAACACAAACACAGAAAAAAAACCCCAAAAAACAAACATTCCTCACTTCCCACTCGTCGCGCTGGAGGCTGGTTCGGGTTCTGCCAACATCAATCCCACAATGCACTGCGTCGGTGTATTCATTTGAATGGTAAAAGTCCGTAGCGCTAACGATAGCAAGCTAGCGTAGCATGTTATGCGGTAAAGATGAGATATAAACCAACGTTTTTTGTTTTGTTTGAGCACCGCCGCTGAGCGAGGGGATCAAGTGGACACTTGACAAAATGAAACGGTCGGTATTTATCCGGCGAGGGCTGCGGTAACCGCTTGGCGACTCTCGAACGGGATCTTCCGGCCATATGTTTGAAGTTGTGTAGCTTGTTTAGCTCGCAGGCCAGCGCTGCTCTGTTAGTACGTCCTGTGCAGGTATGACTCGATGACAGCGACACAACTGTGGGACTAGTACACGCAACGCTAGCGTAGAGAAACGAAACGCGGACGCAAATCTTAGCCAGTTAACGCCGGGTCCCGAATGTATCCAGTTGTGCAGGGTTATGCGTTTGTCAATGTTTACTTCGCAGTAGCCAACGCCTTCCTCGCTGGTAATTGTGGTGTTGTTGCTGTTCACGAACCACCGCTTTCCTTGCCTTGTATGCTTTCTTATAAAAATCGTAAGGTTTGTTTTGCTTTAAGGGGACACTACGAATGCATTGCGTGTCTGATTGACTTGCTTTAGACCACTTGGTGACTCAAGGTGTCTTTCCCGTGGTTGTTTTCCCCCGCAGTGTCCCTTATTATGGCCGCTGGAGGGTATGACTGCAAAGACGGCAGATTGAAGGCATTTCCCCAAAACAGAGCTCATGGCCTTTCACAACCCAGCCTGCATCCCGCTGCTGAGAAGAACATGAAGCAGGTGGAGTGTAAACACGATGTTGAGTTGTGTAAAACGATATTCAAGTCGTCTAGGTTCACAACAACTGTAGCGGTGGCTTTATTCCCTATCCTTTTGTTCTAGGTGGATTTTTTAAATAAGGAAGCGTTAGATAAAGAGAGGTGAGTTCTTGAGTTTCTTCCATCTGCGGGGCTCAGCTCACCGCGGCCACTTAACCCGTCACCATCTGCATGATATAGATAATCACTGTCGATCGCGGGATCACAGAGGCACTTTTCCCCACGCCCCATGAGCACCGTGTCAAAAGCTGTCACTCCGTAACGCTCCCATGTCAGTGTTGCATGTAGTTCATTGCAGCTTTCTCTCTGTGGCAGATTTCAAGTGATTCACAGCGTAGACGGTGGGGCGAAGGCCAAACAAGTGTCTTTGTGCAAAAGGAAGGGTCTTCCATTGGTGGTGGTGGGCCAAAAGGTGCGCTGCCAAAAACCCCGCGCAGGCCCAGCCCGTGACAGTGGCATGGCCAACAAGGAAAATGAGCTGGCCTGCTCCGAGGACATGTGGGGTGTTCACTACAATGACAACTGCGGCCTCCCTCTGAACACTGCAGAGGCCCCCAAGATGGCAGGGGCCGGCTCCAGACATATCGATAACTTGGCCGAGGTGAGCGGTGAATTGTGCCTTTTACTTGGAGTTTTCCGGCAACATGATTGTGGTTTGTTTTGTTCTTTTTGATATTGAACATGTTTGATTTCTAGATCACCAAATCGCTTTGTTTAAATGTTGTCACAGCTATCAAAGGACCATGAAGCTATGACTCATGTACTATTTGGAAGGAGTTTGCGCTTAAATGTAGCTTTGACACTATGGCGACGAAACGCCAGCGAATTGGTGGCCTACCTAATCAGGTAAAACCCACATTTCCTTCTGTCACTTATTCACAATATTTGATATATGTAATTTGAATTGAGGAGGATAATATTTACAATTAAACATGCTGTATCAAACTTATATACTCCCTTCTTTTGCTTCTCAGAATTCAAGACACGGGTGTGCTTCTAGACTGCCTACCTGTCCTCACAAAAAAGTATGTCTGGATTACGAAATGTATATGAGATCACTAAGGAATGCATGTGGAAGCCACCTCTAGTCGCTCTAATCTTCCTGACCATCTACAAAATATATTGTTTTGTCAAATGTATCTAAACTGCTAAATGACCATTTGTGGAATAAATTACGATTGGTCATTAAAACAATCAATGTAGCATTGGAGTATGAACAGGGTTTTTCCCGGGTCATTAAAGTGCTTAATTTTTGTCCTCAGAAATCCAAGTACCCGAATACCTTTAAAAATAGCCCCTTTTGTGCTGAAATACTTGAAAAGGAGATATTCTCCTCGGTTTGTTTTTTAGCCAAAAAACTGTACTTCCATGAAACTATTGCTAACTAACTGCTTTTCCTAATTGTTGCTTCACCCCCGCCCTCAAATAATTATCAATCCACCTAGATAATGGTTTTAACAGGATTTATTTCAACTGTGTACTCTGGACACTTTTCACTGGCCGTGCAAATGTTCTTTGCAGATCAAGTTAATTTCCGTCCCTGACGTAGTGCAATTTGATCTTTTGTTTTCTTTGTGCATCTATCTTTTGGATTGTTAGCCTTCAAGCCGAAGCGCCATGTCTATCCCTTGGCTGTTGTGTCGACCTTCTGCCACAAGTGAAAATGATTCTCTCCAGTAAATACGAAGAGTAAGTGTTGTGGGGGATTTTATTTTGATAAATTTGAAATTATGTTCCTTGTTGATTTGTACAGAACATCAGTCTGTGTTTATTCTGTTTTTAATATATTTCAGGCACATCATTGTGGGTTTACACTGGGTCCAATCAGTCATCAGGAAATGGTGGTCGGAACTCTCCACAAATGCAAAAAGCCTGCCCAACACCTGTTCAGAACACAGGTGGGGGCTTTATTCAAATGCAGCAATAATATACCTGTATATCAGTTTTGTTGACGTTAATATCTCCCAATGTTTTCACCCACAGTGTGTTTTAAATGTTAATCGATATTTGTAGTTTTGTGAGACATAGGGTGACAACACCACATAGACTTATCTACCAAAGGGTCTTTTATTTAATTTATAATTATAAGTAATAATAAATATGCTACTCGAGTATATTTGGCCTTTGTAAATGCTAGTTATAACTTAAGCATGTATTATGATGACATTTAAGTATTTGTGCATTTGTATCATTCTTACCTGAGTGAATGTCTTATGTTGAATGATTTTCTCTTGTGCTTGCGTGACTTAGTTGGACACAGGGTTTATATTTAATCTTTTTCTGAGACAATCATAATCTGGTTATATCGTGGTGGTATCGGGGGGCAATTAGCTCAGGTGGTAAAGCGGGTCTAGTGATAGAAGTTTGCCAGTTCAATCCCCGGCGCCTCCTGATTGTGTGCTGAAGTGTCCTTGAGAAAGACACGTAACCCCCTCACTGCTTTCAATTAGTGGTCAACCAATGAATCAGTCAGTTGATATTTGTACATTTTGAGGTAATCGGCATCAGCCGATGCCTGCGTTCACAAGGCTGATAAACAAAAAAGAATCTGCAGACTAGTGTTAAAAATATCTATTTTTCTGTACATATAAATTCTGAATATTTGAAACTATTTCGATACCAATTTTCTGCACTATCAATAAATGAATAGGTAGCAGCTGCGCTTTCTCACTCTCTTCTCTCCGACAGCAAGTTGACACACACCGCACACAGCACCCACATAGCCCCGCCTCCTCTCACTCACTCACAGTGCTCTTCTCGACACTAATCTCATTCTCTCCCTTACGGGAGAAGCTGTATTTCCCGACCAGACTTTAATACGACGCAGTTTTTTGTTATTTGTTTTTTAATTTGCTTCTAATTATTTGTTTTTCTATTGTTCTTCCTTTTTTTTTTTTTTTTTACAAAGTTAAATTTTTTGATGACCTGTGGACATTTATTTAGTTGATACATTTTTTTTATTTGAAAAAAAAAGTGCACTGCAGACAATAACATTATAGTATTTAAAGAATGTTAATTTAAGTTCAACAATTGTCTCATTTGGTATTATTAAATTGTTGTATTTGTTTGGGAAAATTGTTGTAAAACAAAAAAGTCAACATGGTATCGGCATTATATACCGGCCACCCCACTCTCTAAATATCGCCATTGGAAAAACCTGTATCAATCGACCACTACTCTCACGTTGCCGCCTCCATCGACGTATGGATATGCATGTGAATGTAAGGCACAAATTGTAAAGCGGTTTGAGTAGTCGCAACACTAGAAAAGTGCAATATCAATGCAGTCCATTTACCATTTAAGTATTATTTGATTTGCGGTGGCAGGAATATCGAAGTCATGAAGCAGCGGCTGAAGGATTTGTGGAACGAGGGGGCCCGTTTATGTTTAGTTCCAGGAACTACGGGAGAAATGGCAAAGGTGAGATTACAAGATGAAGGATCCATTAAAGCAATTACTGGGTGTGCATGGCTATGTTATACCTGTATGTATTCAAACGTTGAATGTCAATCTTGCAAGTTGGTCATTTTATTGCTTTTCGACAATCTTTTTGTAGATTCCACTTAATCTTTGCTAGTCAGAAGCATGTCTTCAATAGATAAGTCAAACATAGGAACTGCCAGGCATGAGTGTGTCTACATGCAAGTCAACCCTTATTCATATTTGAGAGTTGCTTTGGTGTATGAATGTTTGCCAAAAAGAATAACTTTCTGATATTTGTACCTCATATAGGCCATTGACTCTTCTTTAACTCGACTGCACTAACTTATAGTGTAGCACAACGGATGTGACCACTACTGCCGTGACATGGCTGCTCGTTGAGCTCATTCTAGTGCCTGAGAAACGGACTGGTCCACTCAGCCTCTACCGACGAACTGTGCATTTTCATGCAATTCCCTCAAATTGAACAGTGGACTGTTGAGGAGGGCGAAAGGACGTCTTTGCAAGAAACAGGAAATGACTGCTTCACATTGAAGTGGATTGTCTTTTGAAGGGGCATAAACAGACCTTTCTGTGAGAGTGGGTCTTAAGTCGCTCTATGGAGTGCAGAGCTCCTCACCACACAACGCACATGTGGATGTAAACAACGCTCCCCCCTATCGTGTTTTGCACCTGAGTTCATCAGAGTCAAGTTCTTCAACCTGCAAAAGTCTTAAATTATTAATGCTTTTGTTTTCAATTTGCCTCTTCATATGACAATTGACTATGTAATGATTTAGCATTGATTCTTTTAATCATCTGTTGAATAAAATTGCTAAAAATCAGACTGGGTATTTGCGGGGGTTTCTGTGTTCAGTGTTTTTTTTTTTTTTGTTTTTTTTAATTCTTTGGTTGTTTTTTGTGTTTTGTTATTGTGTTGTACATACAAACACCAATGATAACCAATAATAAACACCAATGATTGTTTTGCCATGTCCTTTGAAGTTTCTTTCAGTAAATTCACACTTTGTTACACAGAAATATGAAGTTTATGCTGAAGTATCATAGTCACCGAATAACTCCAGTGAAAGTACCACACTGACATGTTAGCAGAATTGTATAAGTACTTGCTGTACTGTACTTAAAGTATTTAAAGTAAATGTATCTGTCATATCGAGTGCCCTGATACAACGGCGCCTTCAATGTGGTACAAAGTGTCTCCTGTTGATTTTTCTGCAGATCCTGATTACGATTTATAATCAAATAGTACAGATGCTGGATATGAACCTAATGAATCACTGATGGGCGATGCCGAATCAGCAGCTTGGTAGATCCAGTCCCCAATTTTAGAAAACAACAAACAAAAAAAGAAAACAGCTGAAGCAGCGTGAGTGGAACTCTAATTACAGTAAAAAAAAACAAAAAAAAAACATTTTCATATTTATTTTGAAATTTACGGAGCAAAAGAGGAAAGTCTCCGAAAATGAATCTACTTCCAGATACGGTCTTGTAAAGATCCACTCCGAAAATTACAATTGTACAACATGAGCGCTAGATCATAGAATAATGTTATTCAAATTTGAATCATAATCTTGTGCGCGTCTCTGACGGTCAATAAAGCTGTTTTGAATGTGACGTCACTGTGTGGCGACAGCTGACGCCCCGGTTCCTCAGACCCCCGCTGGAGACTACATGCCCGCGGTCGCATTAACCTTCCGTCCGTTGAGCAGCCGGTCGAAAAAAACATGTCAAAGGCGGAGAAAATAACACCGCTGTGGCTCTTTGTGCAGGCCTCGCTCGCCCTGGCGCGCTGCTTCAGCGACCTGGAGACGGGGCCCGGTGCAGGTGTCGCGACGCCGCAGAACGGGGATCGGTTCAGGATCGAGGGCCGGGCGATCGTCCCCGGGATGAAAACGCAGGAATGGGTGTCCACGGCCCGCGTGCTCGTGGAAGGTGAAGAATACGTGGGCTTTATGAGGTAAACCGCCAAATTCGTGTGTGTGTGTATGTGTGTGTGTGTGTGTGTGTGTGTGTGTGCGCGCCCTGCTCTAGCCTAGCGTGCTATGCGTTAGCCGTAGCGTGTTAGCGGCTAACTGGCCAAATATCGCAAAACGGCGGCTGCTGGAGTCCTGAATCAGACGACGCCGCGGGCTGAGCGCGACAAGACAGAGCTGTCACGGTTATCACATAATCGCGATTCGCAGTTGGAGCTGGTTGCGATGATCGACGTTCAATAGCAGCACGTTTCCATCCAAATTGAGGGGATTTTTGTCAACCCTTGTACAACAAACCGTCGTAAAAAAAAAAAATACGATGTGAATGTAGGCGAGTTTCCACCAGTCGGATTCTGACGAACTGTCCACCCACGTTAACGCTCCGTTGTCTCCGTGTCAATAGCTAATCAACAATGGGGAATGTGACGCTCACTTCATATTGCTGGAGCAAGCCGCCATATTTGGGGAATCACCCGCAGTGACTTGTGAATGAACGTCGGTCGACATATTATGAGTTAACAGACGGCTTGGAGGCTTGTTAGGTGAAAAACTTGTCTGAAACCCGCACCTTTTCTTTTTCTCCATTTTCGTACATTTCGTATATTTTAGCTGTTTTGCTATTCAATTGAATGGAAGTGATCCTCCAAAGATTATGAGCGGTGTCCATAGCAACTCATAGCAGCCGTCACACATACCCTCTAGGCATGAACTGTATTATTACAAGTTTTATTTTATGGTGAGTGGCACAAAGTGGCCTATTCAATTGTTACTTATATTATTTGTATGATAATTGTCGACTGAAATGTCATGATCGTGGCAGTTATCGTACAATTTATTAATGTTGTTTAAAGGACATGTCTGTGAACCTACCAACCCGTCTTTATTTGTTAAGATATGATTTAGTCCAAACTTCCATATGTGTCTATGTTATAGTTAAGGAGAAAACCATGATCAAAACAGTCATTTTTGTTCATTCTCTAATGATGCAAACGCCTTGTAAATGAAATAATGGTGATCTATTTTATCGATAATATCTCTGCGGACCCCCTGGAACCTCTTGAAGAATCCCTGGGCGTCCCCCGGACCCCACGTTGATAATGTTACTGGCTGGTTGTAAAATCGGATAAATCTTTGCATTAATGCATCATGGTTTTTTTGTTGTTTTTTTTTAGATGATTCCTGAGTTCAGGTTTGATACTTCAGAACAATGTTTTTAAAGGACTGCACAGGTTTGCACTCTCACAATTAGTTTCTATGCATGTTCATTTAATTCTAGAACGGATGGGAGTTTCGCCGTCAACGATGTACCTTCAGGATCCTACGTTGTCGACATCGTATCGCCGGCATATAAATTTGACTCTGTGCGCGTTGACATCACATCGAAAGGGAAAATGAGGTAAGAAACCAGTATTGGGTGATATCCGTTTCCATGTACATCTAGATAAACAGCAATGTGCTGAGCTTCGAGGGCATCTCGCTTTACAGGGTGCGTCAATCTAGGGTTCGATGGCAGCTTTCACCAAACCACGTTTCCATTTTTCAGGGCACGTTTAGTGAACTACATCAAGCCCTCAGAAGTGGTGCGACTGCCGTACCCTCTCCAGATTAGGTCCAACGGCCCACACAACTACTTCATGAAGAGGGAGACCTGGGGTTGGACCGACTTCCTCATGAATCCAATGGTAACTATGTTCAAACACATACAAATGGGAAAACTTGCTCTGTAGGGCCGCTGTTATAAAAATCTGGATATGGTTGTCACACTACTTTTTGGCGGGGGGTGAAGTCCTTGAAATGCAGAGGTAAGTCAAGTTTATTTGTCTAGCACCTTTTCACAGACACCAGTTTTAAAGTGTTTCACAATAAAATAAAAATCACATAAAACACAAGGAAATACAATCAAAAAATTAAAATAGATGGAGACAAGTTAAGACCTTAAAGTAAAAACCCCATGCTACCTTAATGCCTGTCTGAACCAGATGGGTTTTTAGCTGCTTTTTAAAAGTGTCCACAGAGTCCAAAGACTTCCGATTTGTTGGGAGACTATTTCATAGCTTAGGTGCTGCCGACTGGAAAGCATGATCTCCCCGAGTCTTAAAACGTGTCTGCGGGACACTTAGAAGACTCTGGTTGGAGGACTTGAGAGATCGTCTTGTGTGTGGGTGCAGGGGCTCCATGATATAATGGGGAGCCTGGCCATGTAGGGCTCTCTGTGAGCAGCAAGATTTTAAAATCAATTCTAAAATTAGCAGGAAGCCTGTTCAGAAAGGTTATAATGTGTGACCAGCTGTTGGATTGTGTTAAAAGCCTAGCAGCAGCATTTTGGACAGTTTGTAAATGGTCATGGGAAGATTTATTAAGGCGGATATTAAGAGAATTGCTGTAGTACAGACATGATGAGATAAAAGCATGTATTAGCATCTCTATTTTAGCGCTTAACACAACAGACCTAAGTTTCACTATGTTTCTTCAGTGAAAGAAACATGATCGTGTCAGCGTCCTAATATGAGCATCAAAACTCATGAATTAGTCAAATCACACCAAAATTTTGTAGACTAAACCGAGAAGACGAGGGTAATGCACAAAGGTTCTGCCTGATCCACAGTGAAGGTTATCAGGATCAATAATCAAGACATCAGATTTAGCTGCGGAAAATAAATTGCCATCTAGTTGTTAATTGCATTTAAACAGTTGTTCAACACGGAAAGTCTATCAAGCTAATCAGGTTTGAAGGAAAATTACTGCTGGATGCCATCGGCGTACAAATTATAGAAGATATTTCTGGAACTACTGATAATCTATCCTATTGGAAGAATGTTGTGGTGGATGGGAGAATATGGAGAATGATATAGGCCCCAAGACTGTACCCAGGGAGGTGCCACATGACAGAGCAGCAGTGTCTGACACAAATTCACCTACAGAGACTGAGAGAGTCCTGTCCGTGGGAAAGGAGGATTATGACTCCAATCAGGTGCTTTAGCCTGTGTATTAATATGTAGTGGTCAACACTATCCAATGCTGTGCTAAGGTCTAATAAAACCAAAACCTAGAGAGGGGGCTCGGCATAAAAGGTCAAAGCCTCAAAGTCAACGAGTCGAATCATCAGTCGGAAACTTGTCTGACGACTGAGATTGTTATAGTCGAGCAGTCGGTTATTTTTATTATTTTCTTTGTCAGTCAGTGTGCATTACATTAACAGGATAAACAGAAGCTTACAAAATTCACGGGGATAACATTTCATTGAGGAATTATAAATAAGGTGACACATAAATATATCTTTTTTTATGTGTGAAATGTCTGGACACAGGCGCGAACCGTGCGTCCAGATGCCAGAGAGCAACACAGAGAGCCGTGCCCTGTCCTCCCAAATAAAACAAGTAAAAACAATGTGGGGCCGGAGCACGACTTGTAGACTCGTTATGATTTTCTGTGCATAACGCATGGAGAGGGGGTGATCGGGGAGCGAGTCACGGAGAAAGTTTCCCCGGTTTCCGTCCATACCCACGTTTCTTTAAAAACGCGCTGATCATGGGCACCCCATTGCTAGCGCACGCATCGTGGGTGCCGTTGGAGAGGGAGAAATTTGCTCAAAATGCGCCTCCATTACTCAGGCAGTTCCAGACTTCCGGTACCCACGTCCCGAGGTCAATGGGTTTTCGGTTATATGCCCGAAATAAGGTCTGTGGTTAATACAAGCTTAAGAAATGTTCACGTTTGGTTCAACGACATAAAATAAGTTAGTCATTTTGAGGCTTTTACATGTATTTAAAAAGGTGGTTGCTAACAAGAAAGTCATCTACTCATTGGTCCGCCTTCAAAGTCTCTAGTTTTGTTTATACTCACCCTCTTGCAATCTGTTCTAACTCAAACTCTCCAGACCTTTTTTAGAAGAGGTAAGCGTACAAAATCCAATTACAATTTGGAAACTTAGTGGTGGTGACATTGAAGTAATGTGACCGTGGTGTAGTTTGTTTATAGCCTGATGTTAGCGTTTTACGTCTGGTGATTGCATTGACACTTCAAAATCATAAAAGTGGTGTTGATTTGTGGAAAATTATCTTGCTGAACAAAACTTTTAAGCATGATTAACTTTTGTTTGCCGCAGAGCTTATTTTCTGTAATAATCCAAAATCCAATGGAAAAATCCCATTGGCTTTTGGTTCAAGGGAACCAGGGCGATGCTCACGTCTGGGTTGGCCTCAAAAAACACGACATCCCTGCAGCACTTTATTCCAGACAGACGGTTTTAAAAGACCACCATCCCCATTACCTCCATTTTGATATATTTTTTTAAGTCTTTCATCTTGATTTCTTACACAGGTTATGATGATGGTCCTGCCCTTGCTGATCATCGTCTTGCTGCCCAAGGTTGTCAACACCAATGACCCGGAGATGAGAAAGGTAGGCCAGACCAATATCCGGCCCCGGTACCGTGATCATGTACGCACACTTGGTGCAAAGCTACGATTCCTAAAAGCCACATGTTCAAGGTCATATTCTTTCTTTTAAAACTGAGAACTCCTCAATTCTAAAGTGTTTTGAGCTGTGTATGTTGAGGTATATTTCCCAAGTGTTCTTCTTTTTTTGTTTTTTTTTATCTGGGAGGATTCAGATAATGTGCCTTAATTGTATTAACCATTTTGTAAGAGCATTGGGATTTCTCTACTGGATTTTATGGATTTTCCTGATTTGCCATCAAGCTTATTTTTATTTATTAACTTATCTGTTAATAAAAAATAACCGACTGCTCGACTTTAACAATCTCAGTCGACAGACAAGTTTCCAAATGATGATTCGACTCGTTGACTTTGAGGCTTTGACCTTTTATGCCGAGCCCCCTCTCTCTAGGTTTTGGTTTTATTAGACCTTAGCACAGCATTGGATAGTGTTGACCACTACATATTAATACACAGGCTAAAGCACCTGATTGGAGTCCTTATGCTTATTTGCACCCTCCAGGAAATGGAACAGTCCATGAACATGTTGAACCCCAATCCGGAGCTGCCAGACGTCTCCGAGTTCATGACCAAGCTCTTCTCGGGCTCCAAGGGCTCCGGGAAGCCGGGCGGTACCAGCAAAGGAACCCGGCCAGCAGTCAAGAGGAGGTAGTAACCTCTTTCCGAGGAAGTCACGGCCGTGTACCGCCACGCAAACAAAATCATTTTAAAGAGTATTTTTTTTTTGTTTGTTTTTTTTCTTTTTTCCTCTGCTCCGATGGTCTGTTGTCCATTTTTTTTTCCCACCATAATATCTCCAAGAGGCTTTTTCCTCTTTTTACCTTGAAGTCAAGATGTCTAATATAGGCACTGATTCTTCATTTCGCTTTTCTTTTCTTGTTTTCCCCTGATCTGTTAAGTCTTCTTAAACTCAGCGCAAAAGATGTTACTCTTCATCGGCGTCGCTGCTGTATCTGCAGTCTCTTTGAGGTTTAACAAAAAAATATTTGCTCTTTTTAGCTTTCCGGTGTACATTCTCAACTGCTGCTGATCCTCAGAAAATCTATCACTTCTAACTCCACTACTTGAAAAATGATTTCTAACAATATTCAGAGATTTCCTTTTTTTGTTGTTGTTGCTTTGTACAACTGTGAATGAAGATGGATTGAATTTTAAATATATAAACAGACTTATTTAAAATGCATTAATAAATACATTGTGATTATATATCAACCATCAACTCTGTTTGGTTTATTTCAGAACAATTAGTGGAGGGATTTTATTTTATTTTTTTATCATTTATTTTTAGTCCATTGCCACATTTGACGGCCTTTGAGCCTACATATGCTGCTATTTACAATATGAATAACGAGATTTTATATGTGGGGAAAATTGGAACTGCGTATGAAACAGTCCCTGTGAGTGTGAAATACCCTTGTAATTGCTTAAATGTCCCAGCTGAATGGCTATACTCACTTTACTTTTGTTGTTTTTTAATAAGGGACACAGGCTTATTAAAATGTGTCTGTGAATGTCCTGAGAGTGAGCTATTGATGAATTACTCTCCGTCTTGCTGAAAGGACAACTGTAGTGATTAATGAGTCACATTAATAGGGGTGCATTTCACAGGAGAAATGTTGACGTAGGGAGGCAAATGTGTGTTAGCGTGGTGCCCAGGGACCAATGAGAGGGAACAGCTTGCTATAAGGGCAACTTTTTTTTTTTTTTTTTTGTTTTTTTGACGAGTCCCCAGGGAACCGGTAGCCCCTGACGACGTGCACAAGGTCAGCAAATTACAGCTTGTAGAGGCTGGGGGGGTAAAACACTTCATTGTTGAAAAAAATAAAGGATCAAGTACAACACCAGTGACATGCAGAATGCTTTTCAGTTGTAGAGTGCGATCATGCAAGAAAAAGGGCAAAAAAAAAACCCCTCAATTTCACTTGTTTTTCCGTGCATACTGACAGAAAATGGGTCCAGATATACACACAAAACAGTTATTTACCAGTCAAAGCAAAAATAGAGGCACAGAGTTAAGGGGAAAATACATCGAACGTGACATCACAGAGAAAACATCTTTTGCAAGCAAATTTCTATAGCCTAATATGTCAAGGAAATTACAGGGACTCTGCCAAGATGTTGTGATATTCTTGCTTCTTAAATTTGCACATCAATTTCTTCAGTGATGGGTATCAAAAAATCATAGTTCCACAGTCAAAATACAAATGTAAACATTGTGCGGTTTAGCCCTTTAACACAAGATCAAATAGTGAACGGAAAAAGCCTGGGTTAAAGATCATGTCATTTATAAAACATTCACAAAACACTAATAAAGGCAAGGCAATTAACATACTTAAAATGTGAAATCCATTAAATTAATTGTTAAAATGTGCCAACATGTATAAGCCCACAACATCTCAATAACAGTATGTACAGTGCAAGTGAGTAGCAGAGTAGAGAATAATTTTATGTGCTTCAAACTTTCACTATTTCATGAACGCTACTTTGGTATATCTCAGGAGACTTGTCTAAAATTCTATAACACTTTGGTAACTTTGAGCAACATGTACTTTACATAACTGTAGCATTAATCTCTAAAAGCCCCAACTGAAAAACCTTTAAATCCATTTTTTTATTTATTTTTTTGCAGAAAGCAGTTAAACACTTGTTGAGGAAGCTATTTTTACCATCAGGTCATTTTATTGGTGATGTTTGCGTTTTGACCGCACCAGTACAGTTTGTCCTCACCTCGCTTCCTCCTCCACCGGCAGAGCAGAAGCATGCGGAACGTCTTCTGGAAGGTCTTGTTGCAGAGGGCGTAGCACATGGGGTTGATGGTGCTGTTGACGTAGCACAGCCAGTAGCCCAGGTGCCACAGAGACAGTGGGATGCAGTCGGAGCAGAAGGTGGAGATGAGCACCATGATGTTGTAGGGCGTCCACGTGAGGATGAAGGCCAGGAGGATGGCACTGAGGGTCTGTGCCGCCTTCTTCTCCTTTATCAGCACCATCCTCTTCCTCTTGGTGATCTGGTTTTTCAGGACCGGGTCCATGGGTTTGGAGGTGGCCGAGGGGGGAGGGGAGGGGTTCTCGCCGTGTTCAGTGTGCATCACGGGCCCCAGGGACACGGCGGCCGGGTCCCCATTCTGGCCCTTGGCGATGGGCTTGAACTTGTAAGAGATGGACTTCTTGCTGCTCTTCTTTGCGGGTGTCGCAAAACAGCTTTTCTCTTCGTAATCGGCCATTTGGCCGTTCTTACTACCCTGACCGCTCCCTTGATCTTTGAACGATCCCTGTGGCGTCTCCGTAGAGGTGTGATGCTCTTCCTCATCTGATGAGCTGTAGCTGTTGAAGGAAGTGACCTGGTCTGCTTTGGCCCATGCTTCATCCGACCGAGTGGTGGTCTTTGTGGCGTTGCTCTGGTTGGAAGAGGACCAAGAGGCTTGACTCCTGCCTCGCTTATCGCTAGTGAAACGAAAGCAAGACTGAATGATGGTTTTCTGTGGCCTTGTCCCATCTGAGACACCCGTCGACGAGAGCCCCTGGAGCTCCGCCAGGTCCTTTGTCCGTCTTTCTGTCTCCTTGTAGATTCGACAGTATAGGATGGTCATCACTGACACGGGGATGTAGAAAGCAGCAATGGCTGTGCCAAATGTGATCACAGGCTCAGATAGGAACTGAATCTGGCACTGGTCTGGGGGCACGGTTCTCTCACCTACAAAGTACTGCCAACATAATATGGGCGGCACCCACAACACAAAAGACACCAGCCACGCCAGGCCAATCATGATGGCAGCTCGTTTTGGAGTCCTCTTAGCCCTGTATGTGAGTGGTCTAGTGATTGAGAAATACCTGTCAAAGCTGATGACAAGCAAATTCATAACTGAAGCATTGCTGGCCACATAATCAAGTGCTAGCCATAAATCACATGCTAGGTTCCCCAATGACCAGTATCCCATTAGGATGTAAGTAGTGTATAAGTTCATGGACAATACTCCGATGATTAAATCAGCAAAGGCCAGGCTCAGCAGGTAGTAATTGTTCACAGTCTTGAGTTGGCTGTTGACCTTAAAGGACAGCATCACGAGTACATTACCAACTATAGTAATCAAGCTGACAATGGCTGAAACTGTAGTTATGGTTATGACCTCCCACAGGCGGTGAGTTAAAGGCTTAGCAAGTGACATGTTGCCATTTAACGTGGCGGTGATATTCGGAAGATCCTCTGCATCCATGATGCTGTGTTAGTGTTTATGTCGCAGCAAGACAGTGAGCAAAACGTGCTTATTGTTCCATCCAGATTTTTCATCGATTTCCCTGTAATAAAAGAGAGAAAAGTATTTAGGGAAGATTGCAGTGGTTGCATTTCTATCATGGATTACGTTATTAGTTGTGTGTGTGTGTGTGTGTGTGTGTGTGTGTATATATATATATATAGCATTTCGTATATATTTTTCTGTTTTCCCCCATCTATATCATTCACATACGTATCAACATAAACCGGAACAGTCTATTGGCATTTGTGTCAAGCGGACATCTTTAGAAGTAACACCAAATCAAACTGGTAACGGTGTTACAGCGCAATCCTTCCGTGTGTGCACCGAACGAGAGCAATGGAGGGAAGACCCAACAGAGGCAGAGGAGCTAGTTGGAAAAGAGGCGGCGGCGGCGGCCAAGACAGCGAGGGTTCAGGTGGTGAGCACCGAGGCAGAGGGAGAGGAGGCCATCACCGAGGCCGCGGCAAAAGGGACCATCACCGCGGGCGCGGGCGCGGGGGGAGCGCAGCTGGCTTCCAGCACCGGGTGAGGAGTCGAAAAGCAAGAGTTTTATATACACGTGCGTCATAAAAGCCCCCGAAGCGGCGTGAGCCCTTTTTGTTTTTGATAATAAAACAAAACCTGACGTCAGTGGTGTGTGGATGTTATGAATCCACTGCACCCGCAGACAAGATTCAAGAGGTTTATTTGTCACATACATATACATACGTTCATACGTATATGCAGTGAAATGGCTTTGCAACTGACCCGAAGAATACAGAGACTCAGGCGCGCAGTATTTAAAGGGAACTTATTATGTTCCTTTTTTGAGGAGGTCCCCAAAACAAGTTTTTGAATTTTTTTTCTTAGAATACCGCTCAGATTATGCATTCAAGCCATTGTGACATGCTGCTATACCATAGTGTTCCAAAACAGTTTCAGTGTGAGCCAATAGGGTTTTAGCTTTACGCTGGTCTCTGTTTTATTTACTCTGTAAACTTTCACTAATTTCACCTTATCAGTACACTAAAGTCTGTTTCTGAACAAATTTGAGGTGAGAAATAAGCAATCCAATTGCTGAATCTTCACTCATATTAGATCTACAATAATTTATAAGTTTGTTCCAACTTTGGTTGCCATGCTCCAGGCTTGTGGGAGACACGGACGGCAATGGACTCTCGTAAATGTTGGAAAATAAAAAAAAATTATAAAAGAAATAAATACATCGACAATAAAACGCCCAGTGGATCGGATGGAGCATATGAACATATAAAGAAATCCGGCACAAGCCGACATCAGCTCCTACAGAGAGTAGACCTTTGTTCACAGTAATTATTTTGTCATTAGTTTACCTCATTATTTGACACTTTGGCCACATCTAATATGAACATCTGTCATTGTTACATTATATATATATATATATATATATATATATATATATATATATATGACAGAAAATAAGGAAACGCATAAAGGTTCCCTTTAGAAATGTGGGCGATTACCTCAAGCTTAGCGCAAGTCCGCCCATAAACAGAAAAGGCCTGTCCAAATACTGATCTGAACCACAGGACCACGAGTGGGGCAGTCCTGTCAGTGGGAATGAGTACAAGGCAAACTGCACAGTTTGCCATAGAATATTTTATGTCACCCATGGCGGACTGTTCAGAAGATGCAGAGTGGAGTCGCTCAACTCATGACACCCCAGAACTGTACTGCTGTTATTAGATTGTACTGTGTTTAGAAGTCATCATCTTGCCATTCTCCAGATACACAAGTTGACACTTCTCTGAGGATGTAAGCAGAAGACCCACCCGTGTGTGTGTGTGTGTGTGTGTGTGTGTGTGTGTGTGTGTGTGTGTGTGTGTGTGTGTGTGTGTGTGTGTGTGTGTGTGTGTGTGTGTGTGTGCGCGTGTGCGTGTGTGTGTGTGTGTGTGTGTGTGTGTGTGTGTGTGTGTGTGTGTTGTGAGTGAAATCTAACCAATAACCCCACTTGGTGGAAATCAACATTCTAAATGCTAGGCTACCCCATCCTTCCTGAAAGGTGTTGGACTGACGGTTACATTTACATTCATAATATGAATGTAATTTTAACCTTCATTCCACATCGGGTCGGGTACAGCCCCTAACTACATACAGTATATATTATATATGTAGGAAGGGGCTGTACCTGACTCAGAATTTTGTTACTCGAATTGGATTAGGCTGTTCAATGTGAATATTGGACAATTCTCCTGGAAGTGGGCCGGGCCAGCTCGGCTCTTGCTATAGGCAAGATAGACGGCCGCCTAGGGCTCCCTGCCGGGGCGCAGACAGTGAGCGATCGGGGAGTGTTTTGCGCACCTGTCTCCCTCTCCGGTCTATCGGTACAGACAATGTGCGTGACAGCGATGCACCTGCCAGCGTTGGGGTGCAAGCGAAAACGTTTGTAATGGGGACACTTTCCCCGCGACTCTCTCCCAGATCACCACCTTTCCATCTGTTATGCGCAGAAAATAATCTTAACGAGGCTACGAGTCATTCCCCATTCCAGTTGTTTTATTTGGAGCAACGGGGCATGGCTCTCCGTGTTGCCCTCCGCCATTGGGGCACACAAAGAGCTGTGTCCGGATGCGGACGATTCACATGTATAAAAATATATTTATGATGCCCCTCATTTATAATTCCTCAATGGAATGTTAATCCTGTGCATTTTGTAAACTATCTGTGATATCCTGTTATTGTAATGGATATTGAGTTGGGGAAAAAAAACAAAACCACTACTCGATTGGAAGAATCTCAGTCGACTGACGGGTTTCAACTTTCAGGGGACAGCTCTACATATACGTATAAGTTGAAATTTTTTAAATTCGCAATTATTTTGTTTCTCCACATTTCCCTCTTTCTGGAACAGGTTGATCTTCATTTCAATACCTACATCTACCTACAAACCCGTGGTTTCTACCCACATCATTTGCTGGCACCCCGGGGGCTCACCGGGTAGAGCACAGCAAATAAAAGGCTGAGTCCTTACCTCAGCGGCCCGGGTTTGATTCCGGCATGGCTATTTGCTGCCTGTCATCTCCTCTCTCGGTCCCCTGCCTGTCACTATTGAATAAAGCATGAAAATGCCAAAAATATATCTTTACCATGTAATTTGCCATTTCCTCGTATATCAGTGGGTTCTTGCTTCATCCAAATATACCAAATAGTTTATTTTGACAGACCAAACATTTTGCATGTCTGTGATCTGATGTATTAATCCTTAATTTAATTGATGCAACTGTGCTTTACTCACATTGAGTTGTGACTCAATGATCCCCAGACCACCACTTGATTTGTGTCAGGTGTCCCTTATTTTTCCACGTTGAAGGGGGAAACCCTGTGGTGAACTTCTGCAGTCACAATTTAACAACCTGGACCCCACATTTGCTGCCTACAGCTATATTTATTATTCTGTGTAGGTCCCCCTCGTGCCGATGAAACAGCTCTGAAAGACCTCTGAACATGTCCCAGAACACCGTCAGCAGGATACTCAATGAGAACTCTGTGGTGAAAGAAGCACAAAATCAACAGTGAGAGGAAGTGGCAGTGGCTTGGCTTTACAAAAAGATTCAAAATTCAAGAGGTAAAGTTGAGGAAAAAGAAAAAATGTTGAAATCAAAGTCAATGTAATTTTTTGACCGTACCCATATTTCTTCAAATAGTAACCTGGGCATAATGGTCGTCTGGGTGCCGTTCTCCTCAAAATAAATACATCTAAAATAAACTTGAATTATTTCTTTGTTCGGAGACACACAGTTGACCAGTTGTCACTCCCTCTCCATTACGCAATCCAATGTCCTGATCCAAGGCAGAATGTCACTTGGTTAGCAGAGTGTGCATGGAACAGGACATCCCAACCAACTCCTGCAGATGGCCAGATATGTGGCACCTCCACCACCGCCGGCACTCAGGGCACCCGCCGCAGGGAAGCCATGCAGGGGGGAGCAAGGCTGACAACTGCCTCCTGCACTGCAACTCTCACCCATGACGGCGAACAGCCTCCTAGGGGCCTTGGAACCACCCGGTGGTGCTCCCCGCAGCATCACAGGGTTGCAACAGGCCAGAAACGACCAAGCACCAGGGGCAATCTTCCAGGACCCAACCCAGCTGGCAGGGGGCCTACCCGGCCACCCCTCGCCAACCACACCAACCCACCAGCATCCTGCCACCCCGAAAACCCCAGGGCTCAATGTGTGCTGTTGGTAAAGGAGTTAAAATTGCAAGGTCATTCACGCCCTTCCTGTCCCAAGGACCCAGGTCTGCTGGTGTGTTGTTTGGAATAAGAAATGACAAGACATGTCACAGCCCCCCAACCCCAACCCACAGCGACTAGCCACAGGTGCAGAGAGGCTCGCTCCCAGCAGGCCCCTTATCAGCCCTCGGCCACTGCACATGCGGACCACAGAACAGACGACGGCAGACAGCCCCCCACCTACAGCTTGACCCCCCAGCCACGAGTACCTTGTGCACTTAGAGCACCTGGACAGCCAGGTGAGACGATGGAAGTCCAGACGTAACATCCAACCATCCCCGTTTTTTATCTGCCAGGAAAAATCAGAGCATTGAAACGATGTAAGTGCAGTTTACAGTGTTCTGAAACTGGAACATTTTGCCGCTCTGGGCATTGAGCAGCACGGTGGAGCTGCTGTGTGCACACTGCACGTGCGCCAAGGTGGGAGGTTCATGAGGTGTTCCTCATGAATATATCTTGCCCAGACAATCCGCTACCTTGATACCCATTACGCTTAAAAAATATATATAAATAAAAAATGAAATAAAGTGCCTGATTAAAAAGTGCACCGTGGGGTCCCCCCCGCGCACGTACCTGCCGCTCAGTATGCACATCTTGTGATTATAATATAGCAATATATAATATGTCACAGAGAAAGATTTTGATTTATTTTATTTCCTTAGATTCTTACTCGTATGGAAAATGAAAAACGTTAACCTAACTCAGCGAACTAGGGTGGAGTTTGTTTCGTTTCTCCTCCAGACAGCAATGCGCGCCAGCTCCCGTGCCTCTCTTATCTCAGATCTCCTTATTTTTGTTTGTTTACTACATGTATGAAACTATTTTTAAACACGACTGAGTTCAGGGACTGTCCCGATCCGTACTGTTTCAAAAAAAACCTGTTCCCCCCCACTGTTTGGACAGTGGATGCGCAGGTCTCGCGGTTGCTTTCGGTTGCTTTGGAACTTAGTTTAGTAAAAACCAGATTTTTATTTTTGGAAAGACTTTACTTCCATCCATCCATCCATTTTACTCAGCTTTTCCTGGGCTGGATCGCGGTGGCAGCAGGCTGAGTGAGGAGCTCCAGGCCCCCTTCTTCCCGGCAACGTTTTCCAGTTCCCCCTGGGGGACCCCGAGGCGTTCCCCGGCCAGCTGGGATATGTAATCCCTCCAGCGTGTTCTGGGTCTACCCCGTGGTCTCCTACCAGTTGGACGTGCCCGGAAAACCTCTAAAAGAAGGCGCCCAGGAGGCATCCTGATCAAATGCCCAAACCACCTCAACTGGTTCCTTTTGACGCAAAGGAGCCGCGGCTTTACTCCGAGCTCCCTCCGGATGTCCGAGCTCCTCACCCTATCTCTAAGGCTGAGCCCAGCCACCGTAACTCATTTCGGCCGCTTGTATTTGCGATCTCGTTCTTTCGGTCACTACCCAGAGCTCATGACCATAGGTGAGGGTTGGGACGTAGATGGACTGGTAAATTGAGAGCTTTGCCTTCCGACTCAGCTCCCTCTTCACCACAACGGTCCAGTACAACGCCCGCATCACTGCTGACGCCGCACCAATCCGCCTGTCCATCTCACGCTCAATTTTCCCCTCATTCGTGAACAAGATCCCGAGATACTTGAACTACTTCACTTGAGGCAGCAACTCGCTCCCAACCCGGAGGGAGCAATCCACCGTTTACCGGCACAGAACCATGGCCTCAGACTTGGAGGTGCTGACTCTCATCCCGACCGTTTCACACTCGGCTGAGTCCCGCCCCAGTGTGTGCTGGAGGTCACGGTCTGATGAAGCCAACAAAACCACATCATCTGCAAAAAGCAAAGATGCAATTCTGAGGTTCCCAAACGTCCCCACTCTCCTCACCTCGGCTGCACCTTGAGATCCTGTCCTGAATATCACAACCAGAATCGGGGACAAGGGGCAACATTGGCGGAGTCCAACACCCGCTGAGAACGTGTTTGGCGTGAACGGCTTTGTGCCGAGAATACAAACACAGCTCTCACTTTGGTTGTACAAGGCCCGGATGGCTCATATCAACGGCCCCGGTACCCCATACTCCCTCCGTACCCCCCACAGGATTCCCTGAGGGACACGGTCGAAAGCCTTCTCCAGGTCCACAAAACACATGTAGACTGGATGGGCAAACTCCCACGACCCCCTCAGAAACCCTGCAAGGGTAAAGAGCTGGTCCACTGTTCCACGTCCAGGATGAAATCCATATTCCTCCTCCTGAATCTGAGGTTTGACAATCTGCCGGAGCCTCCTTTCCAGCACCCTAGAGTAAACTTTCCCGGGGAGGCTGGGTAGTGTGATACCCCTATAATTGGAGCACACCCTCCGGTACCCCTTTTTAAAAATGGGAACCACCACCCCAGTCTGCCATTCAACAGGTACTGTACCCGACATCCACGCCACACTGAAGAGGCTTGTCAACCAAGACAGGCCACTAATGTCCAGAGCCTTCAGCATCTCAGGGCAAATCTCATCCACCCCCGGCGCCTTGCCCCGACAAGCTTTTTAACTGCCTCAGAGACCTCTGCCAGGCATATGGACGAGACTTCCCCCAAGTCTTCAGATTCTGCCTCTTCCCCTGAGGATGTATTGGTCGGGTTCAGGAGTTCCTCAATGTGCTCTTTCCACCACCCAACAATATCCCCAGTCCGGGTCAGCAGTTCTCCTCGCCGCCTGAACACAGCCTGAGCCAAGCCCTGCTTTCCCTTTCTGAGTTGCCAAACAGTTTGCCAGAACTTCCTTGAGGCCAACCAAAAGTCCTTCTCCATAGCCTCCCCGAACTCCTCCCACACCCGGGTTTTTGCTTCAGTGACCGCCGAAGCCGCAGCCCTTCTAGCCTGCCGGTACCTGTCTGCTGCCTCTGGAGACCCTTGGGCCAGCCAAGCCCAAAAGGCCTCCTTCTTCAGTTGACGGCTTCCTTCACTGTTGGTGTCCACCAACGGGTTCTTGGGTTACCGCCATGACAGGCACCGACTACCTTCTGACCACAGCTCCTAGCAGCCGCCTCTGCAATGGAGGTTTTGAACATGACCCACTCGGATTCCATGTCCCCAACCTCGCCGGGATGTGCGAAAAATTCTTCCGGGGGTGGGAGTTGAAGACCTCGCTGACAGGGGCATCCACCAGACGTTCCCAGTTCACCCTCACTACATGTTTGGGTTTACCAGGTCTGTCTGGCAGCCTCCCCCGCCATCTGATCCAACTCACCACCCGGTGGTGATCAGTTGACAGCTCTGCTCCTCTCTTCACCAGAGTGTCCAAGACATACGGCCGCAGATCTGATGACACTACTACAATGTCGATCATCGATCTTTGACCTAAGGTGGTCTGGTACCACGTCCACTTATGAGCCACCCTATGCTAGAACATGGGTGTTCGTTATGGCCAATCCATGACTAGCACAGAAGTCCAATGCTAAAGCACAACTCTGATTCAGATCAGGCTGGCCATTCCTTCCAATCACCCCCTTCCAGGTTTCTCCATCGTTCCCCACTTGAGCGCTAAAGTCTCCCAGTAGAACTATAGAGTCCCTAGGCGGAGCCCCTTCCAGGACGCCACCAAGAGACTCGGAGTACACCCAGAGACGCCAAATACTCTGAACTGGTGTTCGGTGCATAAGCACACACAACAGTCAGAGATTTTTCCTTAGCAACGTGTAGTCGCATAGAGGCGACCCTCTCGTTCACTGGGGAGAACTCCAACACAGCGGCACTCAGCAGGGGGCTTGTGAGTATCCCCACACCCACCCGGCGCCTCTCACCCTGGGCAACTCCGGAAAAGGAGGGAGTCCAGCCCCTCTCCAGAAGTTTGGTTCCAGAGCCAGTGCTGTGCGTAGAGGTGAGCCCAACTATATCTAGTTGGTACCGCTCCGCCTCCCGCACCAGCTCCAGCTCCTTCCCAGCCAGAGAGGTGACATTCCACGTCCCTAGAACTAGTCTGCGATGCCGAGGATCAGCAGGCCCAGTCCCCCGCCTTTTCCCGCCGCCCGGCTGACATTGCACCCGACCCCAACGCCTATCCCTGCAGGTGGTGGGCCCACATGGTAAAAGACTTACTTGTAAATAATAAATCCACTGCACTTCTGCTACATTACGTTCTATGCGCGCACGAACCTCCCCAGCGCACATGCATCAAATTTTGCACGATCGCCCAAGCCTACATGAAAGTAGTCATCTCTGGTATTGAGGTGAACAATGAGAGCAAGCGTCTTTATCCAGGAATCCCATTTTCAATATTTTGTGTTTAGTGATATGTGCTCTGTGCAAAATATCATATTGGATGAGTTGAATTTTGTAATTGTGGGTCATAGAAAACGTGTTGTAAATAAGCTTCCAGAGGTGGATATCTGTGGAAATTGCAAGGTCTCCATCCCATTCCATGGTTGGTAGAGACAAAGTGTCATCTGCTTTTAATGTATTACCCATGTACACCACGTTCGAAATTATTATGCAAATGGTATTTAAGTGTCAAACATTTACTTTTATGTTTTTCAATTAAACTCATGGATGGTATTGTGTCTCAGGGCTCTTTGGATCACTTAAATCAACTTAGACACCTGTGATAATTTGTTTGCCAGGTGAGCCCAATTAAATAAACTACTTAAGGAGGACGTTCCACATTATTAAGCAGGCCACAGGTTTCAAGCAATATGGGAAAGAAAAAGGATCTCTCTGCTGCCGAAAAGCGTCAAATAGTGCAATGCCTTGGACAAGGTATGAAAACAATAGATATTTCACAAAAACTTAAGCGTGATCATCGTACTGTGAAGAGATTTGTGGCTGATTCAGAGCACAGACGAGTTAGTGCAGATAAAGGCATAATGAGGAAGGTTTCTGCCAGACAAATTCATCGGATTAAGAGAGCAACTGCTAAAGTGCCATTACAAAGCAACAAACAGGTATTTGAAGCTGCTGGTGCCTGCAAGCCTCAAGGTGTAGTATCCTCCAGAGGTTTGCAGTTGTGCATAAACCTACTATTCGGCCACTCCTAACCAATGCTCACAAGCAGAAACGGTTGCAGAGGGCCCAGAAATACATGGGGACTCATTTTCAAACAGTCTTGTTTACTGATGAGTGCCGTGCAACCCTGGATGGTCCAGATGGATGGAGTAGTGGATGGTTGGTGGATGGCCACCATGTCCCAACAAGGCTGCGACATCAACAAGGAGGTGGCGGAGTCAAGTTTTGAGCCGGAATCATGGGGCGAGAGCTGGTAGGGCCCTTTAGGGTCCCTGAAGGTGTGAAAATTACCTCGGCAAAGTATATGGAGTTTCTGACTGACCACTTAATTCCATGGTACAAAAAGAAGAACCGTGCCTTCCGTAGCAAAATCATCTTCATGCATGACAATGCACTCATGCTCTGTGTAATTGGCTGCTATGGGCATAAAAGGAGAGAAACTCATGGTGTGGCCCCCATCCTCCCCTGACCTCAACCCTATTGAGAACCTTTGGAGCATCCTCAAGCAAAAGATCTATGAGGGTGGGAGGCAGTTTGCATCAAAACAGCAGCTCTGGGAGGCTTTTCTGACATCCTGCAAAGAAATTCAAGCAGAAACTCTCCAAAAACTCACAAGTTCAATGGATGCCAAAATTGTGAAGGTGATATCAAAGAAGGGGCTTTTGATTTCAGTAAATATGACCTCCTATTGCTGCAAGTTCAACAAATGACCATTTTCAGTTCTTTACAACCTATAACATGTTTTGAAACTCTGTTGAGCATAATAATTTGGAACAGTGCATTTTGAATTTTATTTTTGGAAAAAAATACTGTTATCATTGGGAGGTTTGTTTAATAACATTCAAATTACAGTATACCCTAACGGTTGATGACTTGAAAATTATACTGACTGTCATTTGCATCGACTTTTTAGGAAAATCAGAGAAAAATATCATTTGCATAATAATTTGGAACACGGTGTATATAAGAGTTTGTATGTTCTGGGAAAGGGATTTTATTAATTGCGTATATAAGTAAGATGTTCTATCTTTGGAGGTGGATGGAGGACGTTGGTCGTTCATTTTATTTTTACTTTAATAGACTGCGGCAGTTGAAGGAATTGCAGGAAACTGACCACCACTGATATTATACCTTTGGATTAGGGTTAGGAAAGATATGTGAGTTGTATTCAAAAATTAGTTCCAGATGAGTTATTCCTTGTCATTTCCAAGACCTGAAGATTGGTTTGTTTTTAACGAGAAAGTCTGGGTTGTGCCAAATTGGAGTAAATTTGTTTTGTGATGGAGAGTAACCTCTGAGTTTGTTGAATTTTCACCAGGCTGACAGAGTCGTTGTGGTGAATGGGTTTTTAAAAGGATTCTGACACCTTTCTATCATAGCCAGCATAAACCTGTTCAGCAATTTGTGCTGCAGTAGTTCTCTTCGCTCCCCATGCGCATCAATGAGTCTTGGGTGCCCGTGACCCTGTCACCGGATCACCGGTTGTCCTACCTTGAACAACTCTTTAGTTGGTACTAAGGAACGAACGATTTGAGAATATAATGGAAATGTGATTTATTTATTTACTTATTATTATTATTATTATTATTATTTTTGTCCAATATTGCGATTGCGATTTAGTATGCAATTTTTCTTAATCTTCGTATGCAAAGTTCTTTATCTTCTGTATTATTCACTAAACGCAAGCAATAAATCTTTCTGGAGTGTGACCAACACAATGGCAGTGTTCTGGAAGAGGCTCTGTCCAGACTCAAGAGGTGTTCTGGACTCAGTAGCACACGTCCCGTACAGCACACTGTGGCCCAGGTCGGAGCACCGGGTCTCATCGGGCAGCTGCGCGGAGGTTTGGTTAAAACAATCGATCTAGAGGGGGGAATAAGAGAGTCACGGAGAAAGTGTCCGCATTACGCACGCTTTGATTCCATTATGCGCTTGTTTCGTTCCATAAGGAGTAGGGGTGCAACAGATCACAAAACTCACAGTTCGGATCGTATAATCTTTTGTATCAGGGGGGGGGGGGGACAAATATAACTATGCTTTCTATTTATTCTGTAAAACACTTAAAGCAAGGACCTTTTGCCCATGGCAAACAACATTCAAGAAGTCCAATGTATAAATAAAATCTTAACATATATAAAATACTCAATTGTTAAATTAAAGTGCAATATGAGGCACACATGATATCTTCTTCCTTTAAACATGATAGTGAGTGGAAAATATTAGATCAGTCCTCAGTTACAATTTAATTTCAGTATCATGTTCAATTTCTCACGTTTATAACAAACTAAATTTCATGAAAATCGGTTCAAAATTAAGCTGGTTACAGTCGTTGTTGAAGAGGAGTCTATCTCTCAATACACGATTTGATTAGTTTCAAACGTGTATTTTTTTCAGCACTAACCCTAATCCTGTATCTTTGAGTGCAGCCACATTAATCATTATAAATAATTTTATTTTTTTGTGGTGGAGTAAATATAAACAAAATACTTCATACATTTTCATAGATAAAATAAATGCTTGATCTGGCTCATTGAAAAGAGACAAACTTTTCGACACACTGCAAGTGTCAATTCTCCGCCCACCACATCCATGTCCACTCTGTACGTTCCTCTCTAATCTGACTTTTTTCCTAACTATTCATCATATCACAGCATTATGTTCCATTTAACATTATTATCTTATCTTTGATATAACAATTCAAATCATATCTGTAATGCTAACTAAAGCCCTTCTCACAAGCTTCTGGTCTCTGTTCTACCCTCTCATGTGGACATATGTAAAACATCACATTTTATTAAATCCGAGCACACTTTTCCTTTCAATTATTAGAACACACACGCTGCGCTCCAGCTAAAACCGCCCCTAAAAGCTCCGCTTCAGCGATACAGTACAGTTTATTTCGAGATAATGTTACATTACAGATCACATTCATGTCGAGCAATATTTCCCACAAAATTAGGGGGAGAATCACAAACCTGATTATGATTTCGAAGTTCGAAAATGGAACGCTCATTCCAATCGATTCACGGAATCGTGGCACAATTATTGCGCATCAGAGTAAAATACTTCACGCATCTGTTTTCACTGCGTTGAGATTTCTGGAATTATGACTTTAGTAAAACAGCAGTAAAACTGTATTTCACTATGATGGTAAAATCTTGCAATTGATCCGCGGTTCACATGCGAGCCAAACCATGGGGGGGCGATCCATAAGTATCACGGATAAACTATGATCCATTAAACCACTAATAAGGAGATGTAAAACAAAAACACTGCTATGGCAAAGCGGCCTATCTCGCCTTTCGGAAGAGACAATGCTGGATAGCCCTATGGGTTGGATTGTGTAACATAAAAAAATATTTATATGAATATTTAATTTGCTTTTTGAAGCTGCAGCCTCTGCGATTTGAAAATTGCGTTCTTTTAAATGTCTGGTTGAATTCGATTAATCGTCCAGCCATAGTAATAACCACTGAACACCGTACAAGACCTGTCGTTTTAGATATGCTCAGACCCAGTTGTCTAGCCATCACAATTTGGCCCTTGTCAAAGTGGCTCAGATCCTCACGCTTGCCCATTTTTCCTGCTTCCAACACATCAACTTGAAGAACTGACTGTTCACTTGCTGCCTAATATATCCCCCTTGACAGGTGCAATCGGAATGAGATGAGCAATTTTATTCACTCCACCTGTCAGTGGTTTTAATGTTGTGGCTGACTGGTGAATATGTCTTTAAATACGTACATTTTATATTTATTATTTAAAATTGTAAACTTTTTATTTCATACAGAAAGATACTCACCCAAACGGTTGAATATTCGCTAAAAAGAATATTCTCAGGCAAATAAACATCCCCACCAACTCAAGTACACAAGAAAAAAAACATATCAAAATCAATCAATCAAAGTGACCGTTTTGGAGTGAAGATGGGGATATGGGGCGGGGGGGTGCTGGTTCAAATAGAATTCTGGGACTTGTAGTGTAATCCGCCCAGAGCAGACGATATTATGGGCTGCCACCTTCTGTGTATAGAATTAAAATGAATAGAAAGGCATCTACCTTGTGTGTAACAGCAGGAACCCAAATACGAGCACTTCAAATTACTGCCAAAATATTTGTATACTATCAGTTATAATAATAATAATAATAATAATAATAATGCCTTTGTGACACGGGTAAGTCAGCACTGCCAAGAATGCCTTTGTGACACAGGTAAGTCAGCACCCGGTCCTCCAGGTTGGGGGTTGGGCGTGGGGTTAACAACCTCACCCCGTTAAAAAAAAGCATGTTACGGAAACGACGAGAAGAAGCCATGCTGGTGAGGAGCAAATGGTGGGGGCTCGTCGCCCAATGTTCCAGAAGGAACGGGAGGAACTAACTAACTAACTAACTAACTAACTAATCTGTTAGTTATGGAAATAAGCATTGTTAAATCTGTTGCAGAGCTTACGAGCACCAAAAGTTTGAAGGCTTAACAAACCCGTTCCAATGTTCTGTTTTGTGATACATTTATAAAAGTCACCAGATAGGTTTGAAAATATTTCAACCTACTAAAGTATTTGATGTTGCCATGACGACGGACCGTGTAGGGTTGTTCTGAACTCAAAGAAGGAAAGTTGAATAGATACCAGACTAATCTGTATTATGAAGCCTTTCAGTCTAACACCACTTGGCAGAATTTATTTCACAAATCCAATTTCAATGCCATTTCATTGAATGGCTGCTTTGTGATGGCAATACATCAGCTCTCTGAATGCCTTTTTCATTCATTCGTTCATTCATTCATTCATTCATTCAACCTAGAATCCTACAGCTCACTACATTTTGCTGTACAAACCTCATTCACTATTAAGAGCATCTTGGTTCTTTTCACACATTTGCACGTTATGACTTTACAAATCCCAGAGCTATAACCTTTTTTCCAGCTTGGCTTGACTTGCCACTGAGGCCCCAAGGGCTTACATATACTTAACACAAGAATAACTGGCAGTTTTTGCACTGTTTGGCTAAAGATTTAATTATGTGTCAACTGGCTGAAATACAATGTTTTTTGGCATTGGACCACAGCAAAACGTAATGAATGGGGAAAAACAAAATAAACGAATTAATTTAAAATCCCAGTGCTGTTTAAGCTTTTTTTTCCCCTTGGAGGGTCAAATCTAAAACTTAATTGTGGGGGATGGTTTGATAGTAAAAAATTGCATGTATATGTACAAAACGGTACTGGGGTCTCATGGTGTTGTCTTCTTCTGGCCTTTTCCTAATAAACATCCAAGTGTACACTGTATCTATAATTAGATTTTAACAAGGTTACATTACAGTGAAGCAAATCACTCCACATGCTGTCCAGGGCAAGTACTTGGTGTAAAATGGGAAAAACAATAGAACTTAGTAACAAAAGACAAAACAATTGTAGTTTTTTCTCACATTGTATAAATATTCTTCCGCTTTGTTCTCCTTCAGGGCACAGATGACAAGAGTGGGCTATGGCCAGAGGGGGAGAATGGGATGGAGGTATTTTCCAGGAGGAAGCTGGAGTCAAATTGGGATCGCTATGCAGAGTCTGAGAAGCAGGAACCCGCCAGCGATACGCCCACCCAGAGGGGGACGAACTACCATGTCTTGCTGGAATCCGCAGGTTGGTGCAGTGCGAGAGCGTCTTTGGGTTTGTTTTAGCAATGTCTGCCTTTCTCCTAGGGTCTTGTGTCCAATCATTACGCTTTGCTGGTACAAGCATAGATTTGAGTCATGCAAAAACAGAATGATTTGCTTAAAATTATTCAAAGCAACACTATATAACTTGTAGTATTTGGCGCCCCTACGGTTTCTTAGTGCAATTGCACTTTTACGCCGCTTTTGTAAAACTGTGAAAAAATGTATTTTACTGGACAAATTTGGACCTTATCAGTCATGTTTCAATAACAGTCCATGTTACAAACGCAGATATATTGTACACCTAGGTTACAGCGTCTCCAGGGGAGAATGGGGAGAGAGCCCCCTACTACCGGTGTAGGCACCAATTCCTGTGGCGTAATTAAAGTGAGGGCTGAGGTGTGGGTGCCGGGCACCACTGGCCCATCTCATCCGCACCGTTGGGGAGGTGAAGCAGCTACGTTTTGAGCCTTATCACAGGACATTTTGACTGGCAAATTTGGCCGCAGTTTCGTACCTGAACACAGAAGTTACATAATGCGAGAACAGGGATTCGGGGGGTGGGTGGGAATAAAGGAGGTGCCTTTCTCCATATTCCAAGTCAGTGTACCATCAAAATGATTTTGAAGCTGTTAGGGTAGAAAAGTTACATAGTGTTGCTTTAAGCCAATCAAAGAAGGACGTGGGGACTTGGTTTTCCACCAGCTCTGCAAGAGAGTGGTTTGATTGTATCAATAATGACTACTGAAGGAGTGCACAAAGCTTCCATGTCCTTTGTTTCAAGGGAAGCTGCATATTTGTATTGGAGTTCCAGTAACAACTGATAACACCAGCAGTTTCAAACAACTTTAGAACCGCGATGCCTATCGTACCAATATGAAAGCATATTTAAGTCATAAATAGGTTTTATTTCAACAAGAAGAATGAAGACAGCATTTCAAGATTATAGTTGAAGTTTAAAGGGGGAAAAAGTAAAATTTTTGTTATTGTATTTATTTAATTTTTATTATTATTTTTTTTAATCATTGAGAATGGTCAGTCAAAACTAATAGCAAAATTTCAAATGTATTCTCAAAATATACCATGTTTCTAATCTTGCTATTTAGAGTTTAATGTTATGATTTAAATTTTATTCTGGAAATGCAATACATTTTTTCTCTTGCTGGCCATAATTCTCTTTCATAGACCAAGTTCTCGCCTAATAATAAATCAATACATTTTTTTTTTTTTACCAATTTGTGGTATTCACATGTGATTTGTGTTATTTAGGTACTGATGGGAAAATGTCAGTACCCCTTGGGAAAGAGTTTTTGTTTTTTTTTCAGAAACTTTCTGGATTTTAGTCAAGATCCTTGCAGGCACAGAATGTCCTGAAGTTTTAGTTCTTTTTTGTAACGTTTTGTAAGAAACTCCCCTTTTTTGGTTTCCCTGAGTGCTGTTTATCCCCTCTAATTCTGAGCATCCTAATGAGGCTTTGCCCATCAGTAAGTTCAAGGAGCTCTCGCTACTACTGCACACAAACCTTTTCTCACTCTTCCCCTCCCTCTCCACCATTAATATGACTGCAGAATCATTGATATATTCCAGGCTGGTTCTCTGGTACCGATCTGAAGGTCCTCACTGTGCCCCTGCCACTATACAGTAGGCTTGGGCGATCATGCTAAATTCTAATCACCGATTGCTGGGGGGCAGCCATCACCAATTTACAATTTTATCGGGGTGTGTGTGTGTGTGTGTGTGTGTGCACATAGAATGTGACAAATGCTGTCTCCCCTTTATAGAAGTACAGGATTTATTACTTAGGAATAAAGTATTTACACAAAGCATCCGGTTTTTATTAAATTAAGTCCCAAAGCAACCGAAAGCAATAAGAGGACTTTTTTGAACGAGGCGGAATGGGACAGTCTCTTAACTCAGTTGTCGCTATGTGCGCACAGCGGAGCGCAAATCACGGGTGTCCTGATGCGCACTATCGTGGGCGTGATCTGTGCTCTGCTGTGCTGCTCCATTAGCGCAGAGCAAAATTCATAGAACCAGAGCTGGGGGTCAATGTGCCTTTTTTTTTTTTAAATGTATTTATACCTATGTATTGATCGATCGATCGATCGATCAAGCACCTGTACCTCAAAGTCTCTTCATGGGATGGTAGAGCGGGAAAGTGAGATCCGATCACTAGTGGTTACTCCACAGCTGTGAGTGGAAAGGGCGGGAGCCTTCACCCTCTCTTTCCCTCTTCCCCTCCCTCCCTCCCCTTTACCAGAACACGGTGAACTGAACTTACACTGTTTCAATGCTCTGATTTTGATGATCTGATTTTTTTCATCAATGTCAATCGCGATTGGTGGAGTTGATCGCCGATAGACAATTTAATCGTAAATCTGCTCAAGCCTATTAGACAGTATTGTTGCTTTACCGTGTTATCTAATGTTGAAGTCGAGTGGCTGGACTACAAATGTTTCTGTGTTATCTAATATGCAGGCCATTAAAATTATGTAAGGCTACAGGGTTTTATGGGGAGCTTGGAAATAACATTGTTTTTGTACTACCAGCGTATTCTTGGAATAGAGGTGTAATGCAAATAAATAGTGGTTAACATGTTATGCTTGATTTAATTAAACTTCAGTTCACGTGGTTTCACTGCTCAAATCAGTCTGTTTGAGCAAAAGAACAAATGTTTTTAAACCTAGTTTATAATGAGTATCCAATTTCTGTGATCAGCCAAGTTTGCCTGGCTGTTGTGCGGGGCGGATGTCCAGGGTTTCTCACCTGCAGTGTGAAGCTTGCCATTGTCATAACCGACCACTACAAGGCCTTATACAAGGTCATAAACTCAGCAAGGGTTGTCAGGCTTTATTATAAGAGGTTTTAAAATACTTGCTCCCTTGGCGTTGGAGAGTTTTCTCTTTCCTTTTCTCTTCTCTCTTTGTGTCTCTTACCCTCCTTTTCTTTGCAGTTATGCCAAAGGTGCTGCTCTGTGAGTTGTTTTGAGTCAGTCTCTTGTCTCTTGTCAGTGTTTTGCCCACATTGTCAGATTAGTCACACCATGCAGAGCAGGGCCCGTCGCTCTCCAGAGGGTTTTGTTATTTACGTGGGATGAAGTGCTTTTCAACAGGCTCTCAGCCATAAATCTTGCTTTATGTTGCCTATGATTTTCAGGGTTTTTTACCCTGCCAAAGAAGAGGTGTTAATTCAAGGATATGTTTTACCATCAAGGTCATAGTTGGTGGTGGTGTTGTCATAAACATACACTACTCACAAAAAGTTAGGGATATTCGGCTTTCGGGTGAAATTTCAGGATGAACCTAAAATGCACTATAACCTTTACAGGTGAACTTAATTTGACCTTCTCTAAACTTTTGAATGCACATGTCCAACTGTTCAGTGTTTCAGCACTTTTTGCACAACTTGCTGTTCTAACAAGGAGCTGAACGGCAAAATTCACAACAGGTGTTTGATCCATGAATAGACCAATACATTTTCTCGTTCAATTAGAATTGGTATTTAAACAGTCCTCTTCATCATGCTGTTCACATTTTGACCTCATGAGACCAAGACGACACCTAACAATTGATCAACAGTACCTCGCCATTGCGAGGCTTCAAACAGGATGTTGTCAGAGGGAAGTGGCCACTGAGCTTAGAGTGTCACAGAGTGTCATCAGCAGGTTGCAACAGAGATACAGAGAGACTGGAAGAGTCACAGAAAGGCATAGAAGTGGACGTCCTTTGGCCACATCCCACACTGATGAGCGCTTCATTGTGAACAGTGCCCTGCGGAACCAGATGATGAATGCAACTTAACTCCAGGCACATTTAAGGGAGGTGAGAGGCACCCAAGTGTCACGTCAGACCATTCGAAACCGTTTACATCAGCGTGTTCTGCGTGCTAGACGACCTGCAAGGGTACCTGACCACACCACCAGGCACAGGCATCATCGTCTTGCAGGGGCCAGGGAGCATTTACGCTGGACGAGGGACCACTGGGCCTCAGTGCTGTTCTCTGATGAAAGTCGATTCACGTTGAGCAGAAATGATGTCCGCCAACGATGTTGGAGATGTCAAGGAGGGCGCTATGCATCAGCCACTGTTGTCACCAGACGAGCCCTTGGTGGTGGTGGTGTTACAGTGTTGGCAGGTGTGTCTAGTCAATACAGAACTGCCCTACACTTTGTGAATGGTACAGTGACAAGCCCATACTACCTGAATAACATCATTAATCCAGTCATTGTGCCCCTGCATGAACAACACAGGCCTCATTTCATCTTCATGGACGACAATGCTCCAGCTCATGGAGGTGGCATCATTAGGGAACGGCTGCTGGAGACTGGGGCACCTCAAATGGAGTGGCCTGCACTTTCTCCAGACCTGAATCCCATAGAAAACCTATGGGCTCAGCTAGACGCCGTGTAGAGGCTCGTAACTCTGTACCCCAGAACCTCAATGACCTGAGGGCCGCTCTTCAAGAAGAGTGGGGGGGCCATGCCTCAGCAGACAATAAGTCGACTTGTGAACAGCATGAGACGTCGTTGTCAAGCTATAATTAATCCTCAAGGGCACATGACAAGTTATTGAGACATTGACATTTTTTGTTGTGGTATACCCACCACTGTTGTTGGCTTTTATTTCAATAAATTGTTTGAGATGAGGAAATCACCATTGAATGCTTCTACTTAAATGCCCTACTTTCATGATATAATATGACTGTAGCGTGAACTTTTTACATTTTCCATAAATTTCACCCGAAAGCCAAATATCCCTACGTTTTTGTGAGTAGTGTATCATTTAATCTACAAATTTCCAACTCTCAACAAAAGCTGAACGTCATAAAAGTAGAATTCATGGTAGAGCTGGTGTATTGGATTACATTGGATTGAACAGGTGTACCTAATAACGTGCACAACGAGTGTATATTAGGGCTGCCCCCAACTTTTCCTAGTCGACTATTAGTCATCAGTTCAAGCCATAACCCCCTGGGCCACATCAGAAGCATCGTGAGCGACACATCAACACGAAAGCGTCGCGTCATTTGACGATTCGTCAATTCCACCCGGGTCTGACTCCATTCTTTCTACGACGCGCTCGCATAAGCAGCATTCTCGAGACTTTAAACTTCAAATTGTGAAATTTCTCAACTTTCATTGCATAAGTGAATCTTTGCTTTGGTTTTCAACCTTTTTTAATTTTCACTTCATTCACATTTGGAGTCTGTTTATTAACACTGTTGGATTCGTTCACAGTATAACGTGTTTCGTCGCTGGAATGAGTAATAATCTATAAATACATTGCGGCTGTTAACAGCAGGAAAGCATGCCACTTCTCCCTGTGTCTGATGGAGAAGCCAGGGATGGCAGCAGTGGCGGGTTCGTCCCATTAACCATAGGGCTAGAGGTTTCCACAATCTATTGTGCTTTTTCTGTAGTGTTTATTGAATATGTTTTGTAATCTGTTATTTGTGGTTCTTGTGAATCTTGTACATTTGACAAAAAACATGTGACGCTAAAGCTATATATGTATGTGTGTGTGTGTGTGTGTGTGTATATATATATATATATATACACTCATAATCGAATATATACAAAATAACCATTATTGTTTCAAAATTGATCTGTCTTTATGAGTGTGTGTGTGGGGGGGGGGCATGGTAGCACCCAAGGCCGACTGGAAAAAGGCAGAGGGGATAAACAAACCCTCCATGAATTGGAGGGTTAAAGCTTAAAGTTAGGGTCATTACAGAGAGAGTTGAAACTATACCCAGCCTTATATGTGCATGCAAAGCATGCATGGTTCTTAGACGATTCCCATGCACCTGACTGCTGGATCTGTGCACAGTCTCACACCTCTCTCCAATTCATGGAGGGTTTGTTTATCCCCTCTGCCTTTTTCCAGTCGGCCTAGGGTGCTACCATGCTCCCACATACACACTCGTAAAAACAGATCAATTTGGAACCAATAATGGTTATTTTGTATATATCGGATTATGAGTATGAGGGGGCCCATGGAATAGATCAATAGCCAGAGAGACCCATCTATTATTGACAAGGTTCTAGTCAAAGCTAATACCCTTTACGTTTTATGGTTAATTCTTGATATGCATTCATTCATGCATTCAAGTCATACGCTGCTGTCTTTAACAGCCTTTTTCTTCCTGCATTGGCGGATGATGCAAAAACAGCCGTAAAGAAAAAAATTCCCAGCCAAAATACACACTATTTACTGTTTATGAACATTCTCTTGTCGCTTGTCATTATTATATTGTATATTATTCTCATGTTTTGCAAGAATCGCAAGTTCACATTTTTGAGTTCCCTGTAGCGTTTCGTGAAATTAAGAATAATCCATTGATAGCTGAAGCTGAGCCATGGACATGAAGGGAAATTTTCCACCATAAAGCAGCGTTAAACTTGCTGAATACATAAAGGAATAACCAATAGAACAAACATTTGTGGCTGACCAAAGCAATACTTGCAAAGGACCAGGGGCAGTAGGACATTTGATGGAGGTCAAAATGACTGATACCTCCACTAATAGCAGTGTTCGCTCCAAGCTGTTGAATTGGTAGCCTTGCTGTAGCAATTTCTTTGTGGATAGATTGAACTGATCAGAGGCTGCTTTTGTTTCCCTTGACATTGTGAGTACAGCTGTAAGTCAGAGGAGCATTCTCCGGAAGGAATGAGAGACTATGGTCATTTGGCAACGCACTTGCTCTTTATGTCCCTGGGAGACTCAGAGAGGTCAAAGCTAGGTTAGGGCGGATGTCTAATTTGAGGTAAATATGATGAATTAATGGTGAGATCTCAAATACAAAAAAATCTAGGCAGTAAAGGAAGTGCGTATCACTATTTATGGACCAATCAACTATTGTCATATCCACCACGTTCATACTCGACTGTGTAGGAAGTAATTCACACTTTTGTTCTTATGTAACTCTCCTTTGTTTCGATGTGAGTATCACCTTGAAGACCTTCACCATTTTAAAAGTGGATTATTCAAAACAAATGACACTGGGCTTTTCAGTGTGTGTGGGTTGGCTTTTGTTTAGAATAAGCCTGTGTTTTGTGTGAGGCAGTGTATACACTCGGGCTCAGATTTACAAAGTATATATTGCTCTTGTTAAGCAGGCCTGGAAGAGTAATTTGTCATCTGAAGTGCACCGTTTAAGCCCAGGAATTTGAGGGGGCATTATGCAAAAGGTGGAGTTATGAGATATGATGAATGTTGTTAAGCAGACATATCTTCTAATGTTCACACAATTTACATCGGTAAGTTTTGCATTTTCAAATGAATCTGCCCATAATGAGCACAGGTATATTAAAACAAGGATGTCATGGGGATCAACTGCCTCTCTGCCATGGTCCATCACCATTTGCAGCCATTCAGTTTTAGTTTCATTGACTCTCCAAAATATTTAGTTGTTCTGTTACTTTCTTGAGCATCACTGAATTTAAACTTTTCCTCTCATTCCTGACCTGGTTCATGATGCAGAAAAGAACCCCACTTTTATTCTGCACTGAGCTGGTTCCATTCGCTGATTGCAGAATTTGACACTGGCTTAGTAAATCACTTTTTACGCAGATTGTCGGCACAATGTATGATACTTTCATGCACTAATGAACTAATAAATGTATTCCTTTTTTTTTTAAACGTGTATGAAACCACTCCTTTACTTTACTGTGGTAATTGACCTATACTGTGATATTTGATGGAATAGGGTGGTAGAGTGAAAGGGAAGTCCTGCTGGGGACTGATGAGCTGGAATTTTGGAGACATTTGACGTATTTACCAGGCCCTCACCTCTACCATTCATTTACTTTCTCAGATGCAGTTGGAATGGAAACCCTGATGGCGGAATTTGCCCAAACCAATTAAAAAGCAACTTGGAGTTGGATGGTTTTGCGACCTATGACAAGTGTACAGGCCCTTAATGATGAAGGATTCATTCAGATTACTTCTTCGGAAAGGAAGAAAAAAAAAACAACCTTTTATAGACATATAAATTGAAGAGGAAATACTTTTTTTTCACCTGGTCGTCTAGTAATCTAAAGGTTGCTGGTTCGATCCCAGGCTCCTCCTGCTAGCATGCTGTAGTGTCCTTGAGCAAGACACTTAACCCCTAATTGCTCCTGATGGCTGCATTCGTCGGTGTTTGAATAATTGTAAGTCGCTTTGGATAAAAGCATCTGCTAAATGCAATGTAATGTAGAAAAATTGAATTTTCCGTAGCCCACCATCGGAACAGCATCGTTCTCAGGTCTCGTCTCTTTGGGCTCCTTGTTGGGGGTTGATTTTGCTGTTGCCATGGGTAATGCACGTGCATGCACACTGCAATTCCCTGGTTCCATACGGGTATGTGTATAGGGAGAACAGTTACTTAGGTCTTCAGTCCTCATCAATCGGTACATGCTTGTGCAAGGATCAATCCTCCTCCCCCGCAGCCATAGTTTGCCAAGGCCTCTAATGGGCACCTATCAGGGCTCAATCATAATGAGACAAAAGGAAATCACATTAAGGACTTAGTGATTCACCTGACCAAATTGGCAAACACAAGGATGCTTTTTTTTTTTTCTTTTTTCCTAAGCAAGATGAATAGTCTCAATCACGGGCGTTCATTTATTTGTTCCAGTGTTGTTATGGATACTTGATTAGCCGAATGGGATGACTGTTGGAGACCGTTAGCAAAGCAGCGGAATGAGGTGCACTGTGAATTAACGCACATAACAAAGCTTATATAGCTTTTTTGTGGTTAGCTAAATATGGTTAAGCTGTTTAATGAAGACATTTGTTTGACCCACGTCAGTGTCAATTAGCCGCCAGTTGGATCAATGACCACCTCAATCAGATTTTCCTACACTCTGTCCACTTGAGCCAGTGCAGAAATTTCGGTCTCCATCAGTTGAGGGCACTGTGATTTGTCATCTCCATATTTTCAATTATGTCTGATACGAGTCTGTTACGTTTCTGCCCCCACGAACATAAAATTCCAAGCTCTCACCTCCCTCAAGCGTATGTATACACATACAGCAAGCAGGCTTCAATAAAAAGGGCATAGATTACATAGATAAGATTAACATAGATTACTTTGAAACTATCAACTTGCATCAACATTTGAGGTTTAATTTATCAATATAGTCTATATAATAAGTCTTTCCATCAATGACGAAATATCAAGTGCCCTTAAATCATATTTTTTAATTCACACTTCACAGATGGCTGTACTCTTCTGAAATGGTTAATGGTTAATGGTTAATATGCCATGTAATAGTACCCTATAGTGGACAGAAGAGAAACTCACCCCAAAAAGCTCTGACATCAAGGTGCGAGGTGCTCCACAGTCTTGATAAACAGGAACGCTTTACTGTTGCACTTTGAGATGATACCCCCCACCCACCCACCCACCCTAATCCCCCGTTCCTAAGTGGTGAATAGAGCGCCCTCAGATTTCCAGTTCCCCTGTCCCCTGCGCCTTCACTCTCTCTCCCGACTCTCCCAGTGTTTTCCCCACACCTGCTCTGGCTTTACTCTCTCTCACCCTCCCTTCCTCTGTCAAACCTCTGTTTTTTGTTTTTTTTCAAACTTCTGTCAGCTCCGCACTCTAATGAAACAAAAAATGCGAAACAAGGTGGGACTCTCACTTGCCACATCACACTTGCCGAAGCATCTTTGGCAAGCACCGCTGTTTCAGTGCCTTTGCACTGTAAACCGGCAAATCCAGCTCTTTCTCTCCTCTTGACGTGATTTCAACTGCAGTTTAGCTCCACAAGTGTCCCCAAGCAGAAGCCCCAGCAGACCCTGTTTTTCACATCGTCCACGGCCGGCTACGTTCTCGGCTGTAGCGGTGTCAAAGAATTGATCCGAACCCTGTCATTCACTTTACCATCCTCTTGAAGAAACAAGACAAGGCGGGGGAGGGGGAAGAGTTTGCCACTGGTCAGGAGAAGTCTCACCTTTTCTTCTTCCTGCAGAAAGTTTTATCCGGCTCTGCTCTTTGTCTGCTTTTCAAATTCCCCACTCGCCACCTCCGGGCATGCGTTGGTGGAAATTTGGTCCTCTTTCCTTCCTACCTGGGTGCCTGAGATGCCGAAGCAGCTAGAGAAGCCACTCTGCCTGGGCTCCATGCTCCTGCTCTGCGCTGGAAATGATGAGGAGATGTGAGTGTAACCTCCCACTGGGCCAGAAAGCACGTCACGAGGACAACGGCTGATCAGTTTCTAAGAGAAGGGAGGGGTGGGAGAAGCTAACAGGTTGATTGTGGGGAGGGTAAGAAGAGGAGGGTGTGTCTGTGTGTGTCTGTGTGTGTCTGTGTGTGTGTGTGTGTGCGCGCGTGTGTGTGTGTGTGTGGGTGAATTTCATTAATGCTATGTAACTAATCAAGCAATCAATTGCTTGATTAATCAATTAACTGATTGAGTTGAACTGATCAAATTTCTTTATCAGATTCAAGGTATATACTATTTTAACACAGGCCTGATTACTCTGATTTTATGGTGTATAGATTACTTAAATAATTGAGTAATTACATTACTTCATAAAATAACATTAATGTCATGTATTTTGCTTTTAGTAAGCAATATAGGCGCCTTTTAACACAGTATCTCCTATATATATATATATATATAATATACACTGACCAGCCACTTTATTTGGTACGCCTGTTCAATTGCTTGTTAACACAAATAGCGAATCAGCCAATCACATGGCCGCAGCTCATTGCATTTAGGCATGTAGACATGGTGAGGATAACTTGCTGAAGTTCAAACCGAGCATCAGAAAGGGGATTTCAGTGACTTTGAACGTGGCATGGTTGTTGGTGCCAGACAGGCTGGTCTGAGTATTTCAGAAACTGCTGATCTACTGGGATTTTCACACACAACCATCTCTAGGGTTTATAGAGAATGGTCTGAAAAAGAGAAAATATCCAGTGAGTGGCAGTTGTGTGGACGAAAATGCCTTGTTGATGTCAGAGGTCAGAGGAGAATGGGCAGACTGGTTCAAGACCATAGAAAGGCAACAGTAACTCAAATAACCACTCGTTACAACCAAGGTATGCAGAATACCATCTCTGAACGCACAACACGTGGAACCTTGAAGCAGATGGACTACAGCAGCAGAAGACCACACCGGGTGCCACTCCTGTCATCTAAGAACAGGAAACTGAGGCTACAATTTGCACAGGCTCACCAAAAATGGACAATAGGAGATTGGAAAAACGTTGCCTGGTCTGATGAGTCTCTATTTCAGCTGCGACATTCACATGGTAGGGTCAGAATTTGGCGTAAACAACATGAAAGCATGGATAAAAAAATATATAAATATAATTAAATATATATATATATATATATATATATATAAAGCTTAAAATTGGGGTCATTAGAGAAATTGAAAATGTTGAAACTATACCCAGCCTTATATGTGCATGCAAAGCAAACATGGTTCTCAGACGACTCCCATGCACCTGACTGCTGGATCCGTGCACAGTTTCACACCTCTCCCTAATTCATGGAGGGTTTGTTTATCCGCTCTGCCTTTTTCCAGTCGGCCTACGGTGCTACCATGCCCCCACATACACACTCATAAAAACAGATCAGTTTGGAACCAATAATGGTTATTTTGTATATATCGGATTATGAGTATGAGGGGGCCCATGGAATAGATCAATAGCCAGAGAGACCCATCTATTATTGACATGGTTCTCCTCAAAGCTAAGTTTTATGGTAAATACTTGACATGCATTCATTCATGCATTTAGCTCATACGCTGCTGTGTTTAACAACCTTTTTCTCTTGCTTTGGCGGATGATGCAAGAACAGCAGTAAAGAAAAAATCCCCAACCAAAATACACACACTATTTACTGTTTACTGTTCATGAACAACATTTCACTCCACTGGGAGTTGGAGGAAGTTGTTCTTGTGGGTTGGCGCGAGGCAACTTTATTGATTCGTGATGCACCACGGTAGAGCAGGTGCTTCTGTGTGGCAGATAAAGACCTCCCTAGAAGGTTTGTTCCCTTCAAAGTGTCTACCGTGTATTTGGTGTGATCGGGAGGTTGACATGGAAACATATTCACACCAAAACGTAATTGCGTCCTGCTGACCTGGACATCCTGATTTGCCAGATTTGCAGCTATACCTCAGCTCAGGGTTCATTAGCACCGATAAATTAGGACACATTAGACAACCAAGTGATGCCTGCTCTGCTCTGGATCAGCTCAGTGAACACTGGTGACACAATGAGACTATAGTGGTGTAAGTATGTTGCACAACATGCCATTAACAGCCACTACAGAGTCTTGTGGTAGATGGTTACTCGCTGCAGCAATCTGGCCAAGAAGCTGACTCAGACAGTTGTGAGTTCATGAAGTATGACACTAATGTAGGATGTTCACTTTCATGTCGATCTTCCAATTCTTAATATACTGTAAGTGTTAAAAAAAAGGTTAAAAAAACAGGGGCAATGCAACTCTTCCTTTTCTAGGTAACTCTGCTGGTTTGGTTCATAGTTGTGTCTATGTTTGTCATAAACTTGTGGCATTTGAACTAGCAGTTTGCCGGCTGACACTTTAACAACACAGCGAGCCATTACAGCTGCCACAATTCTCAGCTCATTGTGAGATCTATTGACTTGAATAAAGGATTTTAGTGACATCTGTACTAGCCCCTTCACACAAGTACTCACGACTGATTGAAGCTGAAGTCTTGCTTGTTGTAACTAAAGGACCACAGCTGTTTCATCTTCAGCCTGTATGATTTAATTGATTGAGAAGGCTGGTCGCTGGGCGTTTCTTTCATGTGAACATGTACCCTGATGATGACACCAGGCAGACCACCAGGCATTCCCCCATGGATCGCAGTGCCCCAGGATCTCTATTGATTATCAGGAGAATGCAATAGAGAGGATATGAGGCACACATCATGTATTTCCGCGGGAAAAGGTAACATAATGAGGGATGCAGATACACTATATGCCGTTGGCTCGATTTCCGTAGGTTGGCCCGGGGACTGTGATTGGGCTACGAGGACTGTGTTGGGGCCACATCACAGTCCTCCGCCCAGACCTACTGACACCAGAACAGTTTTTCGGTCCTATTTACCGATACTTTTATAATAAATTGGGCTCACAGGCGATGTGGCCTATTACTAGAATGTGTGGGGGTATTTCACTGTGGAAAACTCGTCACATGGGCTTAGCGTGTGACATTTCAGCCTCAGTGCTCAAGTTCAATTGAGATTGTCCAGCAGCAGAAAAAGAGAGTGACTGCTGTCGCTTTTGATTCCATGTATGTAAATTGATGTCTGTAAATGAGAAGCCACCAGCTATCTGGCAAATATATCCTCACCCTGGAATAAGGGAAGCTAGATAGCCTGAGTGCTTTGATTAATGACTAGTGACAGTGAGGCACCTGCAACTAGAGCGTTCCTCGGTGTCGTCTCTATCTCATCTTGACCTCAGGGTCCTGGACTTGGTTCTGTCACTTTCAGAAGCTGGGCTGTCCTTAACATGACATGCTTAATCTACGTTGGCTGTTTGCTATACAATAAATCATTCAGACTTTTTTTCTAAAAGTTACTTCATTTTTTTTACAGTATGTAATCGTTTATATTTTCCCCAAAATTCAATTTTACTTTGTGCTTCATCCCTCAAGTACTTCAGATTTGTACCACGAATACAAAAGGTGAAAAGGGTGTTTAACAAAAGCTTCTCTGTGGATGTAAATCATTCAAGAAGCAGTTGTCTCTTACATTATTGATTTCATTCAGAAGCAATGCATAATTTGTTGCACAAATAACCTTGAACTAAAATCTAAGCCAATTATTTCAAAGGGCTAGTGTTTACAGTGGGGAAAAAGTAATAAAATAGGCATTTCATGGTATGGCTCTCTGCATCAATTATAGGTAATTGTGTTGCGTGCGTCAAAACTCCCACTCTGTATCACTTGTCTTGTGGTAAATAACAATAGCAGTGCTTTAAATAATGGCCCATTAAGCTCTCCAGCAGAAGCATGGCTCTAAAAGCATTTTGGGATTGTCGCTACAGCAGTCCACCTTCAACCTGAACATTTAGCAGATCTAGTCAACTGTTCATTAGCATTGATCAGCCAAACAAAACATTCTAATTTTCTTACCTAAATATTTATGTGACCCACCGCATACTTTAGGTATATTTGGTGGCTTTTGACTTTTTTTTTCGCATCATTTGAGGTTGAAGAATCAGAGCTTCCAAACAAGGTGTTACTTGTGCAAATATTTTTAAAGCTATGACTTGTTAATAACAAGGGTGTGGAACAAATGTGTTTCTGAGACAATAACTGTGTTTCTGCAAAGTTTTCCCCCCACACTTGGTTCATTCAGACAGCTACCAGAATGGAAATGGTTGGAGGACCAACACAGCCTAGCTAGTTGTCACATGGCTACTTGAAACCCTGCTGAATGGGAACTTGACACCCTGCTTAATGGGGCAATCTCTGCATTGTTCTTGTTTTTTGAGGAAATGTTGAACAGCATCATTGACACACAACATCTTTTGTTTTAAAAAAAGCTTTTATTGAACAGTAAGAATAAACATGTTTAAAAGTGCGGACAACACAACAAAATGTAGAGTATCAATAATATGAGTCTCTATATATCAGCCTTGGTGCGTCGTTTAATATATAAGTTCAAGTTCAAGTTCAAGTTCAAGAGATTATTTGTCACATACATATACATACGTTCATACATATATGCAGTGAAATGTCATGACACCCGGTGATTACTCACAATAAGCTCTATAAATACTAAAAAATACCAAAATGTGCGTAATCGACACAAGGTGCTCGCACAGGCAGCCGCAAGGGGAGGCGCCACAATCGCGATTCTGGGTCCTATAATTATATAATAGAATTAATTGACTGTGTTGTATTAAATATACATTTAAATCCTCCTAAAAGTAATTTTAAATAGCATTACATTATTTAATCTTACAACCAGACAGAGAATGCAGTGCAAGGAAAACATACTTGAAGAAAACACAATCAGCTACAATACTCAGGTATGCTGTGGCCTTTAAACCATGCTCAGTTGGTACTAAGGGACATGTTTAAAGGAAGCATGCGCGCCTCATATTGCAGTTTAATTGAACAATTGAGTATTGAGATACTAACGGATCAGTATTGAATGATTTATATATTTTAAGATTTTATTTAAACATTGGACATCTTGAATGTTGATAAATGTGCGTATGCTAAATATCTTCAAAGTTGTTGGAGTTATGTGGGCTAACCCCAACCCTACCCCAGCTACACTCTGAGAGCCTGTTTGGGGCCTCCTTTCATTATCTTTTGGCCCCTGGCTGCATTTGCAGGTAAGCTTGAGAATCTTGTGCATTACTACTTGTTCATAATCTGCATCACCAACCTCAACGGACTTCATCACGTCATCAACTTCTTCTGTTGTAACAACGACAACGGGCGTATCGTTGGTCTCCTCCGGTGCTTCTTAAACATATTAAGTTTTATCGTTACATTCAGGTTCAAATCCGCTGTTTGAAATGTTCTCCAAGTCTGGGATAATAACAGATTCAGCATCGCTGTCGTTCTCAGCATTGCTGTTGGAGAACTGACTATCATTGCGGAAAATGAAGTCCAGTATGCGCTGCTTACACTGACTTGGATCTATTGCACGTATCAGATTAAGGTCTACGATATGATTTGGATCTTCCTCCATCCGCCTCTCGTAATCCATAACGACACGGAGATGAACGTTTTCACAGACAAGTGAAACCGGATCCTCGTCTTGTTTACGGAAATTACGTCAGCATTTCTTATTCGATGGTACACGTTGGTATACACCCCCGCCACAATGATGTCTCTCTGTGTGTAAAAGTAGTAATATTTGAAGGTTGAACTCGTACATAACATGGAATATGGAGGAATGATCTTCACCTGGATGGTCGCTTTAAAGGAAATGATCGATCGGCGTTGTTCAGTGCTGTTCAGCATCTCGGTAAGGGAACTGTGTTTCCCCATGTAATCTAATGGGAATATTTAACTCCACGGTTGAAAATGTTTCTACTATTTATAAATCAAACTCGGTTTTGAAAATACGTTGAGAGATTTTAAAAAAAACCCCACAAGAATCTCGAATCTGGAAAAAGGTTTTTTCAACTAATTTCAAGACTAATCTTTATTTGTCACACGAAATGCCACTATAACACATGCGTACACACGCACACGCACATGCTTTGGATGGTGGCCGGTGAAATGGGCCCTATGCATTTGACCCATTCTGGCTTGTCCTTCCTCCGGGGGGTGGGGGAGGCAGCCAGGGGCAGTGGGTAGCATTCGACGACGTGCTTGGGGACCTGGTGCCATATGTCCATCGCCGGTCAGACGATGACGTGTGCATGTTTTTGGTGGGGGTCCTTGCTGATGTTAGATGGAGGAAACCCAATGTGAGCACAGGGAGAACATGCGAACTCCACACCGAAAGGCCCCTAATTGGGAGATAACCCGCCGGAGCACAGTGCCAACAGCACCCCAGGCGAGAAACAAACCCAGGACCTTCTCGCTTTGACGCAGCACTGCAATGCAGTGTGCCACCGGTTTGCATGGTACTTTGAGCATGCATCGCCAATGCGGTGTTTGTGCCTGACATGAATACATTGAGAACTTTGAGAAAGCGGTGCTTGAATTAATTCAACCTTTGAGTGGCCCTCCCATAGATTTAGTGTCTGCAATAGTGTATATGAAGGCAGTTATTGTACATTGCGAGTGACGATGCAGAATAACTCCGAACTAGCACCATTATTTGATTTAAGGAGAGTAATAAAGATCAATATAATCCGATAAGATAAATCTGCAGAAGTAGAAGTGCACTAAATGAAAATGTGTTCTGAGGAGAAAGTGGTATTTCAGGTAGAACTGGCATGAATACCAAGTTCCAGTATTTTTTTAAATTTATTTTCCAAATCCATCCATATCATCCTTGGAGCAAATCCATATCAGGTTCCAATTAACTGTGAAGCCTGCTTCATGCATTCTGTGCAAAAACAAATCCCCATGGTAGCATGACAGAAGTAGTGACAAGGAGAACAGGAGTACAGTATGATATAAGCAAATGCCAAAATTTGAATGTGTCAACATGCACATAATTACTGTTACATAGTCAAAATATAAGGCATTTTTACTAATTTGGCTAAATACTACTAATATTTTTGTTCAATATTGACATTAGTTTGTGGTCAGTGAATGTGAAGCTAAAAAGTGCTTACACTTTGCTTTTGCAAGTCAAAATGATTTCCAATCACCTGCCTGAGATTGAAGAATCTCTGAATTTCTCTGAAATAATTAAATTGAAGATGTCTTGTTGAATGGGGTTTTCATTTGTTCCAAGTGTATTTTTCGGCAAAGGAAATAATACATTTCAATATCATACAAGGACAGTTCCCAATTGAGCTGCTGGTGTCTGTTGGACAACCTTTTCTGCACGTTTAATGTGAGAAGTTCTGATGTGCTCTCTGAGACTTTCTCCTCCGACTGTAATTTCTCCCTCATTGGGGGATTTCTGCAATACAGTGTGTCTGGAGAACCAGAAAGGGCCAATTAAAAGGAATATTCAACAGAGATATAAAATCGCCTCAGGGAAATAAGTTATTTTGAAGTTTTTTGGCAGAATATCAGCTTTATTAAATGTAAGGTTGGTTTTTGGGTGGAACCTCTTGATGTCATCACCAAACTCTGTTGTCAAGTACAGGTCAGCATTTTCTTAATCAAGACATCTTGGCTTAATGCTTTTAGAAAAGACTTGAACTTGAACAGCAGCATAAGGAATGCACTCCAACTATGGTGACGAGTGCCGAGCCAGGCTTTTGTATTATGATTCATGCCTGACAGCTTTGGGGAAAAAAAGCTTTTTTAATATTGATGAAGAAAAAAAACCGAGCCTTTCAGCGAGTCATTTGCTATTCTAGTCATACGGTATATCTGCTTGGCTTTAGTCACTTGTGAAGGCTGTCATACTTTCGCATTCAGAGTTTTGTACTTGATGGGGTACTACACTTCGCTTTCTTGAGGTGATGTGATTCCCTGTTCTGACTCGGCCAATTTACTCTTCTTCCATACACTGTGGCCTTTCAGATTAATCAGAATTTATTTAGTTTAGTCTTAAGTTGCCACAAGCAGTTCTGGTGATGTTTTTCTACATTCTGACTAATTGTGAAAAATGAGACTTGGAGCAGGGCGACAGGGGTTAAGGTTAGTATATTTGTTTTAACTTGAGTTATTAAGAGTACACAAGACTATTTGTAAAACAATCATTCAAAATGTCGCCATGGTGACCAAGCAAATCAGTTCACTTCGAAAAATTGATTATTGTAATGCAACCTTAACACAAGGAAGAGGTTTAAGCAATATAAAGGTATTTCAATAATGCAGAAGTCCCAGACGATATCTAGTCTTGAACTGTATAAGATGTTGTCCGTGGTCAATGTTAGTATAGGGCTATTTTGCAAACAAAAAGGACTGCAATCCCAGCTCTACCTCACCGGAGTACTGACATTATAAATGGCTGCACATTCTGTGAATTCATAAAGGAACTATGTGTGGCCGCATCAACAAGTTGAGTGTCGGCTTTTTTGTAACTTATTAATAATCTACTTTCAGCGGAACGTTGATCAATGTTAGCTTAGCATAATTGGGCCAGTCAGTTAGTCAAAAGGCTGAGGCTTCCCGGTCCCTTTGCTAATGAGAGACCCAGATGTCCCCACGCTCGTAGACTGATGTCCAACCTAGTTAGCCACAGCGACCTGCATAGGGGACGTTGCAGCTGAGCCTGAAGCACACACTCATTCACTCCACTAATTACCCGACCGGCTGGCCTCGCTATTGAGCCAGCGTATGCCCGGGCTATTGAAGTACTTTACATATGCTAAAAAAGAACAAGAGTCATGTGTATGACAAGATAAACAGCGCAGCCGTTGCAAGGGTTGCGATTATCCAGATTGATCCTGGTCTCGAGGCCGGTCTGAAGAACAGAATTTCTTGATCTTAGTACCCAGTCTGTCCCATCTCCTATCTGGAATTTTCATCGATGACATTGACCATGATGACATTAAAGAATGTTTTTTGCATTGCAATGGTTTTTGATCCTGGTCAAAATGTCTTATCTGAATATGATTAGGGGTAACATGCCCCTTTCACACCTAGAAAATAGTTGTGAAACAATACACATTTGTTAGTTTTGACAATAGTACTGAATCATTCACTATTAATAAGGCTCACCGTTTTGCTACAGATAATGTGGACAAAACAAAGTATAGTTTCAATTATACTATATTGTATGCATATAATCAGTGGAAATTCTTGCCAAAAAAGTTTTTTTTATAAGTGGCCCGTCCAGCAAAGGATATACTGCCGTGTTATAAACAGTGACATGTAAGACTACTATGGCATATTTAGTGAACCCAAAAATTGTCCAGTAGTGTTTAAGAACTGTCGCTTTAAATAATATCTTAGAAAATATTAAATTCTCAGTTGTTAAATTTAAGTGCAATATGAGGCAGGCATGATACCCTCTTTATTTCGAGTATTTGTATGCTATTGCATCTAGGACAGAGTTAGTCTGCAAGTGGAGTTCAAGTTCTCAACCTGCAATGCAACTCTTTATTAATTCTTAATTCATCAAGAACTGCTGCAATAACTCTGTCCTGTGGGCAACCTGTAGGATGACAAGAGCACAGCTTTCTGTTAAACAGAACCGGCACCAATCCCCCTCTTTGGTGAACTATTTTGCCATGTTTGGGTCTATAAACAACTTATCACTACTCCAAGAGGGGGACATTCACCACGGGTCAGACAAACATAGAACCAAACAACATGTACATGGAATAACACAAACACAGGAAAAAAAACAGCATGTATCGCAAAAACAAGAGTTAATTTTGTCAAGGAAAACTGGAACAGCAATTGGACACGTGGCCTCTTCCTGTCATAGTTATGGCAGTAAATGAGGAAGAAAAGGAGAGGGATGCAACCAGGAGGGTGCTGGGGTCGTTCAAAGCAGGTGTCGGTGGCGTGAGCACGTTATAGCGCATCCTCGGTTTAGAATTAGTGAGTTACAGTCCCTTTTGTAGAGTAGTCTGCATCTCTCACTCTGCATCGGGATTTAGGGAATTATTTCTTCAAAAAGTAACAGCGGCAGTGAAACTGTATTTCACTATGATGGTTACATTTTGCAATTAAGCTGCGGTCCACATGCGAGCCGAACTGTGGGGGGCGATCTATATGGATCAAATACTTTCTTTTACACCACTAATGTTAAAGAAACACTGGGTAACCTTAAAATAAAAGCTTAAAAATCATTTTGATGGTACACTGACTTGTAATATGGAAAATGGCAGCTCTGTCATTCGCACCCACCCCCCGAATGCCTGTTCTTGCTATGTAACTTCTGTGTTTGGGTACAAAACTGCGGGAAAGGTGCATTATGGCACTACGTCACTTCCTCGATGTTTGCATCTGAGACTTGAGTGCTCGTGGCAGCGACGAGGTCCATGCAAGGGCCGCTGTCACCTAGGTTTACATTGTATTTGCATTCGTAACATAGACCATTATTGAAACGTGACCAAAAAAGTTCAAATTGACTGGTAAAATAAATTATTTTCTGAGTTTTAAGGCAGTGGTCTAAAAGTCCAATTGCACTCAGAAACTGTAGCGGTCCCAAATTACAAATACTAAAAGTTACATAGTGCTGCTTTAATAAGGGTGATAGTAGGGAGTGATCCTAATATAACAGCAGTTCTAGTAATTGACCAGTAAGTGAAGTCAAAATATTTATACTCCAAGTTGGTATTGCAGTGTCTCTGGGCGTATACTCCAGATTTTTAATCCAGTGGTGTTATACTGTCCATAGTACCTCTACTAGAAAGGGATGTTCAACTTTAAATTTAACAGTTCTGACTTTTCATTGTTATGGGAATACTTTTGTCATTGCTCCTGACGTCAGCCGTTTCGTTGGTATTGTACTCCTTTATGGCATATAAAAAGATTACCATACGAATAGAGTACTTAATTCGATACCTATTCTTAGTTCTATGCCAATCATGTGAATGGAAGCATTAAATTGCGTAAAATGCCACCACTCCTCTCCATCCAAATGGTTTTACACTAATACATTTTTGAGAGTGTGAAATTATTTAAATACTTATTAAATAACTGTAAAATGAAGTATTTGGGCAGTGTAAGTTTAAACAAATTGCCAGTACAGGAGGAATGATTACAGCAAGGAAAAACCACTTTCACTGTTCATATGGACACGTCTGTCTGTTGTTTTAAGACATACTTGAAAAATTGTGAACCTATCCTTTGACAGACTGTTGAAGCTGCTGCTGCGGTAGTGAGCCAATCACGTCGCATTAAATGACGCTTATGATTAGATTAGATTAGATTCAACGAATTGTCATTGCAAGAGTACAAGTACTAAGGGGTTCTAGATACATCCGTTACTAGGATGGGTAAAATGGAGAGAAATGCATTTTGTGGTACTTAGCTGTGAGAAAAACTATACAAATAGTCTTTTTTTTCTAGATCTGGGTACAAAAAGGATTGAATGTAGGTATCACTTCACTGGAGAAGTTTTGATACTACTTGGTATTGGGTTATTTCATTTGCAACCTTAAAGGTATTGAGTACCAATACCCAGCCCTAGACATAAGCTTCCCACTCTGGCATCCTTCTACTGCAGTTCTCCTACCGGGTTTATCTCTATTTAAAGTTATGAACTAAGCCACATTAACATAACGACATAATCACATAATAACATTATAGCAAATTAAATGAATCTCATAGGACTTGCTTAATTGTGACTTGAATATTGAAATTCATTACTTTAATGGTATTGATGCCAAAATGTTGTGGCATTTGATACCAATAATTTATAGAAAATGTGTCTTGATTTTCTTTTTCTTTATCCTTTAATCAATTAAATAAAAAAAATGTATTTCATCAAATTATTAACTTATTCTTTCTTCTTTTTTTAAGCCAAGTAAAGGCAGTAAAGTAAAGGGAGCAAATGCCTCCAGGGATGTGCAATTGTTCTGATATGACCGTGGCATAAACACAGCCTCGAGTTAACATAAATGGCTAAGCTTCTCTTAATTGTCTCGCCTGGCTTGCTCTGGATTTTAATTGCAATTAGCACACACAGTGATTGGCGGCGTGGTGCGTTTCCGTGTCATCAGAATGTTGGGATAATTGGCTTGGTTAACTTAAAAGGCGTGACAAGATGGACCATCTGAAGGGCAGCCGCTCTGCTTCCGCAATTAGGATAAGCTGCTCACATCTAAACAGGAGGGAAAAGCTTGAAAAAGTGTAACATTCTCTGTTTACTCAATGTCTGCGATCTCATCACTTCCCTTCCTTCCATTCATCCCTCCTTCCTTTTTTTGAATTTCCCTTTGCTCTAGTGGACCACTTCTCCCAACGTCACCCTCTTAATTACCACCCAGTTACTATATGGTTGGTGTGTGCATGTGTGATAGTTCTAGCATACTGTATTTTCTCAAATATAAACCAGTAGTCAAATAAAGACCGGGGGAAAAACTGATCGGAGCTGCGGCATTGTTTCAGTGTGGAGCTCCGCTCCTAAACAAAGCAAATAAAAACATTGTGTTTTTATTGTAGATGTATTTAATTTACTCCATTTCCTACTGCTGCAAAGCAGATTGCATGGTGGTGGTGGTGTTTTGTGTGAGAGAGTAGTTCAGCCCCATTCTGGTAGGGATGTTATAATGTGTGGACTAATGGACCGACTGTCAACGGGTTCTCCGTGTCGACAGTAAATAAATATATATATTTTTTTTACACATTTAAACACTAAAAACGTTTATAGCCTATTCAAAGCATTCAAAATAAAATTTAAAACTAACCGTGCTGTTTCCCAAATGGGAGAGTGTGAGAGTGTGCACGTGGCGGTGTGCGCTGCAGGAGTTTTGCTTTCTCAGAATTCTCTCTAAGAATTCCGAGGCGGGCCAGTCATAGATTAATTTTTTTTTTTGTGCCCACGATGTTAACTGCCTCCTGTTCTGTCCCATAATGCACGCACATCGCACATATGAGTGGCATAGTGAAATGAGGTTTCATTTCAGAGGGCGCTTTGTCATCATCTCGGTATGTCAGACTGCCACTAGTGTGGGTAAAACCACGCAGTTCTGTAGCGTTTTTTTAATTGAATATCTAATTTACCATGATAAATTGATTTATTTTAGCCTATACAGTTGCAAATGAACACAAAGAAATGCACTGTTGATTCAGCAAAATGGTTTCATTTTCAGACATCACGTTACAAGCTCATGTAATTATTGCAATAATAACAGGTGTTACAATGTTTTGTAACAGTGTTACGAAATAGTTTAATAAATGTTAGTGTAGGCTATAGGCCTAGCCCAAAACATAGTAAAGAAAGTGCTGTTCTGCATCTCAGTAAGTGAACTGCGTTTCCTCATGTAATCTGCCAGTAATATTTAACTCTACGGTTTAACATTTTTCTACTATTTATAAATCAAACTCAGTTTTGAAAATACTTTGAGAGAAACACAAAGGAACAGGAATCTGGAAAAATCGAATTTTCCTTCAAGAAAGGTTTTTTCAACTTATTTGGCTGCTCCTGGCAATTTTAGAGATGCGTGAGATGGCGGCTCTTGCTGTGGTGGGACACACGTGCATTTTTTAGGCCAATAAGTCTACATCAGAATCCAAAACAACCGCACATGAAAAACAACTCATCAGTGCCTCCGACACCTCGTCAAGCAAAAAACGGTGTCGTTAACATCCCTACTTTTCGGTCTCACGAATAGTCAACAGTTTACGACAGGTGTTGCTAGAGATTGAGCAGTGTGCCCTACATCTAGACATTGCTGTACCCATCTTGTCCTGTTTCAGCTAAATCAGTGTTGTGAAACTGCGTTGCTCGTACACCCCACTAGGCCCTGCCCCAGCCCGGCATTGTACCGAAGCAGGAAGTGAGATTGTCTTGAGTGGATTCCAGCCTCTCCAGCCCATTCCAAGCAGCAAACTATCCCGCTCTTGCGCTGAGCTGTAAGGCAGGTGTAAACTGAACCGTGTGTTGAGCGCTGTGAGAAATGTTCAACTTCCACTTGAAAATGAATGGAAATTAGCTCTTCTGTTGCAAAATTGCGAGGCCCTTTTGCCATCAGTAGCTATTTCCTGTCAGAGATTTTCAAATTTCACTCGCCACTCTTTTGCCAGAGTGGCTCCAGACTTGAGAGTGATTTAAATTATTTGAATGTTTTGTCACGTTTAGTGGTTAATAGGATAATGGTGTGCTGTGGGGTTATATCATTTTCAAAAGTGTTGGTGGCAGAAAAAAGGTTGGGAAATGCTGCAGTAACTTAACCTTAAAACAAGAAACACCACCAAGCTAAATGCTTCTGCACCCTCACTGCCTTCTCTTGCACGTAGACCACAGTAATAACAAATGGTCTTAAGGCTTTGGCACTTGACTTAAATACTTATAAATAAAGTATAGACAGAAAGTATCTGAGTTAGTTTGAGTTAAGGTTCTTGCCTTTCTTTTAATTGTATTGTTGTTTAGACCAATACAAGTTAACATGAATCTGTCTTTACTGTTCATAAGCTCAGTGTTGTATTAAAGAGTCACAGAATTAAAACCAGGTGAAGAACACAGTGCATCACAGCTTGCTACAAATGGAGCTGCGTAGCCGCAAAACGGTCAGAGTGCCCATGCTGACCCCTGTCCACCGCCGAAAGGGTGTACAATTGGCATGTGAGTGTCTGAACTGGACCATGGAACAGTGGAGGAAGGTGGCCTGGTCTGATGAGTAACGTTTTGTTCTACATCATGTGGAAGGCCAGGTGTGTGTGCGTCGTTTAGCTGAGGAAGAGACGACACCAGGATGCACTGTGAGAAGAAGACAAGCCGGTGGAGGCAGTGACGCTCTTGGCAATGTTCTGCTGGGAAACCTTGGGTCCTGGCATTCATGTGGATGTTTCTTTGACGCGTACCACCTACCTAAACATTGTTGCAGACAAAGTACACCCCTGCATGGCAACGGTATTCCCTGATGGCAGTGGCCTCTTTCAGCAGAATAATGCATTAAAATCATTCCGGAATGGTTTGAGGAGCATCACGAAGAGTTCAAGGTGTTGACTTGGCCTCCAAATTCCCCAGATCTCCGATCAAGCATCTGTGGGATCTTCTGGAACAACAAGACTGATCCATGGGGCCGCACTTCGCAACTTACAAGACTAAAAGGATCTGCTGCTAACGTCTTGGTGCCAGATACCACGGGACACTTTCAGAGGTCTTGTTGAGTCCATGTCCCGACAGGTCAGAGCTGTTTTGGCGGAACAAGGGGGATCTACACAATATTTAGGAGGTGGTTTTAATGTTGTGGCTGTTAAGTGGCTTCGGGCGATATTTGATGATATTGAATAAGCCTACTCTCTCTATTCTATTTATGTTTGAATGGATATCGGTGTCATACTCTCATTGCTAAGTTGTGTGGATACGCTGATTGATTGGCCGTACATCGGTATACGGTATATTGGCCGATATTCGCCTTGTTGACTGCCATAGACCTATCGGCAAATAAGATGGTATTCACCAATGGCAGTGGCCGATGTTTATCTGTTGTGTCGCATAAATTTTACGATGGCTTTATATTGTGTTGTTAATTTGCGGACTGATGCCACGTTCAGATGGAACACGGTAGACGGGAATGGGATAACACTTTCTGAATGGCACGGGGGGAGTACGACGACAAAACGACACAAGCGTGACGATATGTTGCCATGGTGAGAACTGGACTGGAACAACTGGAACAAACCAGAATAAAATATCTTAAACTTAATTATTTTGTGTCTGTTATAATATATGAGAATTTAGTAATAACCCGGAGCCGCAACTTTATCATCGGACCAACCGGGTGACCACCATGTCCAAATCCTGCATCTGCTTCCTCGCTATAGCACCAAACAGCCTCCATGCAATTAATTATTAGAAAAAAAAACGTTCATATCAATCCACAGTTTTTATTCAACATTTCAGAGAAAACGGCATCTACTGGCTCTGTAAACTCCGGCAGCCGCAGCAGACATGTGCAGTGGAGTCGGCTCCTCGCTTTCTCCGCCTCTGTAAGGTAGCTACGTAACATCCGGCTGTAATTCTGTTGCGGAGGACAGCAAAAAGTGATTATTGATTATTGACTTGATTATTTTTATTTTATTGCTCTTATGGCTTTTACATTTACATTTAATTACATTACGTCATCTTGAAAGGTTATATTAATGGTTGTTTCATAAATTTGTACGATTGAATTTGTTCTCTTTCAAAGATAGTGTGAAGGGCTGAAAGATGAAGATTGTTAAGATTGAATGAATATTTCTTTGTTTCCCTGGCACAAAAGGGGGAATGACTAACAACAAAAAGCAACGCCTATCTGCCAAATTGTTATTTCAAACATTGGTATCGGCCCAGAATTTCACAATCGGTGCATCCATACTAAGTGGTTTATTTTCTCTTTTATCCCCTGACTTTGTACCAGTGCTTAGACAGCTCTCTCAGAGCAGAACAGAGGGAAGGGACACGAGTAGCTGGTTGAAGGTGAAGGGTAATAAGAACAGAGTGGCTTTTGAGTGGAGCTATAAAAAAAAAAGAAAAAGAGCAGAGTTGCAAGGACAGGGTGCTGAGAGAGAGAGCACAGAACAGAACCCAGTATACTGTATATCCAAGAGAGAGATGGAGGGCAGAGCTCAGAGCCGTAGATAGCTCAACATGGCCGAGGTTGCCTGCAAAGCCACATCTGTCTGTGTGGGTGTGTTAGCTGGTACAATGTCAAGAGACGGGACGCCGCAACGTACAGGAGTTACACAATGCCAACTTGTCCACTTATCCCACAGCATGAGTAATGCACCGTTTATAAGCTGTGGAAAACAAAGAAAGAAGCTTGCCCCACAGTGTATTAGTGGATATACCACAGACACACAGGACGATCACACTGCCAAGCTCACTTGTTCTTCTTACCTGATTTTCTCTTTCACTTTCATGTGAACGAAACTGTTAGTGGTTTAAATGGTGACACTTTTGTAGCAAAGGCAAAATTTACTTACACAAGAGTAAGAAAATGTCAGCTGTCACCGAGCTGTTTGCTGTAGCTCGGTGACCTGACTTGAGTTGACAGTCTCAAACTAAGAAGTTTCCTACAAAGATCAGATGAGGAAATCTAAACCGTATTAGTCAATTTAGCTGAGTGGGTACTGTTCTCACTTCTTTTTGCTTGCGTCCTGTCACTCCATGACACAACCGTCCCCCACCTCCACACCCATCCCAAGTCTAGTTGTGAAGGTTTGACAGAAGCCTCTGTCACCCCCCTGGCAGCTGTTGCCATGGCTGTGTCGCTGCTTTGCAAGGTACCGCGTTTGCATCTCCGTTCTGCCAACATGGATCTGTCCTGCTGGGGAGCAGGCATGAGGCAGCTCCACCATGTCAGCAGTTCCTTGTTTGAAGGAGATCGAAGGAGACTTAATCTGGATGTGGAACCCCCCACAACAATAAAAGGAAAACGATTGGGCAACATGCTAAAGAAACTGGAGGACTTGTTGGAGCTATCGCCATCGTGAAGCCTGCCCCAATCTTACTTGATGGTTGTGTGTCCATTTGGTGATGACCCACAACGGACGGCCTGCAAGACTATCGGCATCATTGAAAAACATCTCTGGTATTGCACACAAGGTCTAGTTGCACATGTTTAGTTACACACTTTTTTTTTTCTGTTGATCGACCTGTACCTTCATATCATTGTTGAATCACAAATCGGGTTTTCAGTTGGGGTGGGTGATACCGCAGAATTTGGTTTAAATCCGATACCAACTAATACCAGATACTAATACCCGGGGGCTTAAGTTGCAAAGTGTGACGTGGCACTAGTGAGTTGGATAATTTAGCTCAGCTCAGAAAAAAGAGCCGGCCACACGGCTCTTCATTCTGAACCACTTCTGGCTTTTATATTTCAGCTAAATTTAGCAATGTTTTGATATATGTGCACATATATCACTTGAATTATTCATTTTTCATCATATTGATGGTTAAAGAATAACTATCCTAGTTGTATAACAAAAACAACAATACTGATGAAATAGTATAGGTTGTAAATAATTACACAACTCTATGCCGACATATTTAAATTTAATTTGTATGATATAATATGAACATGCGTGACTTGACCCAATAACAAACAAAAGTTTCACCTTAATGTCTTAATGTTTTCACCAAAGTGAGACGTTTCTTGCTCGTATTTAACAAATACGTGACACGATCAATCTATTATTCTGTCTTGTATTCATTTACAAAAAAGAAAGGAAAGAAATGGGAGGCAGGTCCCATCGTTGGAGGCCATATCATAGAACCAACACATCGCTACACAGCGCTCCAAGTGCGTGTCGTGCGTGCGGCAAGGATCCCGTTCACCACACGGACAGTGCCGGGCACCAAGCAAGCAAACGTGAGGGAATATATACGTAGAATTGAAAGAAACATAAGAATTTACTCATTTTGGGGAGAGAAAGTGATCCCTTTTTTGGTATCAATCCTATTTACGCTAGAATTGATCTTCAAAGCGAGACGTAGTATCAGTAGTATAAATACTTTTGTTATCAATCCGCCCACCCCTAGTGGGCTGCATTGGGCTGCATTGCTGAGTTGACGTCCACCTTATCGAGGGCGCCAAGTCGGTCTGCCTTTTTGACTGATTTTCTCCAACATTGCAACATGAAAACATCAATCCCTCCTCCACGCCTCCCCATTACCCACACATTTGACATCTTCAGGCCCCCCTTATTATCATCGTGCCTCCGAGTCATTGTTGCCTTTAGGGCATTTTGAATCCATAAATCAACATTTCTACGCCTGATTGACACCTAGGGCGCATTCCACTGAGTAAAAGCCACTCCTTCCCCCAGTAACACACACTGCACAGCAATCAAGGGCTACTGTCATTTCCTCCAAAGCATGCCTTGTGTCTGAAAGAATCGTGTTGTTTTGACTGAAGAGGTGGTCACAAAGCGAGGGACAGTCTCTCTGTTCCGTTTACCATAGAGCAGCACAGTGTGTATAGCAGGCAGGGGCCGCCACCCCATCGGGTAAATCCACTGTCAGAGCATTTTCCGCTGTGTGGTCAGTGAGGAAAACCTGCCACGCTATCTATCTGTCGGTCTGTCTATGATTCTCGGAAACTCTGCAGGTATATATGAATGTCCTTCGATTAGCTCAACAACTGTTCATCCCATCAACTTCGCACTTGGCGGGTCTATTGCTGGGGACCAAAGGACGTGGACAATGGTACGTGGTACAATTTGGACACGAGACACACATAATATTAATGAACTCTGAATAATTCTCTCTGGTTTGTTATGGTGTTAGCTCATTCAAGATAGCAGGTGCAGAACCTCTACGACCAGTTTTGGTTAACAAAGAAAACAGCAGGCGTGATGTTTGAAAATACTTTGCTTTTGAGGGAAAACGTAAACCTAACTCAGAGAATTGGAGTGGAGTTTTTTTCTCCTCCGCCAGTGGTGTGCCGTGCGTGCCTCATAGGTTCCCGTGCCAGTTTTCCTATGTTTTTATTTTAGATCTATGTTTTTTTGTGTGTTTCCTACTTGTATTAAACTAATTTTAAACACAACTGAGTTAAGGGACAGTTCCTTTTTGACCCGTTACAAAAAACCCTGTGTCCTGTCCCACGCATTGCTATGGGACTTCATTTTGTAAAAATGGGATGTTTTTGTGTAAATATTTTACTTGTAAATAATAAATCCGGCACTGTAATCAGGAAGACTTTTATATGACACAGTTTAGTATTATACAGTTTATTATATTTTTTATAGTTTAGAATTATTTATTATTTATTTTTCATTGACGTGTTTTTTTAAACAAAGTTTAGATTTTTGATTACCTGTGGACATTTATTTAGTTGATACATTTGTATTTAAAATAAGTGCACTGCAGACAGAGTGCAGATCTACTTAAGCAAACAGAGACAATGCAGACAATAACATTAGTGTTAAATAAATGTTCATTTAAGTTCAGCAATTTTGTCTTATTCTTATTATTAAATTGTTGTAATTCATCAAATGCAAAAAACAACATGATATCTGCATTTTATATCGGCCATCAGCCACACCCTGCTCTCTAAATATTGGCACCGGCCATTGAAAAACCCATATCGGTCGACCACTACATATGTATATAAATGAGGCAAAAGGTTCAGAGAAATCAGATTATCCAAAAAATAAATCACCCAAATCTGTTAATGCAAACCTTCATGTTTGTCTGAGAAATCATCCTATCTGCAGAAAATTTCCTGAGAGTCCTGTCTCGCTGGGAAAGACCTAAACTCGTGTGTTATGAAAAAGAAGCCTCAGACAGGCAGGGGTCGCGGGACACGCTGCTTTTCAAATTGGCCAAACTTCTTCTCCCACACTTGACCAGGGAAAAGTAAAAGCCCAAAAGGGTTATCTTAATCCTTCTGATGACACACTATGGGGGGAAAAAAAAGTTGCACTGATGGGGGGAAAAAACCTAAGAAATGCAAACAAAACAAAAAAAATCATCAAAACATGGAGAGGTTATATGAATACACAATTTACTTGCAGTTGCGTTAAAAAGTTTCTCATTTCAAAAGAGCTGGCTCCTAAGCATTTATTTTAACTATGAAATTGTGTGAAATATTTTGGTCATATTTATCCCACTACAAAGAACAACATTACAGGTACTCTTCACTTAACGACCGAGTTTCGTTCCTACAACCAGGTCGTTAAGCAAATTGGTGGATAAGCGAGGACCCGTGTTATTTCACGGTAAGGGGGCGTGGCCATTGCGAACGCCAGTGTAGTGAATACTGACAGACTGCGGGAACGAGATTGAAACTGAGAACAGTGATGAGTAAAAAGAGTATAAAGTGTATAATAAAATGTATAAAGTGTATGTAGTGTATATAATATATAAAGGGTGATGCGCCATGAGATGCTTGATGCTGAGACGCCGCAGTATTATACACAGCGTACAATACATACTGGACAGAGAGCTGGTCCTAAGTCTGAACGGTCGTTAAACAGGTAGGTCGTAAAGTGAGGAGTACCTGTACTTAAAATAATTTATTGTCACTGGACTCAATTTTAAACAAATTATACAATTATAATGAAAGCAAGGCATCTAATGAAAAAAATCCTATCCTATTTTTTTTAATTAAATGTTATATTCTTCTAACGGAGTGAAGAACATTTGAATGGTTCTGTTAGAATCATCATTTAACTATGTTCACTGGAGAGCATTTAGTGATGTAAATTGTAAAAGCTTATAGGTTTAATTATTTCAAAGTTCCACCAGATGCTGAGCCACGCTCAAGATGATTATTCAAAATCTTTAATCACAGTTAAATTCTCACATCAATTATTTAAAAGATGGTAAACAAAGAATCAATTTTTTTAATAAAAATGAATAAATATTTCTTTTCACATCGTCCATGCTGGCATTTCACTGGCATGCTGTGATGTAACTCCCTTCCTACTCCCGCTGCCCCCTGGCAATCGGATCGTCTATCGGCAATCACCTATCTCGAGTAGCCACGATTGCACAATATGAAAGTAGAAATGATCGCCCAACCCATATAAATACTTTACTGTGTACATATACATTATTTATTGTAATTGGTACCTATTAATTTAATGTTTTGTACATTAAGAAATTATGATAATTGTCCAAATCCCTGTTGGTTTTATTTTTTAATAGGCCTACATTTTCCATTTCAGACAAGTAAGTTTGGCCATCGATCAACTAAAACATTTCAGCTACTGCCCTTAAAAAGTGGAATGTCATGTGCTGCTATGCAGCTATAATAGAATAAAGGAGTGATTATCACTTAATAACGACAACAACAGAAATTCATTGTGTGAACATAATGATTAATGCATGCTAGAAGTGCGGGTAAACATATAATTAGACACAAACATCGTCTTTGTCGTCATCGTCATCATAAGGGGAACCTAGGATCCATTTGGGGGTGGGGAAAAGATGTCAGGGGTATCAGGTTTAGAAGTAAGGGTGATTTGGACATACTGATGTGCGGCATCACCTACAGTAGGTCAGGTAATCATTTGTGCTTCTAAGAGCGATTCAAATACTCTCCATTGTCAATTACATTTAAAGGTGTAGTGAAACTCTCCACCATCCTTAGTCCTGCTGCTCCTGCAACAGTGGTCAAGCGTCCCAATAATTGTGGGTTTGATGTGAGTTTATTACATTTCACTGCATATATGTATGGAAGTATGTATATGTATGTGACAAATAAAAATCTTGAATCTTGAATCTTGAATCATTAGCACACAGCATTGAATATCTTGCACCGGAGTCTATGAGAAATGGTATTGGCTCAACATTTATCTGGAGGATGATGGTCGGGCATCGGTCAGCTGGGGCCAGAACAGGGAGGACGAAGGCGTCTTCTAGGTTGGGGTTTCCTGAGGCATCTGGAGGGGGAGCGTCGGCTGGGCGGGGCTGTTGTTTTCCCCCGGCACTGCTTCGGGACACCGTCATTGCTTAGCTCGTCGTCTGCGTTGCGAGAAGTGAACAGCCACTCCATCCTCGTTCCAGGCGCCTTTCTCTTCGTCCTCCTTTCTGTTAGATTTGTTTCGAACAGGAATGGGCATAAAGTCCATATTTGTTACAGTAATAAAGTACAACCGTACAGTCACCGTCATTCCCCAGTCCTAATCGGCCTGGGGTGTGATCTGGTCTGCCTGGTCCTTTTCCTTTTTCCTTTTTCCCCATTGGTTTCTCTTACAGAAAAACAGTTGAGCCATTTGCAAGTTCTCATCTGCTGCGGCGCAGCGCACATTACTTGCCACATTCTGTTTTTCTTGGTGGACTTGGAAGCGCCGGGACATTAACCATCTGGGTGGTGTCACTTTGTTTCTGCTTTGCCTCCCTATTTCTCACTTCTCTCCCGCACAACATATGCTTTCCAATCCACTCTCTCTTTTCTTCTCTTCATGCCCTCTTCATAACATTCTAGTTTTTTCTTTAAATCCTGGTTTCATCTAAAACTCCTGTTACTTTGCTAGTGCAATTGCTGTAACGTGTGGCTTCCATGCTTGTCGACCATACATTTGGCCAGCCCGGTCAACTCTGTTGTTGCAGTGGCTTTCGTTCTCGTCTCCCCCATTTCAGTGGATGATGGAATCGGGAGAGGGGGAAAAAAGAATGAGGGAGGGGAAAAAAAATTGTCAATGAGATTATGATTCTACACTTACACACTTTATTTCTAAATTATTTCAGGCCAATGCAATATTCGTTGCCAGCAATCTCAACGATATATTTTATGAGAGTATTAATCATGAATACTGTTGTCCTTTGGCCAGGGGCTTTCATGTGTGGGGCTTAGTCTGATCCATTATGTGCAACATACACACACCGCTTATTCCGCATTTATTGCATTCACTTGTTTCATCTGGATTTCATCAGCCAGGTAGTTGTGTAATGATGCTTATGCTTCGTACGCATTGCACCCCAAGACACTAAATCACTCTGAATCACTCAGATAAAATCACTCCCAAATCATAACATCCATATGTGTTCCAGCGTGATCTATTGGCCATGTGGTCGGTCTCTCATAATGTTTCCCACATCCCAAACCCCAATAAGATGGCTCAGGATTCATGGGAAGTTGTTATTACTAATAGGATAAATGCAAATAAAACCCTATAGGAGTGCCTGTCGAAAATGAACAACAAGGTGGAAAGAGCACAGGCCAACCACGCAATGGGCCGCCGCTTGAAACCGGCTAGAAAGGAAGCCGCGAAAACTAAAGCACCAGTACCTCCAAAAAAATGGAATAATAAAAAAGAAAAGTGTGTGTCCCGTCTATACTATGAAACAAATTGATGAGCTAGGACAGAGCATTCTCTTTAATGTCAAACCTGTGTCTGAATACAGCGCAGACCAGCAGGGGTGGGATTTTTTTTTATATATATATCGTATCCATATTTACTTTGTTATTATTGGATTGATTTTGTTTCATTGTGCTTCAACAATGCAACATTCAGAGAGAGCAGTAAGGCAAGGGGGGGGGGGTTATATTTCAAACAATTACCAGCTTTTCTGGAAAAGCAGGCAGTAAGGATTTGAACACCCATGGACACAAACACCATATCACACCATGATGTTGACTGATCAGCAGATCAGACGACAAGTCAACCAGCATGTCACTTTAAAACACACAACAAATGACCAGACGATCAGCGTCACGTCTGCTCTTGAGACGTCAAAAAACCAGAGAGGTGCCACCACGCTGTCCCTCCGGCTCTTGATTCAATATTTATATCAAGAGTTATTTATATATTTATACCTTACTAATTATATATTAAATTATGTCAAGCTTGTTATTAATTTAAAAAAATAATTAAAAAAAACACAATTCCGATTGATACTAATTTTTTTATTTAACCACGATCCTCTCTTCACTGAGTTGTGTGTTCCTACCATACGCTGCACACAGGTGGTGACATGTCTGTCTGAAGGGCTGATATTTAGCTTTCCCCACGATCTGTACCTGATTGATAATAAAGGCTATCGCAATATTTAACCACGGTACGGTACCTCCAGTTATCCAGGATCCGCTGCATGGTCAGTGAGGTGAACCTGCTTCGCTATCAGCATAGCATGAAGCCTATATAGAAGTATAGAATTATAGAAGAATATATCTTAAGAATATCCTTTTTACATATATATTTTTTATTTGAGATATTGTTTGTTTTTCTTTTTTAATAGTTTTCTATCACAGCACTCTCCAACGATGTGCCACCACCATATCCCGACCCAGTGGATGACCGTGCCTGATAAATGGCTAAGTTTGGTCATTTTCTGGGTGGCTCTCATTTTCCAGAACGCCTCTGACCAAAATGTATTCAAAGGCTTCATTATAGAATGCCGTCAGTTCTCTGCCATCAGGCCTCCAGGCCTCTGGTGCAGCAGAACATGCATTTTTCAAAATCTCACTCATGTTCATAGCTGTAAATCAAAATATTTGATTTGATGACTTATGCCCTCCCTTGTTTTGCACAGTGGGCTTGTATCAACTAGAGTACTTTGAAGAGCTTTAATCTGTTTATGAGAAAGCAAGAAACTGATTTCATACACTGAATACTTGCCAGATTTTGACAATGACGTTTGTTTTTTTTGGAAATTGTATGTTTTGGGTGTATCAGTGACATGGTATCTACCTGCCCAGTTGTGTTGGATTTGCCTGGCAATAAGAAAAGAATAAATCTTAAGCCATCTCATCACAAGCGTACTGCAATTATTTTTTATTGGGCATATTGATGTGCTAAGTGTCTTTGCTGTAGCTTAAAAGCCTCAGCTAATTGGTGCTGGAAATCTAACAGGCATCACAACAAAGGCTTTAATGAGTAACTCTTCTTTTGATCTATAAACTCCTATCGACTGCTTTTTAAGTTACCAGAGAAACCGACATGGCCGAGGTCATGGTTTTAGAAGTAAAAGCGCATTTCAATTAGCTTTGTTGAACACAGCCCTACATTGTAATTTGCCTTGTGTTAAAATAAAATAACGAACGTATTTAATGTGCATGTGTTGGTTTCACCCATACTCTATTGTTCCTTCAAAGCACACTAAAAATTGACATCTCAGTGATATCCCATCTCTCTCTCTCTGTCTGCCATTTTCCCTTAGGAGATTCTTTCTCTCAGTTTCGTTTTTCTGAGGAAAAAGACTGGGAGGTGGACTCATCGGCCTTCAATCAGGTAAATCCATAGCGTTTCCCTACTGCAACCAATTTGTGGGCATTTTAATTTGTGTTATATGGATTGGACTCAAGCAGGCATTGATTGACTGAGCTATGGATTCCTCAGGCGTTTAAATGCATTCTTGAATTTAAAGGATGGTTTTAATGCTGTGATCTAAGTATGTCTTTTAGGTCAAAAACAAAAGAATAAAAAAATGTTGTGCAGATTTATCTGTAAATCCTAAAAGAGTAGTAGAGTATGACATTTCCAGACATAATTTTTATGAATGTAATTCATTTAATGCAGTGTGTTGTTCTTTCCAACCACTAGAGGGAGCGCTAGTGTATTGTAGCTGGTTAAACAAAAACATGATGTAAAGACTATCCCGTTTGAGTGATTCATTTCCCTGAGAGCTCTCCAATGCAGTTTTGTTTTTCAAATTTTATACAATTATTTGGCCTTGTTTGTTCCCAATGTTTGTCCTTTATGTTTGTCTCATATTGAGTTTCTCCAGAAATACAACTTCAGTTCAGATTTCTAGTGCCAGGTTTGAGGAGTGTCGCTCTCGGTAATGTTTGGCTGTTTGCCCTCCAGATAACTGCAGTGTTTGTGGACCTCCCGACGCTGGCCCAGCGTCTCCAAGAGCTTCCTCTCCACCAGAGACTCAACCTGGAGGCGGAGCTAGTACAGGTGGGGCAATATCTGTCATATACTTCCCACACCTACTGAAATACCTCTTTTACACTGTCCAAGTCGTTTCAAAGTCCTAACCTTTCACAATAAGAGTACTGTTCTCATCAATTACTTTTACTAAATGTATATAATTACACAGTAAGGGTCTTTCCTCCTGATATTGGATTGATACCCCATACCTGCGTGTCACCATTGTTGATGTCAGTACATGCTCAAACTGCGACATATTAAGAATCCAGTTTATCAGCTTTTTGCAAAGAGACGCAAAGCTCCCTTCATGTTCAGTCGTGGTCATTTACGCTGCTGTCCTAGGTCTCCACTCCGGTAGAAGTGCCCACGATGAGCGTAGCGCCCAGTCTGGACGCGCCTTCGTTCGCTCCTCCTCCCTCCGTTTCGAAAGGCCCCAAGTTGAGCCCTGGACTGTCCTTGGCTGCGATCCCAGCGTCCGTTACACCACCTCCGGCTTCCTGTGCCCCTGCCAAGCCCCCGGTGGACGACACAGATGAAGAGTTGGACCTGCTGCTCGGCTTAGACAAGCCAGACTCCAACACTTCAGTAGAACAGCCCATCGAGGTTACAGCGGAAGAGACTACTGTTCACAGTCATGGTGAGTAGAACTCTTGGTGTCCAATTTAATATGCATTTCCAGAGAGATGTTACATGTTCCAAAGGCACACGGCACTGCACAGGATCTATATTAACCTTATACAACATTATTTAGAGGGCTTGGTGGTAGAATTTCGACATTATCAATATATTTCGGGATTTGAGTTTGTTACTTCAGATTGCCATGTTTGAGACGGCAATAGTCCATCACACTGAACTATATGGTAGTGTTAACGAAAATATTTCAGAATTAGGATATCTTCTCAGTGTTCATTTATGCTGCAAAATGATGTCTATGTATCTTTCTTTCATTATGGTATGCCACTGAAAAATAAAGTCAGTTCATGGTCATTTGGTCAGATCATACCTACCATGTATAATTAGCTGCATCCAAAACCCTTGCATTGTTGAGCTATTTACTGTATTTGTACGGCGCCCTTTGCTGCAATTCATCGATTTAACAGGAGTTAAGGAGCACCGATAAAACCATGTCCAGATGATCCAGCGCTGGGTTTCTGATTTGTCTGCAGGACCCGAGGACATGAAGGAGGAGGTAGAGGAGAACAAGGTCCCGGCCAAACAGGAAGTGACCGAGGAGGACCTGGAGGACTGGCTCGACAACATGATTTCTTGAACCAAATCATGTCCGAGGACAATTTATCAAGACGGACAAATGACAGGACTTAATTTCAACAGGGAAAGGAGTCAGTCGTGAGTCATGAAAACCGTCCAGTGTCTTTATAGGTTCCAGGAGGAAGCTTGGTGAAAGTGCATCACTTTTTACTTGTCAATAAGGTCAAAATAATTCTCATATCCCTCCCCGTTGTGAGGGGGCATCGGAATGTCCATTTATTAAACATTGAAAGTTGTTTGTGGCCAGAGTTTAAGGGTTAACCCTAACCCTTTGAGCGGGATTTTGATTTGTTATTGCTGATGAAGCAGGGACACTGTCCTTCTGGACTATGACATATTGTATCGTGGATCCCAGGAAAAGTTGCTTGCAGAGGTAACTACTAATGGGGATCCAAATAAGTGAACAAACCAGGACACCACACCTTCAGAACAAAACTAAACATTTACACAACGAGCACCTACATTTTATTCAGCTGTACTTTCTTTTGTTGTTTTAAGCTATGCGTCATCAAAGCCACCAAACTAAAATATGCTTGTCTGACTCTACAGTGTGCCAACAAAGGAATTGGCAAGGAGGTTTAAAACAAGAAAGAACAAGAAGAATAAAAGCATGAACCAAGTTTAACAGAAGGTTTGAATGGAGATCAATACAATGTGTCCAAACAATATTGATACAACATATCGACGACTGCATAATGAAAAAGCTCTTTTAGAGTTAGGGGGGAAAAGCTGCAAATGCTGCTACATCCAGGAAGGAAGTTGAAGTGAGGACGGAAAAGGTCGAGACTGAAAGAAGGTGAAAGAAAACCCACACGTGTTCTTGCTCCTGGTGAAGCTTTACTTGTGCAACATGACTTCCCACATCCAACCCAAATGTGTTGCATAAGCGGAGCCCGCCGGGAGCAATGAAGAAAAAGTCAAGAGTGCACATACTGCATCTTCCCAGTAAGTCAAGTGCAGGAACGAAGGAATGCATCTTTTGGCAGCAGGGAACAGTGCATTGAACTCATGTGTCCTACCTGTACATGTTGATCAGGTAGATCAGGAAGAACGTGGTGACACACTGCTGCACAATCTCCCCTGCATGCAGCAGATATAAAACAGGTGGACAATACAATGGAGGCACTGCAATATATTAATATCGGGTGCCTAATAATCAGTGGCCCTTTGCCTTCAGAACAGCTGTAACCTGACTTGGAATGCTGTCGTACGAGTCTTTAACTGTGTGTCATGGGACGTCTCACCATTCGGAAAGTAGAAAATCCTCCAGTGAAGAGGTGTAGGAAGTGGGAGTCATACTCGCACTTTTCAGTCCTGAACTCCCCGTAAAGGTTCAGTGACGTTCAGATCGGCTGACATGGGTTGCCTGTGGACATTGTTTAGCACAATGTCAGGGCCACGGTCCTCCCACCAGCATGGGAAGAACCTTGGCCATTATGCAACCATGCAAAGCAATAATTCATTATGGGTTGAATGCATCCTTTGACTGGTTCCAAACGTAAACCGTCTGGATGTAGGAAATGGGGTGAATATGACTCTTCAGACCACATGACTTTCTTCCATTGCTGTGGGTTCCAGATTTTGTGCTTGTCACACCAGGTGATGCGTCTTGGATGCAAGAAATTTCTTTGCCAAGCTCACCATCTGTAGTTTATTTTATATTTAAGACTGGGACGCCTAGGCGCTGCTTCAATTTTGTGACATTTTTCCAACACCTGTTACATCTCCGTCTGTCCCTATGGATGAGTTCGGCACCCACCACTCGGCTGCCTCGCTGATGCGCGTCCCAAGTTTGGCATAAGCTGTCGGAGACTCTACTGATGCACCTGTAAGTCGGCCGCAGAATGTTCAAACTCTGAGACTCTCTTGGTTCACATTGGTAAATTAGGGTTAAACTTCTTTTTCATGCAGTGTTTGTGTTATTTCCTTTCCCACCTTTCTGTATTGTTTTTAAGGTGTATGATATTAGGTTTTCTGGATGTGAGGTAATTGGTATAGTTGTGCTGCCAATGCCACTGGTGGAGTAAAATGGAAAGTTTACACTCCAAAAGTTCACCGCTAGGGAACAGAAGGAAAAAATGAATACAATTGTGAAGTGACCACATGAATCTTGGCGGGAGCTCTAATATTGTCAGACATCACATGCAGCATTTTCCTGTTGATCTGAGAGAGCTTTCTATTATGTAGTTATTCTTTGCTGTTCTATCAATATACTTGCTGTTTCCGTCCCATTTATTCCAACCAAATTTAGAGTATTCATTCATCCCAGCTTTTGACATTTTAAAAGCCTGTTCATTTGTGTCAGTGGTGGATGAAGTTGTTTGTACCAAAACAGATATCGGATTGTATTCAGGTATTTGTCCTGTACCAGAACATAAAAATGTGTTTTATCACTGCATGTTAAAAGAAAAAGTGACACAGAAGCATTTGTTGCGTCTCTAGAAAGTACCGTGTCTGATCTGTTTTTTCTAACTTGACACCAGAGTTCCTGGAAGTGGATGCCAGCATCTGCAGAGATTTTTTTTGGTTTGGTTTTGGAATTATTGGTTATTTTCATCTCCTTTACTTAAAGTCTGGTGGGAAATGAAATGATCTGAAGCTGGTATGGCTGTGGAAGAAGCTGTTTATCATGATTTTTTTTAAGAGGGATTTCAGTGGACGAGGGCACCAGCACAAGACAACATTTGGGTTTATTGCATTAATTACTTTATTAATTTACCCGCCATTTTCAAAATAATTAGCTGTTTACCAAAGCTACTACATACATACAAATGGCCATACAAGCAGTGAACCACATAGTCTTGTGTGTGATGGATGCTTAAACCAACTCGTCTCATTTTCTCTGCATTTGTCACGGTGTGTGTTTCTCTGTTACTGTGGAAGAAGTGCAGGCAGGAGACCACAGCTTCAGAACAAAACTAGGCGACATTTACACAAGGATCACCTAAATATTATACAGTTGTAATTTTTTTCTTAAAAGCCACAAAACGAACTTAATCTAAAATCCATTTGGAGCTAATCCAAAACTGGAGCACTATAGTGGGTAAAGGGCGGACGAAAATGGTTTTGCATAGTGTAGTTATTTTTCTTTTCTCGTAAGGCACGTCGGCTCTTAAAAAAACACCTAAGTGAAGTCATCTGTGGCCGTGGACGACCAACCTTTTAGAATTTTCCATCTAATGCCAGGGATTTTCCTCCTGCTTTTAAAAAGGCAGGGCTGGACTCACTCGATCTGTGTGACAAAACTGAATCAACATCTAGAATGATCATCACCTGCAACACACATTTCTCATTTGTTTGGTAACAAGTTACAGTAACATCGCGTTCGTTTTTGTGCATATTCAGACGTTCACTTGTCGTGCTGCAACCCTCCACGTGTGTCCAACATCTTCACCCAAATTGTGCAACCGGTCGGAGGTCAAGCAAGAGAAAAGGCAATGTATAGTCATAAATAGTTTTGCATAAAACAAGTGTTGTGGCATGTGAATATTTTCAGTAAAAAGCGACAAAGTGGATGCGCACAAATTTGTCCGGTCCGTACCTTTTGATTATTACAAAAAATAATTTGAAGTGAAGGGTTCTACTTAACACTGTTCAACACCACGGCAGCAAAGCAGAGTCCAGCTAGAGTTGAGGTTGGGATGTCGGGTCAGATAAATGTCTCTTTCAGACAGAAGGAAGGTCACTGTCAGGGCTTTGGGAAGCCGCCAGGCGGCGCTGTCCAGACTAGCCCAGCTGGTCCTCGTATTGCTTGCGGAAGCTGTCTCCGGCCGGGAAAAAGTCCCAGCATCTCTCCTGGTACATCTTCCACACATACGACTCCTGGGGAGGGAGAAGCGGTGACATCAAGCACAAGTAAAATCTGAACGTAACAAGACTTTAAGCGTGTAGAGACAAAATAATAAACAAGAGTTCGCAATACAAATCAAACACATCTGTATGAGTACTGGCCACATTAAAAAAACAAAGAACCGTGTCCTACCTGCCCCGTGTGCTCCGTCTCGTCCTTGTTGATCAGGTACATCAGGAAGAACCTGCGCAGAGAGGATAAAAGTGGCTTTACCTGATTCTATCACCCGTCCACACTCGGTTTTTCAGGATGTGGAAACTCACAGGTAATTGGCGAGGTTGTGCTCTTGTAAGGTGTGGGTCTCGAACCCGTGAGGCGTCCGATCAAAGTAGTCATTCCCAATGCCGCAGATGAAGCACTTTGTCTGGAAAAGGGAAGAATTGGCAGAGTTGTCGTCATACTCAAGTTTTTGTACATTTTTTGCAGAATCTTTAACTTCAACATGTCACTTTTTCCACCCTTATTTCAATTCACCTCATTACAGTTCCACTTGTCTTGCTCAACACTCTTACCTCCATGTCCGACTTCACCTGCTCCTGCTGGTCTCTCAGCTCGCCAAAGGCGTCGATGATCAAACCTGAGGAGGGAAGAGCACAACCTCAGTTCCCGGACGGTGGAGTACATTGTAGTAATTCAGGCGACTACACACACGCGACTACACACCCTGGATGATAGCGAGGAGGATGACGATGACAAAGAAGAAGAAGGTGATGTCGAAGAGGATGCGGTAGAGCTCGTAGGGGTCCCCCGCCGGGTCCTCCAGCTCGTCGCCGATTCCCCCTCCGGCTCTCACGCCCACATACATGTGGAATAGGTAGCACTGGAATGGAAACATGTCACAGTGACTGAGGAGTGCAGTGCACGCGCTCTGCTCAAATGTGAACGACTGAGGAGCAAAGCAGGGAAAAAAGGAGCAGCGGGGATTTCTGTCGGACTCTCCGGACGTACAGTCATCATATCGTCGCACTTCATGTCCGGCTCGTCCTCGTCCTCGCTCTTGTTGTAGAACTTGCGGAAGAAGTTGAAGGCAACCACGGTGTACAGATAGACCACCACGGCCAGAAGCCCCACAGTCAGCACCAGCTGGAGACGAAGGAGGAAATGGCAGAGTCAGATAAAGCGACCGCCGCCCTTTCTTTTTTCATTTAGAGGAATGATGTTAAGTCTTTCGCCCATCTCTACAGGCTGCTGGCGCCACACTCTGTTTCGGCTGCGTTGACTCCCCCTGGTGGTCGTCTACTTGCCTGCTTGCCGTTGTGCGTGACTGAGGACAGGATGGTGCTGAGGGTCTTGATTCCCATGGCGATGTCCAGCAGGTGCGCGGCAAAGAAGAAGTTGTTGAAGTGTCCGAAGATGGACATGGTGGTGTACCAGATCAGATACAGGAACAACTGGAGCGAGCGAGAGAGAGAAGCAGCTCAGAACCTCCATGAAAGTACTCTGTGGAAGTCACTGGAACAAATAGCTGAATGACTAAAGGTCATGAAATGCAGATGAAAGGAGAATAGAAATCTGTTTCCTCTGGGTCCAGCTCTTGTTAAAACAAGTTGATGAATCACTCTATTGATAACGGGTCAAGTGAATCTATTGATATCTCTTGTTAAGCTATTGTTAACCTTTTACATCTTTCTAGCAACTGCGGCAGGAAATGTTACTATTATAATTTACGGTCTTATTCCTCAATCACCCATCTGTTTTAATATTCCTCTTGTCATTTACTCTCCCAATGCTTCTGTTCTTGGAAATTCACCTACGTTAGTGTCAAACCCTGAAAAAGTTCTAAGGGTTACTTCTGTAAAGATAAGAATATACACAGTTTGGTTAACTGGGACTATTATTGATTATGACATTATTATACAAAAGGCACTTGAGTTTGTATTTTGTTTCACATTAAAGATTGTGTCTGGTATGTAAATGTATATAAGTCCTCACACGATCCACTCACATTGTCAGTCAAAACCACACCCATTTTCCAGATGTCGTACTTGGTATCGATGGAGCTCAGCCTGTCATCAAGAAAGAAATGGGCAGCACTGTTTTAAAACATGGTCATGAAAATAGCATAGTAAGAATGGATGGAGGTGGAAGACTAGAGTACACAAACTAAACTGTAGATGCGGTGTCTCACCAGGACACCAGTGAGGCTTCCTTCTCCACTGTCTCCACAGTGGGATCAAAGTCCAGGGCGCTCTTGTCCAAACCCAGCAGCTCGGCAATGCGCTCGGCCCCGTACATGTCCCCATATTTGTTGATCACCTGCAAAAACAGTCTCACTGGTTTACCGTCTGGAGTACACATATACTGAGAGAAAATGTACATTCTAGACAGTTTTCTAGAAATATTGAGGCAAGTGTGCGGGCAACGCTTTGAATTAAGGGTTTGGCTATTTTAGCCAAACCAATAACTAACAGGTGCATAAGAACAGGCATACAGCCATGCCATCTCCTCCACCATTTGCAACAGATTGGGTCGTACTAAAGAGCTCAGTGACCTCCAACGTGGCACTGTCATAGGATGCCACCTTTCTTTTCCAACAAATCGGTTTCGTCAAAGCTCTGTTTTAAATCTCTCCGGTCATAATGTCTGGTGAAAATAATTCCCTCCAAGCACAATTTGAATTAGTGCTGGGGGGATCATTTCGATAAAAGTCCGCAAATTTGTTCGTTTCCATGCTCAGCAAGTGGCAACGGGAAGCCAATCAGTTTGGACGATCTAAAGGTGACCTTTCACCTCTAACCAATCACGTTTGTCGATATAGAACTAAGCCCCGCCCCCGCCCTCGCTGACAGGCTGTGCTTGTAAACGCAGTCGACACACATGGAGCGGACACAGAGCCGCAGCTAGAACCCTGAGGAGAAACAGAAAGATGATGTTGTTGGGAAACATACATTCATAGTTTGGTGTATTTGTTTGGATATTTAAGTTCTGACCCAAAGCAGACGGTAAATACTCATTGTGTAAAATATGCTGACGGGACGTCCCGACGAAGACGGACAACGCCACAAACTTTATTATTTTTTTAGACCTACTTGTTAGATTTATTTTGTTTTTGATTTGATCAAAATGTTATTTTAGTGAAATGTTAATTAAAGCGGCTGCACTTGTTACTTATTGTTCACGAACGGAAATTATTTGATTTCAAGTAGTAATATTCGTAATTTAAAAAAAAAATGTTTTAAATATTATTTATTTTTAAAATGGCTTAAGTGACAGGACTTATTTTATTTTGAATATTCAATAAAAAAATATTATACATCTACGTGCCTTGATGATGTCATTCTCTATATAGCCTGCTCATCAATTGTTTTTAAGCTCAGTAAACACAGATCATATTTGACCGGGATCTCTCCTATTTGTCCAGGAAATTGAATTTTCCAGGACACGTTGACCGGCACCAATTTTTTCTAACGGAAACTCTGCCATGCGCAACGCCAAGTGTCAGCTGGGGTGGTGTAAAGCACACCGGCATTGGACTCTGGAGCAGTGGAAACACATTCTCTGGAGTGATGAATCACGCTTCACCATCTGGCAGGCTGATGGCGGAAGCTAGTAGAACACTACCTGCCTGAATGCGTAGTGGAAGAGTAATGGTCCAGGGCTGTTTTTCATGGTTTGGGCAAGGCCCCTTAATTCCAGTGAAGGGAATCTTAATGCTATAAGACACAATGACATTCTAGAAAATGTTGCACTTCCTTTGTGGCAACAGTTGGGTAGGGCCCTTTTCTGTTTCAGCATCACAATACCCCTGCCAAACTCACCTTACGCTTGACAAACTTGTCCCAGTAGTTGTTGGGGAAAGATCTGGAAAATGAATAGATTGTCATTTGCTGGAGATGCAATAATACTGACTGATTAAGTCATATATACACACACACACAAACACACACACACTTCAACGGACCTTTTCTTTTTTAGGGTTTTCTTAATGCACTGTGCTGAGGACTTACGGGGTGTTGATGACCAGCCTGTCCCACTGACCCTTGATGTCATCGTCCGACGGCTGCTCTGTGATGTAAAGGCCATCAAACTCCAGCTTGCGAGCGATCTCCTTCTCCCTCTTAAACACCACCAGAGGGACCTGAGCGAAGAAGAAAGGTGTGATAATATATGAACAGATTAGAACTTCGTACACTTTCATGTCAACAGCTTAAGATATACAGTATAGAGAGCCCTGTTTGGGTATGTAGTCTTGGAAATAGTATTTAATATATATCTCCATAGGTGAAACACTTTTACACAGTGATACCGCAGCTAGGCATGGGTCCATTTCTTTCTGGTTGACCATATCAAGTAGTATTTATTTCACATCTTTTTGTTTATTTGTGCTGTGTGAAAGTGCTGTTTTTGCTATTTTGCATAATGGCAGGTGCGTTTTGCAGGTTCATGGGTTCGCATCAGTCTGTTCAAAGGAGGGGCCTGGTTCTCCTTACCTTCAGGTAGTAGTAGCCCACCAGGCAGAGGAGGGAGATGACCGTATGGAATATGGCCATGAAGCGCAGAGTGGGGGCCATGTAGCCTGTGCTTTCTTGGAGGACAAACTCGTCCATGTCAAACAGGGTGTTCTCGTCATCCTCTTCATCACTGCTGTCCCACGGGTCCCCGCCATCATCTTCCTCCTCTGCCTCACCAGTGACCTAAGACCAGATGTAGGTATTGAAAGGGTGTTGAACATTTCAACTAAAGTAGAAGAACCATGACTTGCCAAATGTTGCACCTACAAGTAACAGTATTGATGACATTACTCAAATCGTAGTTTAATAAGGACTAAAGTAATAATTACTCTACTAAACACTACTGAGGGTATCAACTACTTTGTAAAACAATTATCATTGACTACAGGAATACATTCAACATGAAGCACTTTGAAGGCACAATAGACAACCGGGTTGCTTTACGATCACTCAGAGCACTCTGTGGAAATGATCAACACCACTTTGGAAACAAGAGAGAAGAAAGAAGCATGATCACTGAAGAGGTCAATTGAATTTGTCTCTATTTTAGTTAGACATATACACATAGACGGTGGATTGGCTGCTTCAACTGGTTGCTGCGATATGTCAACGTCGGTGCCATATTGGAACAGACAAAACTGGCCTGTAAACAAATATAAGTAAACGGCGAAGCTGCACTTTTTTCGGATGAAAAGCACTAAAAGATTTACATTTCTCAACTGATTTCAATGAGTAATTTTAAATTCAAGGGCTTATGATCTACCAGGTGTTGATTGCTCCATCGTCCGCCATTCCCGCTAATGGTTGCACATTGGTTGACGCACCATCGTAAATCAATCATTTTCCTGAGATATCGTACCCAGTGGCGCTCCGAATGCATAGCGATATGGAGGCTTATAGGCAACCAATCTTAACTCTGATGGTGTCATTATTCTGTAGCCATTACGCTGTGCAATCAACATTAACTTCATAATGACAAGTAAAAGCAAAAATGTTGTCTATTGCTCCTTTAAACTGCCCTTCCGTGTAAATTGTGCTATTTCATTTAAATAAGCTTGCCTTACCTAAAAGTAGCAGAGTTAATTGCATTCCAATATGTAGTATGTATTATATTCTGAGAATTAGACATTTTCTTTAGATTATTATAGTTTTTAGTTTAGATTTTAGTTGGCTAACATTCCACAAACATGACTTTCTGTAGCTTATGTTTGACTGTACTGTGTTAAAAGACCACTTAACAAAGTCCATAATTGACATGTCAACATAATGTAATCACATCTAATGGAGCAATGGCTGTAAAGCTACAACACAAGAGGAACCTCACTGTAGAAAAACAAATGTAAAAGAGTTAAAATATATGTACAGTTATTTTGGCTACAAAACATTTATATTATTTAAAATCTGATTAGCTGTTCTTTTTGACTAAACTGCTATATTACCTTATAGAAGAGCAGAATGAAGTTGATGGCAAAACACACAAACAGAGCCAGGAAGCGGAGATTGTAGAAGTTACGAGCCAGGTAGTTCTGTAAACGTAAGATTTGATTGGTGAACACTTTTATAATTTTACAAAGAAACAAACAAAGGACCAATTTTTATATATTTAAGTGTACGCTTTTGCGGGGGCTCACCAGTATCTTGGCCAGGTAGACTTCCAGAACAGCAAAGACACTGGACATGAACGCAGGGGATGCCTCCTTTGATTGATCTGATTTGGACTTTGGCTTCCCATCCGCTGCCGGTTCCTTGCACTCTTCCTCTTTTGGCTTGTCCTCTTTCTCCTGGTTCTCCGTGCTGGACGAAGAAAGTTGTTCATATTTTTTTATTTTCCTTTTATATGCTGTAAATGTCTTCTAACACTCATTTAGGGGCAGGGGGCATTTTACTCACTCTGCCTTCTCAGGTTCAGACTCTGGGGTTTCAGCAGACTTAGCAGCAATAGCTTTCTGTACAGAAGAGTGGAACAAACACATTGGTTAATCTGTTTGACCAAAAATGTAAAACTTAAAATAATCATAAAAGTCCTAAAATACAAATTGACACGAGACTCCTAAATCGGCCAATTGATGCTTATTTTGTGATATTCTTAGCCATATGGCATAAATCATGGCTGGTATACATAAGTGTATTAGTAACAGTATAATAAATCTGTCACCGCTCACCTTCTTGTGCTCAGCAGTAGAGATCTCTGAGCTCATCTCGGAGACGTCGCCCAGCCCGGACTCCACATGTTTCCCTCCTTCCTTTTTGGGTGCTGGGTTCAACATTTCAACCATCATGTCTGCCTCTGCTTTGTCAGCCGGCGGTACCATGGCCAGATCTATGCCAACCAAGGCGTCGCCTGCTTCGGCCTTATCACCCTCCATTACATCACCATGGATACCAAACTGGGTGGGATCCGGCATGTTGCCAAGTATGTCTGTCACTTTTATATTCTTGGCTCCCTCGACAAGACCGCCGCCAAACATGGAGGACCAGATGAGGTGGAAGAAGCCAAAGACCAGGCTGTAGATTCCCTTGAAGAAGCCTGTGAAGAGCATCCAGAAGAAGGAGAAGAAGCCCCTAATCATCTCCTTAACGCTCAGCTTCTTCACCTTTTTGAATTGCTTGCGCATGTTGCCAACGGACACGGATTGACGAATGTTTGAGATCTTCTTCCTGATGGAGCGGCAGGCGCTAGTGAACGCCGAAGCTGACTCCAGGGCGCCCTGGTCTTCTCCACTCGACAGCTCCTCCAGGATGCTGTGCCCTTCCTCCTCTTCCTCGTCCTCAGGCCGCTCCACCACATCCGGCTCGGAGATCTGCGAGGCTAACTGCATCTCAAAGATGGTGTCCTCGCAGAAGTTGACGAACATCTCCATCTTCTCGCTCTCGCAGCCCTCGTTGACCACATCGAAGATGAACTGGCGTTTGGACTCCTTAACCTGCGGCTTCTCCCACTGCTCTCGGCTCGACTCGCTGATCTCAAAGTAGACCCTTTCGATGCGCTTTCCGCTGCCCATGATCTCTATACGTCCCAGGTAGGGCTCAAAGTAGCTCAGCACACTCTCGGCCAGGTCCAGGAAAGTGGTCAGCCGGGAGTCGTGGGGCATGTGTTCAGACAGGTTGGTCAACAACACCGCTACGTTGAAACCAATGTCCTTGGCCGGCTCGTGGAAGCGCTCGACAAATTCCTCGTAGTTGAACATGTCGTTCTCGTCGGCTTCGGCACAGGAGAGTAGGAAGTCAATCTCCGACTGGGTGTACTGCTTCTGGTTCTCCATGGATTTCTGGAACTCCTTCTTGGAGATGATGCCCTTGCAGTCTGGGTCGTACTCACGGAAGTTGTCGGAGGTTGTTAGGTCCTTCAGCTTGAGGAACATATCGAAGAACTTGAGGATCATCTCCACGTTGTTGGAAGACTCCACCAGCGTGTCCACCATCTGCTTTCCAATTGTTCCATTCACCACATTGCCTAAGGACAGTACATACTCATTACACACGCTTTAGAGTCAGCCATACATCTGCCTGTTTCAACAGTGTGATTCAACTGGGTTATGTGATGAACATTTCCATAAATGCTCCATTTGTGTGATGTAATTCATATAGTGCCGGTTTCTCTCTGCAATGTTTACAAACTAACAGCTGTTGCTACTCTTGTCTCAGACGGTTTGAGGCTCTTACCCTCCAGCAGAGACAGCATCATGACAATCATGTCCTTCTGCAAATCCATCAGCTCCTTCAAAAGCTCAATTTGACTGGAGTCCTGCAAGAGGATCACATGTTTTTCTTCAGGCAAAGTTACTAGAACTTCTTATAAAAAAACAACAACCTGTGATTACAATTTTCAAACATTTATCAGAGCTATAAAAGCTTTTTAGTTGCTTCATTCCATAATTGTCTCTTCCTAAAATATGTTTCAGGCCAATAACAAGAGCTAGCAGTATTTTACCTGTGACAGCTTCATCTGCATATTTGCAAATACATGAAGGAAACCCACAACTGCATCCCAAAGCCTGCTGTGTGCTAAACTCTGCTGATTTCCAATACAGGGGCCCTGAAGGAGAACCAAAACAGAACAGAGATCACAGAAAAACGATAGTCATGTATATGTAATATGGAAGGATGGCAAAGGAGAGAGGAGAAGATAAAGGGGTGGAGTGTGAAAGGAATATATTAACAAACAGGCAAAAAAAAGTAATGGGAAGCACCTGAATGTACTCAGTTAGTGAATTGAAAATCTGCTTGGCCACGGCTAACGCCTTGGAAAAGTTGACCTGTCCAGTCTCATCAATGATGTCTTTCCCAGAGTAGTACCAGTAGAAGTCACTGATAGATTCCTAAAGGAGCGGCATCAATTGTCAGTGGTGGGGAATGAAAATCAACAACAACGACAATGGTGAAAAAGACAATGTTGTTGCTATTTGAATAATGTGTCTCAAACCTGTAGGCGGAGTAGATAGTCCACTGTGCTGATAATGATGTTGACTGTAGTAGTGTTTCCTGTTTGGGTCCTCAGGAAGTTCTGGAAATCTAACATGTGGAACATTCGGCACATAAAGTGAAAACACCCCTTCAGGGATAAATGTTTATGACACTCTTGAGGTCGCAAACTAATTACTCGCTGTATTAAGTCACTACTTCTGTTTTCGCTTATGTCTGAAATAAACATACACAATTTCAAGCAAATGATTAAAATGCCTCACCTCCATTGTGCCCCTCACAGAGAAGTTGCAAAAAGCGGAAGAGATCCTTTGTGAAGTCATCATTCTGTAGCACCTTGGAACCTTGAAAGGAAAGAGATGTTCATTAAAATGTTTTACATTTCTTGTCCCCCTGATAGGCTATTAAAAACACAATATGATGTTTAATTATATAGGACCATCAAATATGAAACCCCCCTTTAAAATCCATCACTATAAGGCAGGCAGTACAGATATCTCAAGTTCTTTCATCTTGACATTGCCAGGGCCTTAAGATCTGTTTGTAAAAAAAAACCAGGGCATTTCAATGAGCTGGCAATAGACCACCAAATAACTTTCACGTGTAGTGAGTGCTGGGTTTGACCCTGTAGGAGCAAAACTGAACGGGTGGACATTGCTGTTGAGATCAATTTTAAAATCAACCAGTTAGTCCGTTCCATAGATATATACGAAATTAGCTCAGTGCGTTTCTGAAAGAGGCTCAAACCATGTGAATGGTAAGCCCACATTTGGATGCCAGCTTTATGAAATAAGCCCTAAAGTCCAAAGCCAGACAAAAGCTTTTGCGGAGGATGTGGACGTTTCCACTAACCCTTTAAGTCAAAAACCTCAGAAAGGGAGCACTGATACGACCCAGCGCTGTACCTGTATCAGCATCAGTATCAGGAACTGTACGTGATGAACATATGGAGGATGTGGCAACAGATACCACACAATGGACAGTGGACTGATATGTACACTCTACTGTCATGCAGGAAGCATGGACCCCACACTAGGTTAATGAAAATTGGGTACCACAGGGAGAGCAAGGTTGGGATGGGAGAGTGCAGGTATGAAATAAAGCAGTGAGAACCATGGTAATGCGAAGGACATTTAAAAGGGTGTGGGCGAGGAGCAAAGCCAGGTGAGCCACACAATCTAAGTCAATCTATTTACCCCGCTCGTTGTGGACTGCCATCAATGGGATTTAGAATGACGGGAGAGGAGACGGAAAAACAACACACGGACGTGGACGTGAGCAAAGAAAAGAGAGGACATCAAGTTACACTACGAAGACGAAGACAGGGGGGAGATATGAAGATAGTGTCACCTCACGAAAAGACATCATGCCGTTAAACAAAAAGAAACAACTCATAATAATTTTAGTGGGAGGTTCAGGGACATAGTTGGACGACACTTTGTCTAGTATGTGATGTGTTCACAAAACCTTGACACTCGATTGTGGTGATAAATTAATAACAGTTACAGAGACACGGTGAATTGTTAAAGACAAACTCTGAAAATGTACAGCAGAGGCCTGAAGGATGAAAAGACAGACATCAATCCACATGAAAAGTGCCAAGTCAAGTGTGTGTTTGTGTGTGTTTGTGTGTGTGTATGTTTGTATGTGGGGGGGGTGCAGAGAAATGTGAGTCCTTGTAGAGCATCCGTCACACATGTTTCCTTATATGGAGTTTATGAATCACAATATTCAAAATATCATCTTATAAACAGTGCATACAATTAGAAACAACTTAACTCACTCGATCCTTCTTCTGTCACCATTCCAAGTCCTTCTGCTTTGTTCTGCCTTTCAAATGCATTCAAATCCAGGACACTGGAATAAAAAGATCAAATGTCAAATATTTAAGTTGTTCCTCTTTTCTACGATCGTTGTAGGTGATTAATGATACCTGCAAGACTGCATCAGTCGTGAGAGACTTTTGAAAAAGCCTGCATCTCTTTTCTCTTTCAGGTAATCAAGCATTTTCTGTAATGTAAAGAACAAAGGAAATCTTTACAAGAGGAAAATACATTTCTGTCCAGTGATGTCACTGCTGTACACAGAGACTTATCGAATAATGAATAAATCATAAAACACTAGATGTATTCATAATAATAAGCTGCTTTCACACATGACCTCCGGCAATGTCCGGATAGTCAGGTCCGGACATTGTCACATGTAGCATGTATGTGAATGAGGCTTCCATCTTATCAGAAATTGTGACTTTTTTTGCATTGATACATGTATTTGGACTTATCTGCAATATAAAAGTATATTATCTGCATATTCTTTGTTCTCGTATGTTATGGCGGTAAATTACGCTTTTTCACCGTCGGTGAGTGGGCATGTTTATGACATCACTTACATGCGGCAGTCACATGATAGTGACGTCATCAACATACCCACTCGCTCGCTGTGAATTCTCCAGACGATCGCCTGCTCTGTTCATACATACAGTGGTACCTCGACTTACGACTGTAATTAGTTTGATAAGAACGGTCGTATGTTAAAACATTCGTATGTCGAAGAAATTTTTCCCATATAAATTATGAAATCATGAAGGGTGAAAATAAACAAAATACACAGCACAAACAGTAAATATGAAAAAAATATCGATAAGCCACCAACTACGTGCACACACGATGTAGGTCGCCCGCTGACTGACTGCTGACTGACTGCTGACTGACTGCTGACTGACTGTTGACTGACTGCTGACTGACTGCTGACTGACTGCTGACTGACTGGCTGCTGACTGACTGCTGACTGACTGGCTGCTGACTGGCTGCTGACTAGCTGCTGACTGGCTGCCGACGCGCTTACTGCAAATTTCCACGGTCGTATCTTGGAGCAGTCGGTTGCAAGTCAATACAAATTTTCGTGAATATCGCTCCTCGTATCTTGGATTAGTCGTAAGCAGATGCAGTCGTAAGTTGAGGTACCACTGTACCGCTAAATTACTCTGATTTTGTACTAGGGTGCTGGCTGGGTAAAGTTTCTTTAATGTCAGTCCAACTGATTTGGACAGTTGAGTTCACACATACAGCTCCTCCGGATACTGTCCAGATAATTTCAGGGTTGCAGTGCATGTGTGAAAGCAGCTACATTTAGACAAAAGTGTTTTAATGGCATGTGTGTACAGTAAACACAGTCCCATTAAACACATTAAAGCATCTTCAGTGGGTTAGCTGGAGAGTGAGGATCTCTCTTAACCGCAAGAGACTAAAATAGCTTTAGGAAAAAAGTAAATGATAACTCAGAATGAGAAAAGTAATGTGGGAAATGTCGGACCTGCTGAACTTGCACATTGCCTCCATTCAGGATGGATATACCCAGTTTTAGGGTGCAGGTCACCATCGGGCCAAGATTACCTGGAATAGAAGGGGAAAAGCTGCCTGTTACAGTACTGCAACGAGTGAGAGAGAAAAGCTTCAATGTTTCAGTGTAGGGTCACCATTAAATCTCTGCAGTTTACGTTTGCCGCCAACTCAATTTCTTAACCCATCATGGTTGGAGCTGCATTTTATTGTCCTCCAGTCACTTCAAACAACCGTACAAATAGCCGTTAAATCATGCATTTGAACGGCTGTGTCCTCTAACTTACTGAAGCTGGGCTACGGCTGGAGGTCAGGAGGTTTCTAGCACACCATGGAATGAGCAAGTTTGCTCATAGACTGCAGGCACAAGTTCACATATTGTGAGAATTACTGAAAAGAGTGCTTCTGCCTCGCACTTTAGGACATGTCTCAGACAGCATGTTTAGGATAACCGGTTTCAGACAACACGTTTCAGACAGACAACACGTTTCCAACAGGTTTCAGACAGCACGTTTCAAACAGGTTTCAGACAACACGTTTCAGACAGACAACACGTTTCCAACAGGTTTCAGACAGCACGTTTCAAACAGGTTTCAGACAGCACGTTTCAAACAGGTTTCAGACAACACATTTCACATTTCGTGGGTACAGTGGCACAGTGCATTATGTGGCGTTTGTATGTTCTCCCCATGCTCACATGGGGTTTCTCCATGTAACATCAGTAAGGACCCACACCAAAAACATGTAGAACATCGTCATCTGACCAGCGATGGACATTTGTAACTGCTCCAGCCCTAGGTCAAGTCCTAGCCAGGATGGGTCAGAGATCTCATTTCCCCGGCCATTTAAAGCGTGTGTGTGTGCGTGTGTGTATGTGTGTGTGTGTGTGTGTGTGTGTGTGTGTGTGTGTGTGTGTGTGTGTGTGTGTTGGTCGCCGTCACCGCATGAGTGCATGTGTAGCGTGTGTGTGACAAAAGAGATTCTTCTTCTCCGACATGTTTCAAGCGGGTTTCAGAAAAAGTATTTCAGACAACAACACGTTACCTTTGCTGGCGCTGATCATTTGCAGCACCATCTCAGCAGCCCCACGGGCATGCAGCCTCGCCTGCTGGTACAGAATCTTCTGCTTCTCCATCTCCTTTTCCTGTGGCAGAGCATAGGCACACACAGATTGAAAGGTAAGTGCAGCTGCCTATGTAATCAAAAACACCACGACAGATTCTCTCCACCACTAAGAGTGAACACTTAAACTCCCTGGCAATGATTATAGTATTATTTTTTTTCCCTATAATACACTGATCTGACTTTAATCTGTGCCAGTGAGATGAGACAGACCATCACAACACACAGTCCCACAGACCTTCATGCATTCCTCCCATTACCCAGTATCCCGGGACAGGCTGCTTTAACTTTTCATCAGTGTCCTCTCCCCTCTCACTGAATTTAAAACAGGCCACAGCTACCAATACAAAACATTTATTTCCTAGTCTTGCTTTGAACGAGGTGAGCAATACAAGTGGACTTTTTTTTTTTCAAGAATTCCTGTTACGTGAACAGATGAACTTACCTCAAATGTCTTTTCTTTTCCTTCTTCCTCTTCTTCCTCTTCATCCTCAGCACAACTCTGTGGAAACAAGTTATTGTTTTACTCATTTCCACATAAATGACATGAATAAAACACTGTTCATTTAATCTACAGAAGCTAGAAGTCCACTACCTTTGCCATCATGTCCGCATACGCAATATACAAAGGATCTTCTTCCAAGTAACTGAAAACAAGTAAAGGCTTGTAAATGTGGGACATAAAGATTGTGCAGATGCAGATGGTTTAATATGAAGTACAGTCTGATCCCCTGTACCCATCTGATTAATTACTTTACCATTGGTTTGGGTCAATAGAACAAGACGATTGTCATTTACGACATTCTGCCTTCAGAAAAAAAGGTTGAAGCATGAAATTCTTTAAAACTCTAAAAAGCTAGAAAGTGAGTACAGAAGTCAGCAGGGTAGTCAAATCCTCCATTGAACAAGTGATGTTACATTTCATCCTCTAACATGTTCTCACCTTCTTTCGGTGAGAGCGTTGTGACTGAAGTGGAGGATGAGCTGGTGGAGGGGGTCCGGCTTGACCTCGGCCTCCTCCTCTTCCTCCTCATCCACGATCTTCAACGGAGTTTTCTGCAGGAGCCCGCAGGCATCAACAGTTAGCTTTGCCACACAGTATGTCACACCCCTCAGAAACCATCCTCTTAAACCATCCATTTAAAAATATATAGACTATATCTTTGCACATTTCTCGAATTCTCAAGGAAAACACTTGGGATAACTGAGCCCATAAAAACATATTTGAAGGCAAAAAAGAGAGATGAAATAAAACACAAAAACAATTTCAATAACATTCAACGACCATTGGCACATGCAAATGAGACCTGTCATGTCCAGGTGGTCGAATGGAAGGGATCAGACAAGGAGGTTCATGTGGAATGAACGTGGAACCAGTCTTCACATTCGTGCATGACAGCAGTCAAACAGGTGCAAGCAGGAAGCCATTTGGTGACGATGAGCAGGAAACTAATGACACCTAAGCTGGACCCACTGGGACAATATAAACTTTACCAATAGAGATGCTATATTGGTAGTCTTACACAATTCTTTCCCTTACGGTCAACAGTAAAAATGTATCTGATACTTTACTAGAGGTACTTTCAAAGGTTCCATAGTGTTTATTACAGTCTAGCAGTTTAACTGAATCCATATGCTGTACCTAGCGTGAAATAAATAAATACGCATGACCCTCACACGGCTACTCGAGCATGCCACTGATGTCACGGCCACAGAATGTTAACGCAACGTCACCTCACACTTACACTACAGACTTACAGAGTACACCATAGACGTGACCACAACTTATGGGTTGGATCCGAAAATCTGACGGTGGAAAAATAAATCACGGCTAGCTATAAGGTCCTAACAGGCCCCTCCTTACCACGGCTGTGAGATAGCAGGAATAGCCTGTCTTTCTAGAGCTGTGTGCGCCGGCGCCAGCCCTGCGTCTCCTGAGTTGGTCATGCAGCCTCTGACCCCTGATCGATCTCTGTTTGGAGGGTTTCACACGGCTAGAGCGGGCGGCCCCGGACGGCGCAGGGAGGGCCCCCTCTCGGGCGCGCTCCCAGGGCTCGACAGGCGCAGGGCTAAAGAAGCACTCGGCAGACAGGACCGGCAGAGCAGTGCCAACGCAGGGCACGGCGGGAACGGGGCGCAGGGGGGGCACGGAGCGCAGGGGCCGGGTGAGCCCGGTACTTACTGCCAGATCCTGAACTAGCTTCTCCTCAAAGGAGTACTCCTCTGCCTCTATCCATAGCCTCTGATAACCCGGGATGAAGAGGTTGATAGAGCGATGCCTGGGGAGGGTGGTGGTGGAGGGAGGTGTAGAGGGGAGAGGAGGAGCAAGGAGGAATGGAGGGGAGCGGGAAGGGAGGGAGGCAGAGTGGCATTAGGGTGGGCTCTGGTGAGTTTAGGAGGAGACAGGAAGGAGATATGTCGAGGAGGGAGGGGGTTACACGAAGTGCAATTTCAGGCAGGGGCAGTGATTGGTCGATGTGGGACCCACTGGCTCTTCTGACTGGTCACTTGTGGTCACCAAATAAACCCTACTTTTGTAACTCTCTCTGCCATCTCGCTGTGAAATTAATTCAAAGAGCATGCATGTTTTAGAAGGTGAATTCATTCATAACACATCTAAGGTCTCTGGCAAGAGTAAACCTTAAGTATCAACATTTGTTGAGGTTACACATTGATGAGTTACATAAGATGTACATTCCTCCAACAAAAGCCCAAATGTGTGCTGAAAAAACCCCAACACATCCTTTGTAGGAGTGTCAGTCTTACTAAAGAACACCAACACATCTTAATCTTGTCATAATAGTCATTAATACAAGACAAAATAATCAGATTGTTTACAAAGCAAAGACCAAATCAAACACAACTGTAAAAGCTAATCATCATTAGTATGCAATCCATATTTTCCACTTTCCTTCCTTTTCCTTTTCACAGATGAAAGCATAGAAATCTTGCTCCAAATTAAAAAAAAAAGGATAATATTGACTTCAGTACTTCTAGTTGACCAATCAGAATCAACAGTGCTGACAGTTGGTTGCTAGGCGGAGGGTTGGTCCAAGGCCTGGTGGATGAACGGGGGTTTTGAGCAAATGAAGCATTCGCCCCAGTCTCACTTTACCGTCAGCAGGGAGAACAGGCGGTCAAAGCTGGAGGCTTTGAACGCCCTTTCCAGCCAAACCTCACGATATCCGTTCAGGAAGTAATTATTATTTTTGTATCTGAGGGAGGTTGGTGTGGTGTTATGCAAGAGAACAACACAGAAGAGAGAATGCTGTTAGGGACATGATGGACGGGGGTCAAACAGGGGCACACAGTCAAGAAATATGCACCACCACCCCACCCCAATACAACTGGCTGTCTGCTTGTTACACCCAGTTAGATTGAAGAAGGCTGTTTTACAATTCTTGCACGTCAACATTTCATTTATTGACATTTTGACAATGTGTTTGGGGAGGCTCACCTGGGCAGGTTATACAGTGGTGCCATGCGGAAGCAGGCCACCACGGCACGCTTACGCTGTTTGGAGAGCAGCCTCTGCAACACACACTTCTTATTCCTCAGAGGCTGCTCCACCTTGGCCATGAGGAACACATCACTTTAGTTAGACCACATAGATAATGTTACGTTGAAACTACAAAAACAATGCAATTGAAAACTATTGAGTGTTATGTATTTATTATTTGCTCAAGTGTACTAATGATCCTATGAAAAGCATTTACCATAATCACTCTGTTTTACTCGTTTTTTTGTAAATGTTTGGGTTTGGAGCGTGGGCTTGAACCGGGCTTGCTGGGGAGCTTATTGCAGAAGTGTTGGCTCTTAAATATCCCTTATAGTCCTTTTTTGTGTGTGTCTGTCTTTTTTTACCTGCTCCAGGTAAAACACTGCAGCGGAGATACTCTGAACTCTATCCACAGTGTGGTCAGAGTCTACCGGCTCTTCACTCTTCACCACCACATCCCTGTACAGGTTTAACTGCCACTGCACCGCTGGGTCGTCAGACTGCAGCACAACAACCAACAGAGCACAACATTATATCATATCACCTGCACTGTTTTATTATGACTTCTAAACTGTAAAACACCGATGGAAGTGAAGGAATAAAAGATTGCACTGTATGAAATGAGTGTTATGTGATGCTACTTCCACACGTGGCTTACCTTGTCTTGAAGGTGGAGATTCTGACGCAAGTAGTCCTTCACTTCATCATCTGTGTCTTTCTATGTTGAGAGGATATTAGAAATAATAATAATAATAGCTGTATTGGTGTTGTAATTAGTAGCCAATAGTCATTTGCACAACCTTGTATATCAATGTACATGGATGTAACGAACATCAAATCTGATAAATAGGTATCTATTAATAGTCACCATATTAAATACTTATTTTTACGCATTAACAAAGTTAATCAAACATTTTAAAACTGTCTTAGTATCATTGAACAGAGAAAAAAGTTCACAGAATGACCTGCACAACAACATTTTTTTATGTCCCGCGTAAGAAATGAGACGATACTATCAGTCAAAAAAAAGCGTTATCAATGTGTCATCCACAGGCTCACCAGATTGTAGCGGATCTTGGCCAGGTAAATTAGCTCCTGGTCACCTGGCGTGCACATGTTGAGGCCGATGGGCAGCATCTTCTTCAGGGCGGCCACGATTAAGGAGGTCTGGATGGAGTAGTACTCTCCACGACGCCGCTTGTGTTTCCTCTCCTGGTCGCCACCTGACTACAAAGGGGAATGTTCTTTGTGATACTCTATGTAGTTTGCACAAAGTACAATGGTTGGTTAAGATAAAGGCTGCCTGATAATAATTATCTCGACTGTGGTTGCATGACAGTTGCCAAGGATGTTAGGACCTGACAACTTCATTACAGTGGCTTCACGCAGGATCTATAAACAGCATTGAGCAGACCCCCGGGGTGAGGCAAGGACCTGCTGTTCAAAATTGGCCACAACTTGGCTTCAGAGTTTGCCTTAATCTTGGCATTTCCTGCTTCCCACACAACTTCCATACGCTGCAGGACACGCTGAGAGAGGGAGAGAACTTCGCCTGCTAAACAGTTCCACTCTGTGGAGGATTTTACGTATCTTGAGCAAGTCGTCGAGTAATATCGATTATTGCAATTCAATGTACATTTAAGATTTTAAGCAGCCCAGTCCTTTTAGCATTAGCAATAGCGTGATGATTGCCGCTGTCCCGCTGCTTATGCAACTGCTGCTGGAGCCGGGCCTGCTACTCCAATGCCTTCACCCGTCGCTACGGGAGTTCCACCTACGGCCACCACTGCTCCTGCGGCTGCTACATCCAGCCCTTCGCCGCCATTCCTAGTGCCTGCGCCCTCTCGGGTTGGTCCACTCAGTCAAAACAGCCGCCACACCGGTGTGCATCGGAGCACTGTGGTTCACTCCGTTGGGAATAGAACCTTGAGAGGCCTTCAACGCACCCCCCTCTTCCTCCACTCTCGTCGTCGGCTGGTCCATGGTACAGCACCTAACCATCCCAACAGCCGAAACCTTCTGCTATTCGGGAGCACTTCTTTCAGACATCAACTCATCCATTCCATATACAGTTCAGGATCACCCAACCGCATCTACAATCATTGTTCAATATTGGGTCTAATGACATCAGAATTGGGCTAACTGAAAAACTGGAGGCTGATTTTAAAAGCCTTACTTGACTCCAGAAAACAACTCTTGCCCAATTCCCTTGGTCTGTTTTGGGGACGTGAACTTCAGTTGCATTCCCCAGTTACATGTCTGGCAAGAGGGCTACTGCAGTGCATTAAACTTACCATTTGCGATTAACTTTTCAAAGATCATTGCTGACAATTGCAGAAACTCTAAAGGTACTGTTCTCAATATTGACTGATTATAAAATCCCCCTCCGGGCTCTGACATTGTTTGCCTGGCTTCTACCTCAAAATGTGAAGAATTTTAACAATTCTATAACTATTAGAATAACTATTAGAGCTGGTATTGTCAGAAACAATAGCAACCCATGTGAGCTGCCCTGTAACAGCCAGGCTATTATGAGGAACTTTAGTCACATCTCTGATGCAGGAGTCTGTAAGATTGTAAGGCAACTTGTCAACTTGCTGTCTTGACCCTGTCCCTGCTAAATAAAAAAAAATGTTTTTATTAGTGTCTCCACATCTGTTCTAAAAATAATTAACGCAACTCTTGAGACTGGAGTATTCTCCAACACATAAAAACGCTATTGAAGAAACCAAATTTAGACTGAAGTGTGCTAAGTTATTACAGGCCTATATCCAACTTACTCTATATAAGCAAGATACTTGAAAAGGTAATTTTTAATCAACTTTACTACTGTATCTAATCACAGTACCGAGACTGCTCTAACTAAAATAGCCAAATCGTTGACTCAGTGCTAGTCGACTCAGTGCTGCTGCAAACAAGGTCTCAGTTATTTTTCTTTGGATATGTCCGCAGCATTCTAATGAATCGTCTGGGTTGGTCCCTTTTAATGTGCTCTTAACTGGTTCCGAATATACGTTACAGAGAGATCATTTTATATTAGTCTTGGAAATCACATATCAAATAAATACAGTATGATATATGTTTAGGTGTTGCACAAGGAAGCTGTCTTGATCCCCTTTGTTTGTCATTACTGTAGAAACTGTAGGCTATCGCTAGGTAATATCATCAGGGAACACAATGTTCATTTTGAGCAATATTTTTTTTTATTAAATGAAGATAAGACAGAAATACTCTTAATTGGCCCCAAAGCCAAAAGAGACGCACTTTCTAATAGGTTAGGAAATGTTGTATATAAAATGAAATGGAAGTAACAAGTCTAGGTGTAATTCTAGACTCTGATTTAAGTTTTAAATCCCACATACACAAGGTGATCAAACCAACATTCTTCCACCTAATAAATATTGTCAACGTACGCTCGTTTTTAAGTCAACAGGATGCTCAGAAGCTCAGTCATGCTTTTATTTCAAGTAGACTGGACTACTGTAATGCTCCTCTTACTGCTCTTCCAAAAAAAGTAAATTGAGAAATTACAGGTAATTCAGTACTCTGTTGCTAGACTTTTCATGGAAACAAGGAAGAGAGAGCACATTTCTCGGGTTTTAGCTACACTGGCTCTTATATCTTTTAGAGTTGTTGTTTTATGTCCCTTCACAAGGTCCTCTATTAGGACCCCTATTAGTTCCTTTAAACATTCCAAAGGTCCCCCAAAATAAAATTAGGGAAGCAGCCTTCATCCACTATGCACCTAAATTGTGGAACACTGTACCAAAAAATATTCGATTTGGGGTTAGTGGGCATTATTAAATGGCAACTGGAACCATACCATTTTAATATATCTTATAATTAGCAACACTGTTCTTATTATTTTTAATTGTTTATTTTACCAATTATTTTTAATCACATTCTTGAAATTGTTTTAATCTTTTCCTTATATGATCTTCCCTGTTTCATGCCCCTTGGATTGTGTGGTTTGTTCTTGTTTATTATTGGGTGGTTTATTTATTATTTCTACTTTTGTTTTGTGCTGAAATGTAAAAGCACTTTGAGCTGCATTCTCTGCATGAAAAGTGCTATACAAAGAAAGTTTATCATTATCCTCCTTAACCTCCAACCAACCATCTTATGCCCAAAACACTAGCGCCCTGCCAGTTTCTATGCCCTATCAATTTCTATCGCCTTGTAAGGTACAGTCCAGTGAGTTTCTCTCATCACTATCACTATAAAAAATACTCTGGTTCCCACAGCTGTGTTAGTTGCTAGGAGATAAGCACCCCTTCTTGCAGTCATCAAATCCATAGAACTGTAGTTGCATACAAAACTCTTGTCATAAGTTTTGAGTGGCAGCAAGTAAGTAATCAGTATGGCATAAAAATAAAATCATTAATTATCTCGAAGACTGAGTGGTGAATCAATGTTATGGAATTAGGTTTGTCATAAATCAGCAAAAGACCAACTTCTCTAGGCTGCGGACCTGAAGAATTTTGCTTCAGTGAGAGTAACCCCTTCAAAACAGGGGGAGAGAGAGAAATAAATACACTTGCTGGCTCTGACAAAACACATACACATCATATGTTCACTATGACAGCTCCGCAAGTAGCTGCCCGACCAAACACTGACAGCACAAGATAAATGGGCAAGCATCCATATAAACTTGAGGGTGTCTGCGTGAAAGCAAACCATTTGTCAAAACTACACGTATACAGCTCAATGTATACGTGTAGTATACAACAGCTCAACAAGCCTAAACCAATAAAGCTGGCATTCAGAGCATGTCACGGCTATAAGTTGAGGTTGCTCAATGCATTAGTCCAGCAAGCGATACAAACCTACAGCATACATCTGAAAAATCATTTCACCACATCTTTTTTCATTAGCAACGTCTACTAAAATGGCAGCTTTCAAGCGCTCAGGGTTTAAAATCAGTGAAATGGAGACTTTTGGACGTGCGTCCACAAAGTGCTGACATAGTGAGAATGGAAAGAGGAAGATAAGGAAGATACAGTAACTGAGCTGAATTCCCATGGCTCACCAAAAAGTGACATCTCAGGGTCTTTCCTTTATTCTGAGTCACTTCAACCATAACATATGCAGCTGGGTTAATGTTAAACACTTCTACAAGATGTAATTCATATAAATAATTTACACCAAAACTCTTTCTTCTCACTCGCTGTGTATACTGAGTAAGTGGTAAATTAAAGTAAATTATTTTTAGCCATATATACAATGATACAGACATACTGTAGTAGTTTTATTATTTTAAATGTGTTACCTTGAACAAGTCACCTCACCTTGGACATGTTGGTCCTGCCCTCTCCAGTGAGGAAGCCCAAGTTGTTGATTTCATTCTGGACCACAAAGTTCTGCTCCTCCCTTTTAAAGTTCTGAGTCCAAAAGATGGGGAAAGAAAACATTCATAATCAGATAGACTGGCTTAGAATTAGATTTTAGATTTTCTGAAAAAATATATTGTAAAGATTCTCCCTAATTAGAACAGGTGAGACATACATGTGATTTGCACCAGAGGATGAAGATCTCGGCCACCATCCTGAAGAGATCAGTGGAGTCTCCATCAGGCTCTTTCAACCATCTGCACCTGGTGGTCAAAGGTTAATCTATATTATACAGTGGTTACTGGTCCAGACAATGGGAAATTTGATAATATACATAACTCAGCTTTAGCAATGAAATCGTCTCTCAAGGGGGAAAAATACAATTACATCATGGTTTGGGGGGGGGGGGGTGGGGGCAGTGCATTCCCAGTGCAGTTACATTTTTGTATGTGTGTATGTAATTCCAAATACGAGTTGTCTGCCCTCTGTGACTTAACGTTGGGGTCGCTCTTACATTTCCGGAGCTTACGGCTGTGTACGACCCACCTGTTGTTATCTACGTAGCGTATGAGCATGGGGTAGAAGGCGTAGAGGTCCCTGCACAGCACAGCAAACTCATCCAGGATCAGCAGCTCAGCCTCCTGGTTGTCACCCTTACTGTCTGCCTTGAGCAGCTCCTCCTCAGCTACAACCTATGTTTATGGAAACATTCAATCGACATGTCTTTGGATCATTTGATCTTCATACACATAAAAGTTTTAATAGATGATTCATCCTCCAGTACAGGAATAAGGTCATATGTTTGGTTTGATACATTAATTAATAGCTTCAAAACCACCTTTCCTTCTCGTCTCGTTACCTTGACTGTCTTCTTCTTAAGTTTCTCTAGTGTGGGCAAGAAGTGGCTCCTCAACAGGTCAGCCGCAGCATTGCAGATGATTGGCTGAGAGTAAACTGCAGCGGTAGACATTGTGCACATGAGTTTAATAGACACCATTAAAATTAATGGGGGCACAAATATAATTTGCTGAAATATTTCCCCTTAACAAGTTTCAGCTTACACAATTTGCCAAGTACTTTAGTATTGTCCATGGGATTTTAATACATTTCTTTGTTCTCCAGAGCAGCCTTGTTTGTTGCTGGGTCATTTGTGGACTCGATTGCTCTTGTATACTAAAAATATTGCCATTTCAATCCAAATCAAATATCCCTGTGAATGTGTCTTCTGAGCTTTGAGACTGTGAGTGCCCACCTGCGATCCTCTTCATCCATGGAGCATCGTCGATGGCCAGGTTGTTGTTGAGGATCTTCAGGATGTTTCCCAGGATGATGCTGAGGTGTTCTGAGGCCACCATTGTGCAGCAATGGGCCTCGGCTGGGGAGTTGTCCGGACCCTTCTCCCACCAGTAGGACAGATAGTTGCACAGCATGGGAAGGATCACCTCAATCACCTAAGCAGGGGACAGTATGACACGACGATGCTGTTTTAACCATAGAGCCTATTGATTTACCTCATAAAATGTTTAATTTCAAAAGATCCATCCAGTTTGATTCGATTTTGTCCTGATCGAAATTACTCAATATTTGAGAGGTTTCCGTTCTATAAAATGATTGTGTTGTATTGTACATGCAAAGGAGGAGGTGGCAAAAATGTAGCCATGTGAAACCATTTCCATTTGAAATGATCACGTTAACCATTTTCTCTGTGTCTCATCTGGATTGCACTTCAAATATCCAATGTTCAGATCGACCACACGCACCTGCGGCATGTCGGTGTAGCGAGCCCCAGATTCTGATATGTCGTTGATGTCCTTGAGCAGACCGTCGAGTCGAGGCATCTCCGGACAGATCTCTTCCACCGTGTCTGGCATACTCAGGACTAGACAGATCACAAGCCGGGCATTGTGAGACACCTCCTGTTTGTACGTTTTGTGAGTCCCAGAGGATGATAATTAGTAATACATAATACACTCACTGGCCCTCTCCCGGGGGGTCTTGGTGTTGAAGACAGACAGTGGGTTGTAGGCGTTAAGGTGGGGCTCCAGGAATGCTACTGGCATGGCTCCCACAAGGGTTGCCAAACACTCCCCCAGAGCTGGCAGGTGCCTGAAAAAACGACATGCTAGTAGAAAAAAAACATTTCCCTGAAACCCACAGGAATGTTTGACATGTTTGTTGGACTCAAACATTGAAGCATATGCATGGAAGCTCTTCCTTAATCAATCAAAGTACTTTGTTTCAACTTTATCTTAACCAGAATAACACGTCAGTCCCATCAGGCGCATTAACTTGGTTCCTGTGTTTGTTATTAGACGTATTCTTTTGCACTCTGGAGGCGCCAATACCATGTATCCAAGTGATGTAGCTAGAACGAAAGCCTGGGTTGACGAGTAGTTTCGTGAGATTGACATGGACAGGGTTGTTCTCAAAAAACAAGTAGCTAGTTATAACTACTCTCATTACAGTACTTGAGTACGTTTTCACATGTAACATGTTGAGTAAAACTAAAATTCAGTACTTACACTTTTACTTGAGTTATTTTCTACCAAAGCCTTGTACCTTTTCATTTTTAATTTTGATTTCAATTTAAAAAAAAAATTAATTTCCAGAACCAAACAAAGCAAAGCATTTTTATGTTTATATGCTATTTGGTGAACAGTGCAATCACAACTATTTTGTGCTCAAAATAAAAACATCTTATTGATTGTGTTTGTCTATGTAATATAAAAATTTGTTATGGCCAATATCCACTCCAAAAGAGTGTGTTCCTCCTAATACACAGGGTGAAAAAAGTGGCCAAACTAAAAATGAACTAAAATTAAAACCCTGTGAGACAAAACTCTAACAGAACCACAAGCAGTTTTCAATTGGACCATAAAGAGGCTTTACTTCTCCACATAGATGTACTTCCCAGTGCCCAGGGAGTACAGGCAGGCCAGGATGCGGTAACAGGAAAGCTGTAAGTCATCCACTGCAACACAAACCGGTGGTCAAACCTCAACATCTTTTTGTCAACCAGAATATATACATTAGAAACCACAAGGTAACTCATAGAGTTGAAGTGTAAATAACGAAAAAAATGTCACAACATTGGACTCTGAACCTACACAGCAGGTCCACTTCGAACACGTGGGTCTTGATGTGTTCGAAGAGCGCGGTGCTGACGGGCAGCAGCACTACAGTGACGTAGGTGATGCTCTGGCTGACGCTCTTCATCTGAGCCCGTGACTGCATGAACTTGCCAAGCTTCAGCATCTCCAGCAGCTTCTCCAGGTCCTCCGCCGCGTTCTCGAAGAACGCCCGCACGCCGGCCTTCACCAACTCCGAGCCGGACTTCATCACCGTTCTAAAAAAAAAAAAAAAAAGAAAGAAAGAAAGAAAAAATAAAAATGATAGAGAGGGGAACAGAACAGGAGGATCAATGTCGTCCTAAAAAAGGCGTTTTTTTTCAGCTAGAGCAGTGGTTCCCAAACTGAGGGTAAATTATTTAGAGCAAATCTAAAAGTGATGACTAGATAAATCCTATATTATACATTTTCTTAATAAATTCAATCATATATTATGGATGGATTTTTTCCAATATTTATGGTCCACAAAGGCTTAGCGGAACTAAAGGATAAAAAAGTTGTGCAAAGTTCCGAGTGTGTAGAGAATTTTTGTATTTATTATTGCTCAACAAAGTATGGCATGAAGCTGAATGAAAACAGTAGAGGACGTATATTGTTGCGGTGTTTACCTCGTATCGAGAGTCTGAGCGAGGATGTGCAGACAGCTCACCATCATTGCAGAATCACTGCCTGCGAGAACGGCACATTATTATGAAGATAAGTAAACAAATGACACACAGCCAGGCAGGAAAACGGGTAGAGGCAATGCCCATTCCTTACCAAAGAGAGAAATCCTGTGTCTGACAAGAGCTGCCAGCTTACAGAACAGGCTGGAAAAGGAATAAGAAAGCAAAAAACAGAGAGAAATGAACAGAGTACCGAAAGAGTTAGAGAAAAAAGGGGAAGGGGAGGAGAGGGAAATGTAGACATGCACTTAGTGTATGGGTTCGGTTATATACAATGAGAGGAAATTGGACGGATATGGATATATGGACGTAAGCATTGTGTCTTTATGTGGTTGACTGCAATTCATGCCACTGCTTTATATTCAATTAATTTTTTAGATACTGTATAACATTATGTCAAATCCATCTAATGTGTTTTAAGACATGTGTTGCACCCTCAAGCAGACATGACTCTGTCTCTTCTATTTGGCAACTTTTATTCACCTCAGTTCTTGGTCGTAACGGTTTAACCCAAAGAAGACTGTCGCCATTTTCAGTACACGGAATGCAAATACAACGTGGGTCCATTTTCTGCCGCGCTCTACTGCGCATATCTATGACATCACCCGCTCTACTGCGCATATAGATGACATCACTCGCTCTCGTTAATACTGAACTCTGACCGCTACTAAGTTACATTAATAAGAATCATATTTGGCACATTAACAATATCAAAATACAATGAAAAGGAAGACTATCTTCTGCGTAAACAAATTAGATCTATTTCAGCTTATTTTAGTTCAAATAATCAATATGCAAATTCCTAAATAATTCTAGGTTGCAACACATGCAGATGTTGAACAGAGTGACTAATTGATGGAAATTGCTTTTTGCATAAACAGCCGGCTAAGTTGCCAAAAGGTCTGTGTCTTTAGCCCCTTTCCCACTTGCACCGAAAGCCGTAAATCTACAGGCAAGATTCAAGATTCAAGATTTTTATTTGTCACATACATATACATACTTTCATACATATATGCAGTGAAATGTAATGCGGTGATAGCACACAATAAAAATTTTTTTTTTTCTAATAGACCGACTAACTGACTCCTAAAACGTAATACAGTAAGTCGAATACTTATAGAATAAAATAAAATATATAGAATAAAATGAAATAAAATGGAATAGATAGAGGGAATATGCTTATGTATATCTTATGTATATCAATTATGTATATCAATAGATAGAGGGGAATATGCTTATGTATATCTTATGTATATCAATTATGTATATCAATATTCCACATCGGCGTCATGAGGGAATGGGAGCCAGTGTCGATGTTCTGGAAAAGTTGTTCTGTAAATTTCCCCGCTCTCTAAGTAGTATAATTTCTGGCAAATTGCCGGAACGGATGTGAATGGAGGTATGTGGGAATGGAAGCAGTAACATTTCCGTAAAGAAGGGGTGGAGCCGAATCCAAATAAAGAACACATAGTGGCTTTTTACGAATGTTTTTTCATACAAACATTTAAAAAATGTCAAACAAATACACCAAATATTGGCGAGTCCGAACCAAACTGTGGAGCTCAGCTGCAAAGACAAGAAACTAAAACACGTCCGGTCTCTACGGAGACAGGTCTTTATATTCTTAAATTTTATTATTTTTCTCTTTAAAAATGCTACTCGAGCAAGTGGACACGGAGAGGTAGAACGGGTGGAGAATGTTCATTCTCCAGAGGTAGAAAGTGTAAGATAGGTTGAAAATGACCACACTGATTTAATAACTTTGGGTAAGTGTTATTGTGTCCGGGGACGGGGCTCTGTCCCCTCACTGTCAGTGGAGGGAAGAGTCTGGCCGGGGAGACGGGGAGCGAAGCGCTGGTCTAAATTACGATTCTGTTGCCTAGTCTCGCGTGATATCAAGCACCTCTCGTGCCAGCATTACGTAATGTATCCGTAACAGTAATTTACTGTATGTGGGAACAGACTCTATAAGGAACTTTTCCGTAAAGGAAGCTATGTGGGAATGACTACCTACTGCCTTTTTTATCCATCAATGTTACAGATTCCATGTGGGAAAGGGGCTTTTGTATCCTGTGTAATTTGACTTCTTACTGTTGGCTTGAGATTGTATTGCAGTGTTACCTGGTGACCATCTCCTTCTCCTTGTGGGAGGCATAGCCGCAGCTGCTCATGTTCTTGCTGGGCGTGGACAGGAAGTAGAGACAGTGGTTCTTGAAGGTCTGGTCTACCAGAGGAAGCAACACCTGGAGAAAAGCCATACCGATACTTCACATTAAACAATTTGAAGACATTTGAGCTGCACCAAATGCAGGTGTGAAATAATGATTTTGAGGTGACTACTAACGAAGAGTGATTCCCACACCTTGGCAAAGAACTTGATTTCCTGGTCATGAGGGGATTTGTCTGTCTTTCCACTGGTGGCCATGGCCTCTGGATCAACAACAGTCCAACACGTGTAAGTTATGTCTCTATCATTAATCTAAATCTTGAAAACGTTTTTCCGTTTTATGGTTCCAACAACAATCAGTGTCTTCAGTCTGACACACATACACTCACCCAGGTGGGCAATGAACTCCTGAGCGGAGTCCACATACTTCAGCAGCCTCTTGAGGAACTTGTAGGAAAACCTCTTCTCTATTGATGAGGAGTCCTGCTCCATGTCCTTCAGACCTCTGTCATAGTGAAGGATTACATATGTAAGCATAACTCATTGAAAGTGTCGGCAGCCAACACTGAAGACTAAGACAATTGAGGTTTGCATTTCAGCTGTTGGCTGTATCAGCTAACTCTTAATTCTTTATACTTTTGAGTTTCAACACTATCAAATCGTACGAGTTTGCAGCTGACATTCCTAGTGGGTCGTGACCAAAATGGCGCATGGATACCAACACGTCACATCGATTCTTTGTACCAGACTGCACAGCATGGGGCTGGCTAACCTGCTGATGGCGTAGCCACTGATCTGCAGGAACTTGAAAACCTCCTGAGCCTTTTCTCTGTCTCTGTGCTTCTCCTTAGCTGTCAGGGTGTCATAGGGAACCAGCAGTGGGTGGGTCCCTCCTCCTGCTACACCAAGTCAGAAGAGCATGATTACAGGTGTTTTTTTTATATCAGCGATGATATGCTTTCGAGACAAAGCAGTGCAGAGAAACAACAATAAAACAACAAGTTAGACTCCAAGATACAAAGTGAAAATACAATATCTTACATGTTAGAGTGCACTTACTTACCTTTGCTGTTTAGCTCAGTTTTCTTCTTCTTGGCCCAGATGTTGTGGTAATTTTCAGCAACTACCTCCACCATGCCCTGCAACAGCAGTGGGGGTATCAGTTTGATGAAATATTCATTCATTCATATTCGAATTCATGTGAATCTTGGGGCCAAACATGCCTTTTACAATCTGTTTTTGCTTTACGCTACGTTTTGTTGAAATGTTGGCATTGATTTAAAATGGCAATATTGGCTGCTGGGTGAAGGCTCACCTGTAACTCTCTGGACAAGGTGATATTGTGCAGTTTTACTGGAGCAGGGCTAAATCCATTAGCCTACAGAATTGAAAACGGACATTAGCAGGATAGAATCATATTTGACAATAAATCAGATAACCAAAGATGAAAGAGTGTGAGAATTTTTTACTTATTGCAAAAAGAAGAATTGTGCATTCCCATACCTTAACAGATATATTCTAACTGTATCATCATTTGCCACTGTTAGTCACGACCACCCAGAGGGAGACCAAGGCAGGACCAAGAGTCCAAATATTATGGTCTACAGTCAATTCCAAGACTTTAAATTGGTGAACCACATTCACCAATGGGGTTGAAACTTTGGTAAAGGCAGACACTAGACACTAACTCAAATTCAATAGCATGCTGCACTTGTGTGTACTATTTGTGCATTTCAGAAACAGAAATTAAAAATAAAACACTCAACCACTGCGCAAGACTGAGTCAAGTCTGAGTTACTACAATTTCAAGTCTGAGATGTGGTTAAAACTGCTGTGGACTAATGGAGAAGTCTACACTTGAGGACTCGAACCCTGTCACCCTGTGCACGGACAGCCACCTGAGGCTCAGAGGACTTGTGTTGCTTTTCACTTTCTCGCTGCTGGAACAAGGCCTCTCCCTCCTTGGTCCTCTCAATGTTCCAGCCCATGGCCAGCATACTCTTAAGTGACTCTTTCACTGGCCAGCGGTACGTCTCTCTCTCCTAGACATGAGAAACAGCATGCATACGCACAAACACGGGGAACATTTCCTCATTAATGAAGACTATTGCCAGACGATTATGAGGCATTTTTTGTTTCATAACGATTTGCAATGTGACATTAACTTTAGTTTCTAAACAATTTTTTTTTCAAAAGGTTGAATATTATAACATCCCAGTTCAGTGTTACCACAGCAGTGGCTCTGGAGGGTGATTTCATGTACCTTCTCGCTCAGAGATTTGTAAGGCTTCAGCAGTGGATGGGTTTTAGCCTGGTCGTCCACACTATTACCCAGTTTCCATTCAGCTGACACCTGCAAAGATCATCATTCCAAAACCTTGAAATACACCCGGCTTCCAGGTTACAGAGTAGGTCGACATAGCATTGAGCTAACAAACTGACACCATGGTCCCATTACCTTTGTAATGAGCAATACAAGGTACCTTACCATTTTACTGTCCTATACAAAGGGATGATTATGCATTGTTATTGTGGAAATTAAAACCAGCTTGGATGGCAAACTCTCCTTGATGTTTTGGTTGGTTTGTTGTACAGGTTTAACATCATATTCACAATTACCAACCTTTTCCGAGGACCACTTTTCATGGGAATGCTCGGCGTATTTGTTAGCAATGTACTCAAGTTTTTCAGGAAGGGAGATACTGTAAAGAAGAAAGGGAGCAACATCGACCAGATAGAATCTGTTAAGTATCCATAAATCAAAAGTTCAATGAAATGATGTTCACTTCCATTTCTGATCCCTTTCCAATCTCGACATTTATTCCACATACTAGACTTTTAATTTGACCAGTTATGTCAAAGAAGCACACTTTTGTGGCTACTCACTTGGCAGTGTTAATGGGTTGGGGATCAAAGTTGCCCTGGGCGTCCACCGACGCTTGCTTTTCCAGTGTGGCACCAGGGCTGGCGTCCACAAAGTCGGGAGGCAGGGCCCCGGCGATCGCACACAGGCAGGACATGGCCATCTTGAAAAGTTCGGAGTCATACTTCTGCAGAGGATAATGTTGCAGCAGAGCCATATAGAAACAGATCAACAGAGGGTATGTATGTATCTATTTGTATTTTATGAGAGAGGAAAAGTCTCCTTGACTGAGAGACAGAACTTAGGAGAGAGACAGAGAGAGAGGAGAGAGAGCACGGCATGGAGCAATGTTCTGCACAAGACTGTTGAATGATTCAGCGATTCTGGCTCAGCCTCACCAGCCTTTCATTGCTCACTTCACTGGGGTGGAATACCCAGAGCATTACTCCCAAAGGGAGTATGTTCAAGCCATGAAACTCGGAATCAACAAGAAAATAAATAGCACTGTGCCTCGAAAAGGTCCTCGCTAGCGGACATGTTCCATTTACACCAGGGACAGTGATTTGAAGAAACGAGCCACTTGTATTTCTAAATATCCATTGTATAAGAAAGGCTCGCATAGGGAATAGGAAAAAAGGAGCGATCGAGAGAGAGAGAGGGAGATATGAAGGCTTCAGAGAAATCAACCATATCTTAGTCTCTCAGTCAACAATCAAGGACTTGGTGTTTGCAGCTGTACCTTCTGAGAGAGGGAGTCGAAGGTTCCCCAGAAGAGCTTCTTGGTAAGCAGCAGCTCCTCCTCTGAAGCCATGCCCGAGCTTCCCAAGCTGGACGGCAGGCAGTAGTACTTCCAGCTCTGCTCATAGTGGTTAGTCAGCAACTACAGGGAAACATACAAATCAGCGTAAATGTCTCTGCAAAATACAGATATGGACGCGAAATTATTTTATCTTAAAATCCACTAGTATTGTATCTGATTTTTTTCTTAAAAAAAAAAACACCAAGAATTTCACACATTTTTTTTCCCCCCTCAACCAAATTTACAGAGAGAAGGCCACGATTACAGTGTCTTTGTTTACTTTATATTTTCGATTAGTCATGAAAGTCAAGTGACAAAGTGTAAAATAAAGTGTAGGTCTCCAAAGACCTTTTGTTTGTCTCAATAAGCAGCTCTACATGTGGCTCAACAAACTGGACTAGATTGCATTTGTGTGAATGCAGGGGTTATATACAATCAGGTGTTATATACAATCAGGTGTTAAATAAAATCAGAATTTGGAGGATGAATATGGATGACAACTGATCTGTTTTGCTGACAGACAGCTGGTGTGTTCTCAGGGAGAAAGATGGATGGATTCGTCATTTTGGATGGGGGTAAAAGCACCCATCCAGTCCACACAGTGGATGTGAGACCGGCCACAAGTCATACAATAAACGCAGAAAATCACTCACTTCAGCCATCTACATTCATCTGAAGAAAGAAAGGCAACAGAAATTATGAAATGTTTGAGTTCTCACCCTGAGGGGCATCTTGCAGTACTCTGTGAGCATGGGGACGTCAAACACCAGCCGCCTCAGAAGCTGCTGCATCATGGAAGGACGCAGGTGTCTGCGGGTGGGTTGAATCAAATTACGAGAATGTTCTGAAATGTATCACCTTTTAAATGATTGTAACTTTAAGGTAACATAAGATAACAATTAATAATGAATGAAAATATATGCTCTGCTATACAAATTTGGGTTTGGTTTAACCCCCCAAAAAAATCCTAAAATATCAGGACATTTTCCTGGTAAGTTATACATAATATATAGAGTTCATATACAAGTTGTAAGTTGGTATACCTGAAGCTAAAATGGTCATTCATTCCAAGGTAACAGGTTACAGTTACCAAGGCCAGGTCAGTAACTCTCCACTAGGTGGCAGTACACTTCTATGGCGTCAAAAAGGCATGAGGACAAGTGCTTTGACAAATGCAGTATTAAAAAAAAAAAAAATAATAATAATATATATATATATATAATTATTATTATTTTTATTATTATAAAAAAATGACATAAAAAGGAGAACTTGTAGCAATAAGGACTCTGTCCTATTTGGTTCCATTCGACGGGGCTTACTTGCAGACAGCCAGCAGACACTCCTCGATGGCGTCCCTCTGGGCCTTAGTGAGCGAGCGCCCCTTGGACAGCCGGTAGATGGTCTGCAGGGTGGAGTCGATCAGCACAGCGCGGTGCTCGGTGCTGGCAAAGAGATCCGCGCAGCGGGTCAGCAGGGGCAGCAGCGCCGAGCCGATGTACCTGTTCATGGCCAGGGCCGTCTTTGTGGTGCTCAACACCTCCTGAGGGGCAGACAGTGGCATTAGCAAGGTGAGACAAACCTTAGTTTTATGGCTTCCGTGATGCAAGAATTGCGAACGTTTCATTCATCGTGAAATTATCTTTTAAATGACTCAGGAATCAGGAGTCACTGGCAAAAGAGTAATGGTAACCACCATGAAATAGATTCAAGATTCAAGAGGTTTAATTGTCACATACATATACTGTACATGACATTTCACTGCATATATGTATGAACGTATATTATACGTTCATACATATATGCAGTGAAATGTCTTTGCAACGCATGGAGGAGCTCGCACAGGCGACCACAAGGGGCGGCAAAATAATAGTGACAAATAAGCACAGAACTTGAAAGCAAGAAAGAAGAAAAAGGAAAGAAATACTAGTGAAAAGCCATGGAATTCATACATGTTTTGAGTTGACATTTGTGAAGTAGAAGCCCAACTTGGTTGTCAACCGGGGGCCGACTGACAGACCAGTCCCGGGGTGAGTGAGAGTCCTTTGGTTACATGTCTGGTACAGGCAAAGCTGCTTAGGAAGTGAATTATAACAGATTTATTTAAATCATTTGAATTATTTTTTTTATTTTGGGCAATGATGCATAGATAGTTTAGAGAAAAATATCCATTTGTGTTACAAAACACTGTGTTCTAACATCTGTAAGCTTAACTAAAAAACAGATAAAATCAGGCGTAGTTGTCCTGGAGGCAACCTACGTCTTGAAGGGTCAAGGACGCATAGTCAAAATACAGTTGTTTGCATAGCACATTCTAAACACCATTTGAGGGACTTTGACCGCGTCGGACAAAGCCACACAATGTCCTCAGTATAATCTAGTTTGTGCATTGAAGCTGATCCTACTGACATTAGGATATAATTGTTTGGCTGAATTAGTGGTACTGTAGTTGGAATGTCATTATTATTCCCTGGGAGATTATGCTAAAGTAATTGCATTGATCCAGCAGTGGCTGCCTCACTGTTCCGATAGAGAATACTGGATGAGTGCAAGACAAGACTTGCAGAGGAGTGCTTTATCTGAAGAAACTGATATCAAAAAAAAAAAAAAAAAAAAAAGGTTAAGGAGTTACTTTGAAATTACTCCCACAAAATGGGTATTGATTCCCTAAGACAGGGCTCATTTAGAGGATTAATGGATGACAATGTAGTTTTCTGACATGACATCATGATCATGGAGGACTCTACAGAGCTACTTTGATGTAGCTGTTAACATATACATTCTGAACAAATTCTTCGTTTGATGGAAGCGGCAAGTGTCTGCTGATTGTTTGTTTTGGCTGAGACGATTCTCATTGATGCCCAGAATCCTGGATCAATGTTTGCATTCAAATTACTTATTGAATTAGACATAAGCCCAAGTCTTGTGTAGAATACAACTGTGTGAGTGTGTCCCTCCTGCAATTACCAGGAAAAATGTCTACTTTACTGGGTTAGACTTAAATTTCTGTAATGTAACAAATCCCTGTACCCAAACAGCGGGCTGATAAGAGAGTGTTCTTGTGGTGGAAATAAGGTTTTGGTTACTCTGAATAACCTCTGTGATCAGACGCTCATTTCTGTTGCTGGCAAATCAGCCATAGTTTGATGGTATGAGGCTTGCAGCTAAAGAAGCTTTGAAATAAACAAGCAAACAACAACTGTGGTCCCAATCTGTGTGACTTTCACTCACTGTGTCAATGGATGCGGAGGCCCGGAGGTCCGGCAGGAAGGCCACCTCCAGCAGCTGGAGAAGGAAGCTCTGGTCCTCGATGCCGTAGACACGGTCCAGGAAGAGCACCATGGGGGCCTTGTGATCAGGACAGAAGCTGGCCGACATATCTGGCTCAGTCACTGAGCCATCTGAACAGGACGCAGAAGAGAAGGAAAAGGAATAAGGCTCCAGTTACTTTCTTATTACATATTAAATAAAATCACACCCCAGTAATTCATAGTCAGTTTATTAATGGACGTGCATATGGACAGAAATGAAAATAATGGGCAAAAGAAAGACAAATCATCTACACCACATCCAGATAGTCAAAGTCAATTCAACACACATGTGTTTCAGGAAATGCTGTAGATATTTTTGTCATCATTAACTCAGGAACGAAGACGAAGTGAGATAAAGTAGATAGGAAAAATAAAGCTGTTGGAGACATCTTGAAAACGGGACCTCTGGAGCTTATTCCTGTGGGAAACTTGCTCACTTCCAAGTTAGAATCTGTCGTGAAAAATCCAGGCAGCTTAATTCGACTTTTTCCTTTTAGCTTTTTCCGCAAAGACGGTAATGACTAGACGTGATGATTTCTATATAAAGTATAGACGGGGGGGTGTAGGCCCTGCAGACAGTGTGAGGAATGGAAAGAAACCAATGCCTGAAAGCTGCACGAGCGCCAGGAGCAGTCACTCACCATGACTTGGTGTCTTGCTGACTAAGCTCCAGAGATCCCAAAGTCAAGAAATGTAATGAGGCTGAGCTTGACTTTTCGAGTTAATGTTAACACAACATCCAGCTGCCGATTCCAGATGTATTGCAATTTGTGTACTGGTGTAACTTTGTAACATTGGGCATCCAAGATGGCAGCGCGTGCACAACGCGCGGCTTGGCGTCTCTCCGGCTTTTGCGAATTAGTGTTTATTTATCTGACTATCCTGCTTGTTTTCACTCGAAACACTCGATCGAAACGAACCTACAACAGAAACTCACTTCTGGATATACATCAAAGCTGCAAGAACTTGGTTTTGGATCACCCGTTAAAGCTCCCTCCGGAGCTGGTCAGATCACCGCAACCAGATGTACAATTCTTACTGACCGGAAAGGCTCGTAGACGGAGACGCGACCGCAGGGAGAGACGGGGTAAGCGAGGTGGAGTGCGTGCTAAGCTAAGACTAAACCCGCACCGAACTGCGCTGCCTAGCATCTTCCTTGCCAACGTGCCTTCTTTGTTCAACAAGCTGGATGAACTGAAGATATGGAGCCTCACACAGAAAAGCCTTATGGACTGTAACATCATGTTTTTCACTGAAACTTGGCTTAACAATGACATTCCAACAAGCGTGGTGGAACTAGAAGGACGCTCTACCTTCAGCGCCGACAGGACTGCAGAGACTACGGGGAAGAGCAGAGGAGGCGGCTTATGCATTAATGTAAACAAAACTTGGTGCACGGACTGTGTCACTCTTGATGCCCATTGCTCTGATGAACTGGAGTATTTAATCGTGAGATGCAGGCCCTTCTACCTTCCACATGAGTTCAGGTGCATTGTTGCCATTGCTGTGTATGTTCCACCTGATGCCAACAGTAAAGCGGCAATGAAGGAACTTTCCATTGCCATTAATAAGCTTCAGACTAAACATCCAGATGGGGCTTTTATTGTCACTGGAGACTTTAACCATTGCAACCTAAGAACTGTTCTCCCTAAATTTCACCAAAATGTTACTTACTTCACAAGAGGCAGTAAAACTCTAGACCATTGTTATACTAATGTTGCTGCTGCTTACAAAGTCACACCCCTCCCCCACCTTGGTCAGTCCGATCACATTTCTCTGTTTCTCACGCCAAAATACTCCCCTCTCATTAAACGTGTGAAACCAACAATTAAAGTCTGGATGGAAGATGCAGATCCCACTCTTCAAGACCAGCTCCAACACACTGACTGGAAAGGTTTTTTTTGCTGATGCCACCAAGGACTCTCATACCAACATTCATACACAGTAGCCAAATCCGTCATGGATTACCTCAACTAGTGTGCAGAGGGAGTGACGACACATAAAACAGTGAAATTATTCCCTAACCAGAAACCCTGTTGTGAACAAAGAAGTTCACCTTCTCCTTAAGGCCAGGAACGCAGCCTTCAAGTCGGGAGACCAGGAGGCCTACAGCTCTGCCAGATCCAATCTTAGGAAAGGAATATCCAGGGCCACACACAACTACAAGCAAAGGATTGAAGAGCACTTCAACTCCTCCGGCCCCCGGCGTATGTGGCAGGGCCTACATACACTCACCAACAAATCCCAATGCAACTTTCCCCCACCGTCCTCCACTTCCCTCCCAGACGAGCTGAACCACTTCTACGCTCGATTTGATCGGGTAAACAAGGAGGCAGCCTTCAAGTCAGCTGTTCCACCAGACGAGGACACGTTCCAATTCTTCACCTCAGAGGTCTGCGACATCCTGAGCAGGGTGAATGCTTGGAAAGCTGCTGGCCCTGATGGAGTCCCCGGATGTGTGCTAGAGTGCGAGAGCAGTTGGCTGGTGTCTTCACTGACATCTTCAACATGTCACTAGCCCAATCAACAGTTCCCCACAGTTTAAAATCTGCCACCATTGTTCCGGTGCCTAAACACTCTACAGCCAAGGAACTGAACGATTTCCGCCCTATTGCACTGACACCCTTCATTGCAAAATGTTTTGAGAGGCTGGTCCTCTCACATCTGAAAGCCTGCCTGTCCCCTTCACTGGACCCGTACCAATTTGCCTACCGATGCAACCGATCAACAGAGGATGCTATCTCCACAGTGCTCCATCTAGCACTCACCCACTAGCACTTTGGATAGCCCCAAAACATATGTTAGAATGCTGTTTATTGACTTTAATTCTGCATTCAACACTGTGATCCCCTCCAAGCTGATCTCCAAGCTCAGCCAGCTTGACATCAGCAACTCACTCTGCAACTGGATTATGGACTTCCTTACTAACAGACCCCAGGCTGTTACATTTGGAGTCTCTCCTCCTCCACTATCACCCTGAACACTTGCGTGCTGCAGAGTTGTGTGTTCAGCCCTCTGCTCTACTCTCCCTTCACTCATGACTGTGCCCCTGTTTATGGCTCCAATGCCATAATCAAGTTCGCAAATGACACTACTGTGGTGGGCCTGATCAGAGATGAGGATGAAACAGCATATAGGGATGAGGTTCAACATCTGACTACGTGGTGTAAAAACAATAACCTGGAACTCAACACCGAGAAGATCAAGGAGATCATTGTGGACTTCAGGAGAACCGGGAGCAGGGCACACACCCCCCTCCATATCAGCGGTGCTGAGGTGGAGTGTGTGTCTAGCTTTAAGTTCCTTGGGGTCCACATCACAGAAAATCTCTCTTGGTCCCTCAACTCCTCCAGTCTGGCGAAGAAGGCTCATCAGCGCCTTCACTTCCTACGGACCCTTAAGAAAGCACAGCTTTGTACTAGGATTCTATCAGACTTCTACCACTGTAACACTGAGAGCATACTTACAAACTGCATCTCTGTCTGGTACGGTAACTGCAACGTTGCCGACCGCAAGGCATTACAAAGATTAGTGAACTCTGCCCAGAGGACTATTGGCTGTATACCCCCCCCCATCCACAACACATACCATGACCGCTGCTTAAACAAAGCCAAATCCATTGTCAAGGATGACACCCACCCTAACCATGGACTTTTCACCCTTCTCCCATCTGGCAAGCAATACAGGAGCCTGCGCTCCTGCACCAGCAGGCTCAAGTACAGCTTCTTTCCAGAGGCTGTAACACTGTTGAATAAACCCCCACCCCCCCTCTAGCACTGGACTTTTAAATGGTTACCTGCTTACCTGTTGTTACCTGCTTACCTGTTCCATCTCACTTTCTCACAATGTTCACCTGTTTACATTTTATTGCCTTGCACTGTATAACTGTTTACACTCACTACTGCACTGTTTCATCAGTTGCCCTTGCACTGCTATCACCTAAAAAACTGCACAGTACTCTTTTTAACTGAACTTTTTTTATATATTCCATAACCTGACCAAAACCTGCACAATATACATATATATACTACATGTACATATATAGTATTTAATATAAAATGTCTATTTATACTCCCTGTACATAATCCCCCTACACTCCTGACAAACCTGTATTTACAACCTTACACTGTTGTACATAATGCATCTCTTTTGCCTACATAACTGTACAGAAACACTGTACTCAAATAGCACTTTGGTATTTAAATGCTTCTTTTGCACTTCTGGTTAGACGTCAACTGCATTTCATTGGTTCTGTACCTGTACTCTGCTAGTGACAATAAAGTTGAATCTAATCTAATCTAATCTCAATAATGGAAATAAGTATTATAATATCTTTGGACAGATTGTTTAACAGTAGCTATTTAAAGGAAGACACGCCTAGTGCTTCTTTCCTTGTAAACTGTCAAATATTAAGTTCCACTACTCTTCCGGTACTCTTACTAACCAATGGAATCAGATGGTTTACTAGTTGGCCTAAATGACACTTATCATACCAAGAGACACACACTGCAGACAGACAGAGAGACTGCAGACAGGACCTTACCTCTGTTGACTATGGGCATGTTGAGGGGGATGCTGAGGACTCCCACCAGGTCTGTGGTGGGCACCAGGGAGCGCAGGATGGCGCGGATACGCAGAGCTTCACCTTTACCTTTGTTGATGAGCTATTGGGGGAGACACAAACAGATAAATGGCGTAGATTAAACTGTGTGCTTAAGAGCAGGTCGCTGCAAGCGCTTCCTGAGCTGCAAGTGTTTCCTTTTGGCGAGACTCACGTGCATCTCTGGGGCGCAGCGGCCAAGCAGGTCGATGAGGGCAGAATAGAAGGACATAATGGCATTCCCCATGTGGTTCACCTCCTCCTCCTCCTCGCCAGATCTGCGATGCAGACAGGAAAGACACTGTCACGCCACTGTATCATTGAGTAACAGCTAATTATCAAAAAGCACACAGTTTATAGGGACCCAGAGTGACAAAATCATCATTGTCTACTCATCATCATCATCATAATATGAGAAAGAACACATTCATAAAGCCATAACACATGACTGATGGCTGCTTTGCGGAAGGGCAAGAATGCAAACATCTTTAAAAGGCCATTTTCCTGCAATATATTATTTTACTTATGGCTCACTCTCATAGATTGTTCCCCAATTCCCTTCCACTGCACTGACATGTTGCCTCTGTAGCAAATCGTTTTTATGGTGCTGTTGGCAGGGATACAGTTCTCAGCTATTTGGAATCTCTACATTGTGGCAAGCGGCTATCACAAGCTATCAGCACACTTTAAAAACTCTAATAGTAATTGTTTTAGCATATTGTTGACATCAATATTATTATGATTCTTTATGTGTTTCAATTCTTCCAACTCCCCTGGTGCAATATCAATTCCATTTTGACCTGCGTATCGGAGTAAATGTTCGATTTGATTTAATTATATGGTGGTAGCCAGCTTGGGGTGGCCATTCTGAGTGGCTGGTACTGTACCAACAATTCCATACACTAATGTCATTAGATTATGTTTGTCGATTATAGTTCTTGTTGAAATAATGTCTAGAATGCACTATATCAAATTCCAAAGTACATTCTAAGTGCCCAGGCAACTTCTTGAAGCCTCAAAGCATTCTTGCAGTATTGAAGCAAGCAGGGGAAGAATAATCCTAAACGGCTAGTTAGGGATGGTATCAGTCTAATACTAGACCAAAAAAAGGGAGTAGTAGTATTAAAGATCCAGTACAAAAATCCCATACCTAACGCCAAAGCCACAGCCCAAACCTAACACAAAATACCACTTATCATCTATAATCACTATGTCCTATGCTGTGGATGCCTCCTGTATAGGGATGAACATTAACCAGTACATGTGAAGACCAGAGTGTGTGCTTATCTCAACTAGACGCTGCAAAAACTAATTTAGGGCAGACCACACAAATGATAAAACATCAAGCATCAAACTTTAGACAGTTTTGGCGTTGTTTCGACTACTTCATCCTCCACTGAATACCATTGAAGCTGTACTCCTAATTAAACTGATGCACAGTTGACAGTGGCACCCCTTTGACAGTACATTGACAGTAGCACCCCTTACCCTGATGTCACTGCAGAGGTGCAGCTGGGCAGGTCCAGAGCAGGGTCCTCTGAGATCTTGATGGCCTCCTGCATGGCGGCCAGCAGGCCCTGGCCCCCCTCTCCCCTCAGGGCGGGGCCGAAACACTCTGGGCGTCTGATCAGCAGCTTCACCACCAAGTTGGAGTTCTCCTCCACGCTTTCACCTGGAAAGACACTCGATGCATGAGAAGAACGATTTTTAGTTGCCTGTGCAATTCCTTAAAATAAGCCTTCTTGGTGCTCGAGCCTCCACAGGAAGCGTTATGGTGTTAGTGAGACAACATCACATTGAGATATCATGTAGACTCATTAACGCTGTAGCTCCCCTACACACCTACCATTACTGAAGACAGCGAAGCGCAGGAAGGAGAGGTAGCGCTCACCCTCGATGGGGTTCCAGCCCAGGTCTGGGTAACCCTTGGCAACAAGCATAGCACAACTCTGCAGACCACAACCTGCCAGGTACATCACTACCTACGCACACACACACACACACACACACACACACACACACACACACACACACACACACACACACACAGTCAGCCTGTCCTCGTGTTGTAATGAAACACTCAGTCTTTTCAATGGAACTGTCAGAAAAAAGCGACAGCTTGAATGCACTGACAGAGCTAATTCAACTCTCAAGAAAAATGTGCATCATTTTTAATTAGGAAAACTGGTAGTGGCAGAATGTGAGTTAGTTTCTTTATTCAGCTTATTTCACAATACATGAAATGGAGATATGTTTTATACAAAGAAAGAAGAGAGAAATGTATTTATATGCATTGTACTGTATAGTATATACAATACAATGCAAATGAATATACTGTACTTTGCACATATTCCATATAGTATATTAATGAAATATATTATAATACTATTAATTTTAAAAGCATAGAGTGTCTGATTTTGTATGCGGTGCTAATGCAGCAAACCTTTTCCAGATCGGGCTCCTCCAAGTCCAGAGCCAGTCCATTGTTGTCCATCACCGAGGAGGCTGCTACGTCCAGGGGGGTGGAGCCCCTCATCGCCTCAGAGGCTGCACAGACATACATTCACACACTTGTGATTCAAATAGTCAACTACCAGTTAAAACCCTCCATCTCTGCTGCAGCACCCGCTGAGATTATAAATGACAGGTTACACAGCGTTTAATTAAGATAACTAGATCAACAGCTGGACACATCACAGCTAACAAATGGCTCCTGATAGAGACTTCCAGTGAAATTCATTGGTATTCATCCACTAATTCTGTACAAAAAGGATGTCCCTTCTCCACCATCTCATGCAGGTGGGTACTTTTGCTCAGGCAGAAGCAGCTATTCTGTCATGACTCTGCCCTCTGTCTGTTCCCTGTTGTTAGCCTTCTCTCCCTAGTGTATGTAGTCCACCTGTCCTGGTATCTCCCTGTGTTCTCGGTCTCTCTCTCTCCCTCTAGCTGTCTCTCTCTCGGTTTCCTCCACGTCCTGTGTTCTGTTGTTTGTCCTGCAGATGACCTTTGTGTTTTTCCCCTCAATTGTGTCTCGTCATTACCCCAGTGTATTTAGTTTGTCTTCCCCAGTCAGGCCTTGACTGTCATAAAATTCCCTATGTGTGCTGTTGCCTGTAAGCTACTACAACTACTTCCTGATTCCTGTCCGAACCTCCTCCTGTTCCCTGCTGGACAAGTTTGCCTTTTTGGACTGATCTCCTGGTGGAGCTACCTGTTTTTTTTTTTTGTTTTTTTTTTATAAACCTTGTGGACTTTTTACCTGATTGTTCTTGTGTTGTGCTTAAGGGTTCACATCCGTTCTGAGACAGTGAGCATAACAGTAAAATCTCGCCAGAAATTAACCCAGCCGATTCAGAGAGACTCAGACGAGAGATGGCGGCACAGGCTTGTGCTCTACACCAACACAAGCAACAACTCACTGCCGTTGCGGAGGTATTCCAGGAATACTCCGCACGCCATGACGAATATTTGGAGGCTCTCTGCGACAGGATTTGGCAGCTCACTTTGGTGAGACATGAAAAACTGCTGCTCAGCTATCAATTTTCCTGCTTGTGCCGTTTCCAGTACGGAACCTCACCTCTCCACTCTCGAACGCTTCTACAGAGCACCAGTTATCTACCGGTGGCTTTCATTGTCACCCAGCTCATGGGATGGGCTTGGGACTGGAATACCACAGATTGGGAGAAGCAGAACCTCTGCTCTTCGGTGACAGCCTTATCTGACAGTGTCCGGAGGGTTTTCAACCATGCTACACCTGGCTGTGAGGCTGCTCGTGGACCTTTTAACCTGGCCCAGGGGGTCCAGTGAGTTTGCCATGGCCGTCCGCATCAATGAACGTCTCCTGGAGCAGAGGTGTGAGAGGGCGCTGACCAGTCAATCCCAAGGTCTTCCGTGACTGCCAGCATTGCCTCCTCCTTCCTTGTCAAATCCTACCTCGAGCACCCCTCGCCAATCAGCAGAGCCGATGCAGCTCGCATGATGAGGCTCTCGTGAGCGGGACGACACCTCTGCCGGTGGGAGAACTGCTGTCTGTACTGTGGTCAGGGGCGCCATTACGTGTCCAACTGTCCCGTAAAAGGAGAAACTCATCAGCCAACCAGGGGACGCTGGTTAGCAATGCAATCCACTCCGAAAAAATGCTCAACCAGAATCAAGATCTGGTGTTGAAGCCAGAGCTCTGGATGGTTACCTTCACTGTGACGTCACTCATCGTACTGTCCCTCTACATCTTCGCATATCAGGAAACCATCATGAAACCCTTACATTCCAACATATAGATTCCACTCAAATATCCTTGGCAGATTGACTGAGGAACGGGTTCCATTCTACAATGGAGTTCATATTGTAACTCCAGTATGCCTCAGAACTGCTCCGTCTCCTGTTCCTAGTTCTCTTCCTTCCACAGAATTGCCTGTCTTTTCTGGGTACCTCCTGAGTACTTGCTGCTGAAAAAGGTGTTAAACGAGGTTCCGTCCACCTCGCTTCCACCTCATTGCCCCTATGACTGCAGTATTGAGCTTCTTCTTGGTTTTATGCCCCGAGAGGGGCACTATACTCCCTGTCCATCCCAGAGACAAAGGCCATGGACTCATACATACAGGAGTCGTTGGAAGCAGGTAATATTCGACTCTTTTTATATCCAGCCGGAGCGGGCTCCTTTGTGGGGAAGAAGGTCAAGTCGCTGCGACCCTGCATTGACTATCATGGTCGTAACAATATAACGGTGAAGAACAGGTACTCCCTTCTATTAATATCTTCTGCTTTCGAACTCCTTCACAGGGAAGCCATGGTTAGCAAGCTGGATCTCCAGAACGCTCATCTGGTCCACATCAAGGAGGGAGACAAATGGAAAACGGATTCTAACACCCCCAGGAGACATGATGAGCACCTGGTAATGCCCTTTGTTCTCACCAATGCTCCTGCAGTCTTCCAGGCCATGGTGAATGATGCTGTCAGAGACTTTATTAATGTATTTGTTTTTGTCTACCTGGGCGATATCCTTATGGTCTCGGGATCTGAGCAGGAGCATGTCTGCCATGTAAGGTGTGTTCTCCGGAGGCCGAGAAGTGAGAATTCCATGAGCCCAAGGACTCCTTCTTGTACTTTAGCGTTGCTGAAGGTAACGTGCAGATGGACCCGGCCAGGTTCAGGCAGTCATTTACTGGCCGATACCGGCCTTCAGGAAAAAGTTGCAGCAGTTCTTGGGGTTTGCCAAATTCTAGAAGGTTTATCTGGAACTATAGCCTGGTGGCGGCACCACTCACTGCATTAACCTCCACAAAGTTCTACTTTCCTCTGTTCACCTGTGGCAGACAAGGCTTCCGGTGGCTTATAGAGATGGTTCATCTCCTCACCCATTCTCAACCTGCCTGACCCTTCCCTTCCATTTCTGGTGGAGGTGGATGTCTCAGATGTAAGAGTAGGGGCCGTACACTCCCAAATCAGCTGTCGACCAAAAACTTCTTCTCTCACAAGTTATCCCCTGCAGAGCGCAATTATGACATTGGGAACCGCGAGCTGTTTACAGTCAAGATGGCATTGGAGGAGGGGAGGCACTGGTTGGAGGGAGCAGAGCAACCATTCATTAACTGGACTGACCACAACTACCTCAAATACATCCGATCCCAGATAGTCCAGGTGGGCGCCGTTTTAATTTATTTTATTTTTTTATTGATTTTACTTTTTCATACCGTCCGGGCTCAAAGAACAACAAACCTGACGCCTTTTCTCTCATCTACCAAGCTAAGGGTCATCCTTCACAGTCAGATAAGATTCTGCCTCCTGCATAATCGTTGTCGTTACCTGGGAGGTGGAGCAGAAGGTAAAGGACTCTCTATTTAACCACCCATCTCCCAGCACTTGCCCTTATAACTGCCTTTTTGTTCCAGCCGATGTACACTCTCAGGTTCTGAAGTGGGAACACTCTTCCCAGATAGCTTGCCATCCAGGACTAGGCAGGAATCTCCCTTCTTGACAACGTTTCTGGTGGGAATCCATAGATGCGGACACCCGGAAGTTTGTAGCCACATGTCCTGTATGCTCACAGAAAAATAACTCCCGCCAGCTGGTCTCCTCCCTACTCTGCCCATTCCCCGTCGTCCGTGGTACCATGTCTCTCTGGACTTTGTCATTGGGTTCCCTGCATCGGAAGGTAACACTACTATCCTCACTGTGGTAGATGGGTTCTCCAAGTTGCTCACTTTATTACGCTGACTAAATTGCCCACAGCCAGAGAGACCGCCAAAGTCATGCTAAATCAAGTGTTAAGAGTGCACAGAAAACCAATAATTTTTCGCTCGTTGTTTTGATTCTGTTTTACAATTAAAAATAGAATGTGAGAAAAAAACATGTTTTTATCATTTAATTATTTCGAATTTAGTGCGCCCGAGCCCCGGGGGGCTGGATCCCACCTCAATCTTTCACTTTCATTGTGCCGCAGGGTTTTGTGAGACCCTGACTTGTGCGTGCGTCAGCCTCTGCACTGAGGACAGTCCGCCCTGGTCGAGGGTCGCACCGAGCCACCCTCGGTCATCCACCATGTTGTTATTTAATGAAAATTTTAAAAAGGGAAAAGAAAAAATAGAACAACATGTACATGGAAAAACAAACATAGAAACAAACAACAACATGTACATGAAAAAGCATAAACCTCAGACGACATGTATCGAAAAAAAACAAACAGGAGATAATTAAGTCCAGGAAAGCGAGAAAGCAGGAAAAGGAGAGGGATGTAACCGGGAGGGTGAGGGTGTGTTCAAAGCAGCTGTGTGTGTGTGTGTGTGTGTGTGTGTGTGTGTGTGTGTGTGTCCACTGGTGAGTATACGGGACTTGTCCCAATTGGTTATGGAGTATAAGGTCGGTGTTATATCGTAGCGCCTCTAAACAGCAGAAAAGGCCCCGAAGCCATCCCTGAGGCCCGCAGCCGTACAGACACCCCACAGCCGCAGGAAAGCCCCAGAACCTTGTCCTGCAGCCAAAGAAGACCACCCAGCCCCCAGAGAAGCCCGAAGCCCGCAGAGCAACACCCAAGCCCGGCCCCGAGGAGCTTGACCCATTCCTGTAGCATGCGAGGAGACCCCGCACCCCTGAGGCGCATACATTCAACCCACCCCCACGTGCAGGCACAAGAAGAAGCCGCAGGCGTAGAACCTAGGCTGCAGATGCCAGGCACAGACCGCAGGTCCGGAGCCAGGTCCCGCGCCGACAGACCAACAACCCAACACCCTGCCCGAACCGCCCACCCCTCAGGCTCACCCGCGGGGCCCCTATGCCCACCCACACCCCGCGCAAGGGTGAGGCTGGCCGCAACACAACCGACCAGACAGAATGCCCCGGAAGGCACCTGGAGGCGCTTTCCGCAGCCTCGCCAGGTCTCCGCATGCCAGAAAGCACCTGGAGCAAGCCACCAGGTCTCGAACCCAGCAGCCTGTCTATTTTTAATTTCAGAACAAAATCTAAATAACGAAAAACAGCCCGTAATTGGTTTTCTGATTTTGGATTCTAAATCGGATATGAAATTATATGAATGATATGAATATGAATGAATGATACAAGGATTGCCAGTGGTATTCTTTCCTACCATTGGCAGCAGCAACTGTGTTAGTTTTAGCCTCGATTATATTTCAAAATTCTGTTTAATATTAGAGTTTGCTCATCTTGTGTAAAATATGTGGCTCTGGTAGACCCTGTTTGTGAACCCTGCCCCTTTTACATGGACTAGATTGGGAAAACCTGGATTGACTTGAGTTGATGACCACCGTCATGACACCGCTTATGTGTGATTGCAGTTGTTACGCTGAGTGAAGTCAGCTAACGAAAAGATATACTGGGTATGTTGAACTTGCTATAGTAAGTAGTATAGTATAGGCCCCTGGTATCTCCCTGTGTTCTCTTTATGTCTCTGTCTCTCTCTAGCTGCCCCTTTCTCTTGGTTTCCTCCAGGTCCTGTGTGTTGTCCTGAAGCATTCCTGTGTTTTTTCCCCACAGCTGTGTTTCGTCTTGTCATTACCGATTGTGTTAAGTTTGTCTTCCCCAGTCAGCACTTGTCGGTCATAAAATTCCCTTTTCGTGCTGTTGTATACCCTGTAATGTTTTAAGTTTCTTTAGTAAAAATACCTTTGTTTGAGCATTTCCTGCCTCAGTCTCCCTGTGTCCTGCATTTGGGTTCACCTGATAGCACCATGACATTCTTTACAGCCAGAGACCCCCAACTCATCCCTCCTACCCTGCATGCATAAATAACCGGCTTCCGTCAAACACCCCTGCCCTCAGTCTCCTCCGCCTTTCAAGTCATATTTAACTTATCTCTCTTGCCCCTCCGTCTCTCTCTCATCAATGTTAAAGAAAGTCTTTCAATACATTAACATTTTCATACCCAGTAATCTTCTTTTTCTGCCAGCCAACACCTAACTACCTTTATGCTCATGTTGTTATTACTAGTTGTTTTATTTGCACTGTGCTCACCCAGCCCCACGCTGCTGTTCTCTAGCAGGTAGCTCAGGTGGTCAAACATGGCTTTCTGGTTCTGACGGCTGATGCGACAGAAGTAGCACAGGAAGCGACAGCAGCTGGCCACCATCTTGGGAAAGGCGATCTCCTGTGAGAAAGAGAGAACAAAATAGAGAATTGATTTTAAAGATTTTAATCCCACTCTTCTCGTAAAAGTGAAACAACCATTTTCCTCTTCATTACACCAGCACACCCTGAAATGCCTCCGAAACTGGAGGTGACAGTTATTTACTCATTTTATGATGTTTTGAAAACCTAATGCAGTGTTGTAAACAGTGTTATTCCAACCAAGGACATTCCATTACATTAATACTATAAGGACGATTCTACAATAAAGTCCCAGTTCATATTTTGAGCCTGACCTGCTCTTTGAACTACTGTGCCACACACAGTTACACCACTGATACTTAAGAGGGCTACTGTGAGTGAGCTGCAAATATCAAGTGGCAGTAAAATAGGGTCGGAATTTATGTCTCTGGCTCTATGAAGAACCCACTGGAGTGAAAGATGAAAGCCCGACGTCTGTCTGTCTGTCAGTGCATCTAAGGTCCTGCACAAAGATCTGATTTAAATTATAGTCACTTCTTTCAGTGCTGCTCAACCACCTTTCAGTACCACATCAAGACCCCTTGCAGCTCAGGATAGTTCATAGTGTGTAAATTCCTTGCATGTAACAGATCTCAAAAATGATGTATTTTGATATGGAAGAATACAAGTTCAGGTACCAGTGGTAAACTTCACTCCAGGACTCTTTAGATCAAGGCGTGGTGCCCTTTTTGTCCCTCGTCTGACAGCATGACATTTCATCATGAACACTGGCAGTACATTTTACTACGCCAATATGGTTCAACTCCTAGTGTGTAATTTATTACCTGAACTTTTGGTAATCTCACCTGTGACTTGTCTCCGCCCCCTAGCACATTGACCATGACCTCCATGACAGTCTCGTGCATGCCCAGTACTCTCATCAGGTTTGGGTGCTGGTAAAACACCTTGTTGTTCATGATGTCACTGTCAAGAAAAAAACAAATAAAGACATTACACAAAAGTCAATATACATTACGCAGGTGAGACTGCTGTTATCACTCAGTCAAAATCATTGTAGCAAGTTGGTTAACCAAGTTGTTTATAAAGGCAGTTATAATATAATATTTTTGGATTGTTTTTTGTAAAATAATATTGTCCATTTTATAATGCCGTGGATAACACATGATATTCCTTTACAAATGGTTGATTATTAAACTGTTGAAAAAGAAAAAGACCATCACCAGATGTTTTTTTTTTGCTTTGCTTATTTCAGCTTCTCACCCCAGGCCGTCAATCATGAGCTTCTCTTCCTCCTTGCCCATGCGTACGGAGAGCAGGGAGCGGATCTGACCCAGCGAGGCCAGCAGGTTGATGGCGTCCTGCACGGAGGTGGCGCTGATGGTGTAGGTCTTCCTCATGGCGCGCAGCAGCTCTCCGATGCCGTCATACTGCCTCCGCAACAGGCTGAACATCACCCGGACCAGCTCGGGGTCCTGGATGTGGCACTCCTGGGCCCAGCTGGTGATGGTCTGGGAGATGAGCTCCTTCAGGTTGGCTGGAGAGCAATGGGATAGTGAGCGCATGCAGTCCAAGGTCACCCTGTCGCGAGTGTGGGGATGCTATTCCAATAGCAAAAGGCTCATACAACATGTAAAGTAACCTGTATAGTCTATCGTCCCCTGCAGCATCTGCATGTCACTGAACTTACCTTGCTCATAAAATATCCAAGTAATAATTATGCTGGATGACAAAAGATTTTTATCAATATGATTTAGAAAGGATGGCAGGTTGGGAAGGCAGAATATCACAGTGCCTTAGCGTTGCAAAGTTAGATTTTTAAGACCCTATAAAAAAACTAAAAAGAGTCTTAGTAGATTTTATTTCGGCTCATGAATGTGAGGCTTACGTTTCACTGTTTTTGTGTGAAAAGTAGTCAACAAGAAAGAAACATTCATTGTAGGAGTGACATAGCGGTCATTAATAAATCATTCCAAGGATGAAACAGCGTAGGAAGGACACTTCCTACATCTTATTTAATAACAGTTGAATATGTATTGTGATATGTGAATGATGTTTAGAAGTTTGTTTCTCGGTTTTCATTTCTGCAGTACAAATATTTCTCAAGTATTTAAATGGAAAGCTCCCTCACTGTAGAAAATACTTAGTTAGCTGAAATAGATACTAGGTAATACATAGTTGTTTGGATAAAGTCCTGTACTCATTTTAAAGCAGATTCAATTGAAATGATAAAGAAAAGAAAATTAAAAATGTAAATTAAATGAAAACAATTGAAATCAAGCGCCCAGCCCCGATGCAGATGGAAACTGATGACAGTCCAAAAATAAACGCAGCACAGAGATATGGAGAACAAAATGCAGCTCATTTAAATGCTAGGACAACATCTATAATGAACGGGATTGTGACCAAAGAAATAAAAAATAAATACACCACAGACTGCTACTGCAGTCAACAGTTTATTTTTCCTTATTCCACCGCTTTTAAAACATGTTATAATGTTGCACCAGGCAAAAACAATGCTGAGTTCACGGCAGATGTCCCGGGAAAAGACAGGGGGCGGCATTGTTTCCGGCACAGTGATTGTGATTGCACTTAGCTGAGTCAGAACTCAGCAGCCAGGTTGATACTTCATCCTCGACACAAATCAATAAACAAACACAAGCGCACAAAACAAACACGGACCGAGGCGACATTGTGCTTAAGAAGACTAACCGCAGGATCACGACTGACGGAGATTGCCCCGCCCGAGAGTACGGCATCGAGTTCCATCTCCGGGTGTTTCATGCTTTTAAAAAGAAACACTGTTCAAAGTCCCACAAGCAAAGTCGCCACCAATTTACTATTTTACACTCATTTACACTTTTTTTTTTTTTTTACACACTTAACACAGTGGAGGTTTTTGTTTCTTTGTTGATCACTTAGCATGGCTACCCTGTAACAGGACGGGTCCCAGCCATCCAGGGTTTGGACTGTTTTTCAGCATTACACTAATTACACATTTCAGCAGTGGCTCAGCTGGGAGCAGACGCAGCTGGGAGCGACTGATTTGATCTGCAGCGACGCTCGTCTGTTGCTCCCCTCACAGTGGAGGTGGAGACTCTGTATTGGGTGGCGCATTGGGCTACCGGTGCAGACTTACACGGGATATGGACTTTAGGTGCGAAATGTGAAAGGTTAGTGAATATAGCTGTACCGAATGAATGCAATTATTACTGAATATGTGGACAGAAATGGAGCGTGGCTAGAAATGGTTAAATGAAGGTCCACTTACAATCATCACAGGACATCGAGGGTGAAACTAAGTACAGGGGGATTTGAATTCAGTTCTGTCTTTCCAATGATTTAATTGAATTAAGTTAACATACTTGCCTCATATGTTCTTAGGTGAGGTTAATTTGTACCATCCTGCGGTTTCTAAAGGGATATTCTGTATAAGCTGTCACTCTGGGCTAGTAGGGGGAGAGCCAGGTTGTCAGTCATGCTGGCGTAGAATAAGGAGTACATTTGGCAGTCCTGTGTTTGTTTTTTGACAAAGCAAATCCGGGATAAGGAATTCTTGTCCTTCTGTATGTTTGTTATTTTTTATTTCTGTGGGTTAACTGCTGATTGTTTTATTTTTATTTTTTTTACCAACATGGGAAATAAGTCTGAAATATACCTCCTCAGCCTTGTCTGCTACCACTGTTACGAGGCTTTATCACAGGTTCCAATGCGCAACTCAGTAGACAGCCCAGATGTGACTTATTTACTTACAGGTACGTTACTTCTTTACACCGTAAGGTTTAATAGATACTCTTATTAAACAGCAAAGGTATACATAATTGCCAAATTGTGAGATTTCAGAGATTTTGCCTTTCCAACTCAAAGACACTGTTAGTAAATATGCCCAAAGCTACCAGTCCATTAATGCCTTCTCTGTATTATTACTTTGTTGACCCTTTAACTGAAAAACGGATCTAGTCCTTGTATGTGCAAACAATATATCAAATAGTTAGATTAGATTAAATTGTGTAAACTGAATAAAAAAAATAGTTTGATACAGCTGTCATTTGAAATGGGCATTTTAACATCTCTCTCTAACATCTCTGAATACAATTTCATGGCTTTTGTATGAAATAACAATTCAAGGAGTTCTAAGCTGGGGTTATTGTATTCTCTATGCGCCTCAATTAGGTGTAATGTTTTTGTGAAACTGAGCGCTAGTCAATCTTAGTGTATTTATTTAGGATCGGCTCAGCGACGCAGCGGAGTCATATCAAACTCGATTTCTGGCCCGGTCTACCCTTGGTTGTCTTATCGTCTCATACAAAATCCTTTTGGGACGTAACGGGTAAACAAACAGAGCGTATTTGCCCTCAACTAGATGATAAACGCACACCATTTGCAGTCAGTCCACACCGATATTCCTGAATTAAATCTTTGCCATTTCCAAGGCATCTGTCCTGCCCTTTGTGAACATTGAGCACTAAAGTTAAACAGCCGAGCAACTGGAGCGCGTATACGGCTGGATGGGACCAGAATCCTAAATAAGAGAGGGGGCGGCTGAGTCTATCACCGCTGCACATCTGTTCAGCATCATCCTCAACACTGTTTCAATATATCTTTCAAATATCTTCATGTCGTTGTTTTGATGTTTGAGGAGAGCGGCAGGAAATGGGACGAGAACAAGATCCTAACAAGCGTTCTCTCCTGTGTGTGTCACCGGGTACTGGTTCCCCTTCACGTATGAAGAACGACCGCCAACCCACGCCCTTCTCCCCCCTCCATTTTCACCATTTCAGGTGTTTTCGCACCGAACAGTTCTGAGGACTCCCGGGGAACTGGGGAGGTCCCCCGAGAACTGAATACCGTCAAGAGCTTTTTTTTTCTGGTTGTGTTTGCACTGCACTGAAACTCTGAAGTGACGCCGATGTCATCCAATGTGGTTTCAGCACAAGTTCCATGTTGTATTTACTCCATAACTTTCACGTTATCAGTCACCTAAAATCAGTTTCTAAACAGATTTGAGGCGAGAAATAAGAAATACAGCTGCTGGATCTTCGCTCAATAGATCTACAAGATGCATTTAAATGTTAGTTATGACTTTTGTAAGGAAAGGGCTCGCAATGGGACGGTGCACGGGGATTAAGGGGCACACGTTAATGAATCCAATTAACATCGGAAAACAAATTAAATGAATACATCTACAATAAATACTATTTTTATTGGTATTTTTTTTTAATTATGCTGAGTGTACATGGGCTGGTCCCCACCCAGAGGGATGCAACTCAACCTGGGAGACTGTCCTCAGTGTGTCGGGTGCGAGGAGCCGGTTCCTCTTGTGCCAGTTAGTCCCTGCCCTGGAGTAGGAGCTTAAATGTCCCTCAAGAACGATGTACTAGGAACGTTCCTAGTTCCTGCAGTGTGGACATTAAAAAAAACGACGATTCCTCCAAAAAGTTCTTGAAACTATGAAAAGGTTCCTGTGGTGCAAAAACACATTTTGAGAGGTGTCAGTTACAGCACTGGGCTGCAGCCAAGTCCTTTATTCAAATCCCTGAGATGGAGTTTGTCGCATTCTACCTCTTGGCTTGTCTCCAAATCAGGGCAGTACAGGCTCAGGGTTGACTTCTAGGCAACAAAAGAAAACGTCGAACGTGCTCCAGAGGTTTGTATGATGTGTACAACAACATGAATGCTAAACTAGTGGAACATAGAGGAAAATAATCCCCTTGCATTCATATTTAACAAAGTGGGGTGCATTATGTATTGTTGGAATTCGATGTGATTGTTGGCTTGTTTAATATCTTGCCATGGAGCTCACAACAGAACAAATACTCTTCGTCATAATATACCGGCCACCCAAGCACTCACCAATATTTATACAGAAAATGTCTGAATGACTATCACTATGTGTCACCAGATATGATAAAATAGTCCTAAACGGAGACCTTAACATCCACGTAAATAAAACAACAGACCCCCGAACTATTGAGCTTCTAAATCTTCTAGACAGCTTTGATCTAACTCAACACATAACTGATTCAACTCACCGGAAAGGAAACACACTAGACCTAGTGATAACAATTGGCCTAAACTTAAATAATGCCTCCAGTAACAGATCTACCACTTTCGGATCACCTCTGTATTTTCTTTGAGCTAACCATCGCAACCAACATAACAAACCCAACAAACCAACTCCTAACCCAAAAAAGATATCTAGATGACAAAGCTGTAGAAAACTTCACAGAAGAAATCAGTCTATATAAGCCAAATCAGGAATGCTCCCTTAATGAAATGGTGGACAATCTCAATGACGCCCTATCATCTGTGTTAGATTCGGTAGCCCCACTTAAAACCAAAGTAAAGAAGTTGTCAGACAAAACATCCCCATGGCTGAAAATGAAAAATGTCAGTGAAGGAAAAAGAACATGCCGCGCAGCAGAGAGAAAATGGAGAAAAACAAAATCCACCATTCATCACGAGATCTACAAAAATGCACTAACTATAACAAGACCATTCGCCTAGCCAGAAAAACATAGTTCTCTAATATCATTACAAACAATGCTGGAAACTCCAGAGTTCTCTTCACCACTATTGATCAGCTACTAAACACTGCCCCCCCCCCCCCCCCCCCCCACTATCATCAACCGATAAATGTGAAGAACTGGCTCAGTTCTTCAAGAACAAGATAATTTCGATCAGAGCTAATATCACTAGCAGTGGCGCTGTTACAGATACTGACAGGCCCTGCAATATAACCATAAGTAAGTTCACTTGCATCACAATGGGTGAACTACGCAAAACAGTCACTCAAAGCAAATCAACCACATCAGATGTCGATCCCATATCCACAACGTTCTTCAAGCAAGTATTTGATAGTATCTCAAGCCCGGTACTGGACATCATAAACACGTCCCTTACAACTGGTGTCCTCCCAGACAGCTTCAAAACAGCCGTAGTAAAGCATAAACTAAAGAAACCCAACCTGGACTACAACACACTAGCAAATTATAGGCCAATATCAAATCTTCCATTCATTAGCAAAGTACTAGAAAAGATAATCTCAATCCAATTAAACTAATTTCTAAATGAAAATAACATATTAGAAAACTTTCAGTCGGGTTTCAGAAGACATCACAGTACTGAAACTGCCCTTACAAAATGAATCAGCGATCTCAGAACAAACTCGGATGCAAATAAAGTGTCTATCCTCATCCTTTTGGATCTCAGTGCGGCCTTTAATACCATTGACCACGACATCCTAATGAATCGACTTGAAAAACATATTGGTTTCTCCGGGTGTGTCTTAAATTGGCTCAAGACATATATCAGAGGGAGGAAGTTCTACGTTAGTCTGGGAAGCAATGTATCAGAGAAATACGAAAGCTGTTACGGAGTTGCACAAGGGAGCTGCCTGGGCCCCCTGCTTTTCTCTCTCTATATGCTACCGCTTGGTGACATCATTAGAAAATACAATGTAGACTTCCATACTTATGCAGACGACACACAACTGTACATATCCACCGAACCAAACGATACAACAGCAACAACATCCATTACAAGCTGCCTGCTGGCAATAAATAAATGGATGAATACAAATTTCCTCAAATTAAATGAAGACAAAACTGAAGTTTTTCTTATTGGTCCCAAATCAAAAAGAGAGATACTAACAAAAAACCTAGGAAGCCTAACTTCCTGGATCAAACCTGAGGTAACCAGTCTCGGTGTCACCCTCGACTCAGACCTAAATTTGAACTCACAAAGTGACCAAAACAGCTTTCTTCCACCTCAGGAACATAGCAAAGGTACGACCATACATAAATCAAAATGATGCTGAGAAGCTAATTCATGCGTTTGTATCTAGCCGACTAGACTACTGCAATGCCCTTTTCACCGGCTTACCAAAGAAAACCACTGGCAGACTCCAACTTATCCAAAACTCTGCAGCTAGATTACTAACCAAAACAAAGAGGCTAGAGCACATTACCCCAGTTCTAGCCACCCTACACTGGCTACCCATAACTTTTAGAATTGATTTTAAGGTCCTGCTACTCACATACAAAGCCATAAATGGACAAGGACCTAGCTACATTGCAAACTCACTAACAAATTACACACCAGCCAGAACACTCCGCTCATCTGACTCAGGGCTATAGGAGATCAATAGAAGCAGTAAAAAATTGATTGGTGATGCAGCCTTTGTTTAATATGCCCGAAAACTATGGAATACACCACCCACAAATATCAGAGAAGCAAACACATTGGATGTATTCAAAAGGCAGCTTAAAACATATCCCTTCACCAAAGCATTTCACTAACTACCCCATCCTTGCACTATGATCTGACACTCCGATGTGCACTTTTAATACTTTCAATACTACTAAACTTAAATTTATTTTCTTAATCATTATTCTTTCTCCCCTGACTCCTCCTGTATGTTGTGTAATGAAAATCATGGTAAATGAAGTAACCTATCAAAGCACTAGGCTCTGATATGATGCAAATTAATATGTTTGTGTATGTATGAAACCAGATCATGATAACCAAAAGTAACCTATTAGAACACTAGGATCTAATACGATAAATTAGTATGTTCATGTCTGTTGTGCAACTAGATTATGATAACTCAAAGTAACCTATCAGAACACCAGGATTGGATACGATGTTGATTATTGCTCTTATTGTCTTTATTGTTTTTATACTTTTTACATTTCTAACTGTCTTCCATAATAACTGCACTTACCACTTGCCTATTGTTTTTAAACTACTGATGTGAAGCACTTTGCGCTGCAATCCTTGTATGAAATGTGCTATACAAATAAAGTTTTATTATGTTACTTTATTATTAATAACAGCAACTGATAAAGCAGTCTTTCCTCCTCGGAAAAGATTGGACTTTGTTCTGGCACCTGTCTCAGTGTAATGCTGCCAAGATGTCCCTCCTGTATCCCAGTCACCCCGGATCAAATCATCTTTTGACTTGTAAAGCTTTGTCAATAATTCAGGGTGGGCACACACGTCTAGTGCAAGGCATTAAAATTCATTGGATTCTAAAATATATCTCCCAGAGATTCTATCCATCGGTCTGTTCTTGCGTTTGAACCACGAGACGGTGCTCGATGTGGGTGGAGAATATGCATGCGGATAAGGATGAAGGATGTTTTTAATCGCGTAAGCTGTTCTTCCATGTGCGATATGTGATACCACAGGGACCAAGGTAATCAAATTAGGTTGACATTAATGGGAAGGTTGTTTTGTGATTTGTCTCTGTTTTTCATTTTTGGTAATATTACAATCTCAATAGCTCTTGTCTCAATGTGTTTTTTTGCTGTCTTTATTGCCTTTCACAACTTTGTCACCAATGGCTTGCCATACTTTGTTACCATGCCGCCCTTTATACTGTTTGGTATTGACAACGGTGGAGATACATGGACCTAAAACCAGTAAAGGTTGTGCAACGGTTTCCTTCCAGGTATCAAAATATGAACAGAGAATCCTGAGGATATGAGGAGCTTTAAGTTTATTATGGATGGCTTTGTTTTTAATCAAGCATTCTATAAATGCAACCAAAACAAGACACTGTTTCTCCAAGAAAACTGAGACATCTTATGCAACACCATTGGTGATGGCAAGGTGGGATTTTTGTCGTTCCACCTATTTTAGAAACCCCCCCCATCCCATCATCAGTAAACTAGATTGATCATTTTCTTCCCGGGAGAGGTTACTTACTGGGTGCAGCCTGCTCCTGCTCAGTAGGCTCCTCCGTCTTCTGAGGCGGACCCTTAATCTTGTAGAGCAGAGCCAGGAGGCGGCCCTTGATAGAAGTGTCCTGCTCTTCCTCCTCTTCCTCCACTGGGATGCCTGTGTGTGTGACGACAGACAGCACCGAGTAAGCTTTCATATCCTTTATACCTCTATCTGAGAAGCACATCATTAATAAAGGAAGTTCATTCGATTTTGATCAAATCAGATAATGCTAAATACCATTATTTAAAATAATATTCATTATAGCACAACTATTGCTAGTGATATCATGGTTATTATTGAGCCATAAAATAGTTATGTTACTAGAGTTCCACACTTAACTCTAACCTTTTATCATATCCTTGATTCACAATTGACTACAATGCATTTCTTTTTTTCTTTTTACTAAATTATGAATTTGTCTCTCAACCGAAATAAATCAAGAGTTTCTAGGTGCGGTAAAGTACCACAGTGCAGTCGCAGTTCGTTGTGGAAGGAATTGAGTTCTTCTTGTATCTCTTCAGGACAGGGGCAGTCCTCCCCCGCACTGAAATTCAACAGGATGTTGATCTACACAACAGCAGCACAGCGGATTAGATTGGTGCAGGGAATGCAAACTGAAAGAAATATTGTGTATAGTGAAAGAATATCATATAAATGTATGAAACAACAATAGAAACAATTATGGGTAGATTGTGGGCAAAGGCAAATGGAGGGAAAGTGTGACTTTAAACAGCAGAATTTACTTTTGCAGCTTGCCATGGGCTAAAACAGAGGTTTAAAAGTGATTACTCGTCAGATTATGTCGAGGGAAAAACAACTAATCAGAGAGAGATTCTCGATAGTTGCACATCTAATGTGCCTTCTGGATTATTTCTAGCTCACTGGGAAATAAAAATAACAAGCTAAATATAAATGAGGCGTTTCGTCAGGCTAAGCGGACCGCCACCGAATTCGCTTCAGACTGTTCCGGTGTCTATTTCTGGCTTTCTGGCACTGCTTCTTAATAAACCATGGGAGGACTGAGTGATCTTGGCGAAAAGTGAGCTTGGAGTACACACCTTTTTTCTTTTCTACAGATCAGAGTAGAGCTGTGTATGTGCGTGTGCGTGTGTGTGTGTGTGTGTGTGTGTGTGTGTGTGTGTGTGTGTGTGTGTGTGTGTGTGTGTGTGTGTGTGTGTGTGTGTGTGTGTGTGTGTGTGTGTGTGTGTGTCCGTCCAAGGGGAGGAGAAAAAATTGGGGGTCCAAAAGAAGAGTAATGTCCCCCCCTCCTCCTCTGGCTCTGAGGCAAACAGAGAAAATTGGAGATGTAATGTAGCCTAGTCTTTGGTTGTGAGGCGCTTGTGCTACCAGCCCTACAGAATGCTGATGCAGTCCTAACACACTGTGCAGCTTGATGCTTAAAAAGTGCGGTGCAGTGCAAAGGTTACTGTGATAACGGTGCAAGCGATTGATTTCTCCGAGCTGCAAAAGCTGCGTTCGTGAATTCAAACCTCGTGATCTCAATGAATTAACACCGGTTTTCTACGCCATTTGGATGACGAGAACAACGGTTTGTGTTTAAGGCATGATTACAGAAATGTCATGGCCTTTCTTAACAAAGCTATCGCCTTAAGGCGTGCCCTGCAGATGCACTGCTCTCTCTATGGATAAGAGGTACTGCTGTGCATTTTGTTTGACACTTTGGAGGTGGTGACGAGGTGCCCAGGACTTGCAACCTTCTATAGCAATAACTGTATTAGATGATGGAGGAGGAAATGAAGCCGTGAAGGACAGTTGGTGCTCCAAGGACACCATGAGGAAACCTGAGTGTGACTTCTCAGATCAAAATAGGCAGATTAGTCCAGCATCTGCTATGGGCCTGTGAGTGGGGGTGGTGGGGGGTGAGGTGGTATGAGGGTCTCAAATGGGGAAGAAATTGCAGTTATCCCTCTTGTGGGATGTTATGATTAACTTGATGTAGGTTTTCGGCAGCAAAATATCATGAAGTTTGTCAAATGTTGACAACGACCTCACATTAATGATTTACCATTTGGGGGTAAAAGCAATTTTTACTTTCAAATACTAGACACGCTCCCTTTAGCGATAAATTCTGTTTATTTTAGCCTTACAGATGCCAAAATATGCCTTTTGAGAATCCCATCTTACAGTTAAACAAGATTGGAACAGGGCCGCCTAAAAAGGTGGTCATTCAAGGGTTGTAAGCCATAAAGGTTAATATCAAGGGTATGGATTCTCCTTTTCCAAGAGGTCCGACGGACATAATGTTACTTCTGCTCATTCCTACTGCTTTTCTACAGTACCTGCTCCTGTGGAGGCGAGCGGAACTCCTTGGTCTTCTTGGCGGTCACAGCGGCAGACATGTTAAGTGCCAGCATCAGCTCGTTGTAGCGGAACTTCTGGTTGAACTGCAGCTTGGAGACAAAGCTGTCGGAGAAGGACACGATGGCCTCGATGCGCTGCTTCAGCTCACAGTCGCAGAAGTAGTGCAGCAGTTCACACATCTAAGAAAAAAATAATAATAAGAACCGTGAGTGGCTTTGGTCACTACTTCTTCCTGTTATCACGTACAGATGTTTTAGACGCAAAAAGCACTTAATATATGAACTATTTTAGTACACTTGTAAATATACTTGTCACTTCCTGATAGATTTTAAAAATATGCCGTTAATAAAAATATGTAGGTGTTGGTTCACACATTTGCTATGAATCAAAGATAGTGATACAGTGAAGAGGGCACTCCAAACTCAAAACCACACATGAGAAACAGATACAGGTCAAAAGAAAGATTGTATTTTATAATCTTATTATTACATCTTTATATCGTCAAATGTAATCATATTGTGTATTTTTGTCTCTCTCTGTTTTGGAGGAAAAAACAATATTTCTTTCTTTTGGAGCAAATCTGCTATTTCCCAGGACATCTGCAGCGCTGTCATAGATAGCTTTAGCAATTCCCTTGATACAGTAATCATCATTACCTCGATGTTTAAATATAAATTAGTCAAACTGTTGACGAACGAGCGTCAAATTTCCATGACGATCACATGTGACCGGGCTGAATTTGGAAGATCTTCAGTCTGCCAAACTGTGTGAGGGGATGTAAACACTTGAGCTTGAGCATTGCACTTCTACTGATATTTTAATCAGTAGAACTGCATTGCTTAAGCTCAGTGCTCAAGCTCAAATTAAAAGAGATTTGTGTAAGTGTAAGTGTTGTCTTAAGTGTTTGACTCAATGCTTTGTCACAGTTACTCAAATAGTTATTTGAAAATAGAGTTTTCTGGTACTTGATCTGGTAACATTTTAAACTGACAGTAATTTTGATGTGATAGTTCTAGAATAGAAAAATGTGACAAGTGCTTGACAGTTTGTAGTTGTGATTCAATTTTGCCAGTGAACTGCTCAGGGATCCATTTGATGTTTGTACCACTAGCAGATAAAAGACAACAGATGTGAAAAGCAGACAAATTAAGACACACCAAGTCCAATAAAATTAAGGGAAATTGCAAAGTTGGCAGATATACAGCTATGACCAATATCTAACAGCTCAATTAAAGTGTGCAGGTGGAGGTCGGGGGCACGGCCTCACCTGGCGTTTGACCGGCTCGGGCAACGTCTTCTCCAGCAGGCCCTTCAGCAGTGTCTTACCCTCCTTGCTCTCCTCCTCGCCGGCCTCCACCGCCTTCTCCTCGTTGCTGCTCGCCTCCTCCTTCTCTCCGGGCAGTGCCACCTCGTGTCCCTTCCCCTCCTCAGCACTCTCCTGTGTCTCCCCGAACACGTTGGGGTCGATGAGCAGCAGGATGAGCCGCACCTCCTCGCTGTTGAGCACGCCCATGATGAGCAGCGTGCCGATCAGCTTGAGAATGGGCACAAACTGATACTCCACGCTGCCTCCCACTGGATCCCGAATGTGCACACCGCCACCCTGTACGGCCTCCGTCAGCATGCTGATGGCCTTCTCTTTCAGCACGCCCATCGGGAGCTGTGGGCTGTGCAGGTACTGGTGGCGTTTGGTATTGATGACGCCCACAGGGGAGAAGTTGACGCGGGGCTTGAGAGAGGTGCTCAGCCCCACGCCAGGCAACAAGTGGCGCTTGGACTCGTCGGGGAACAGCTTGATGGAGCGGGTCTCATCAGTCACGGGGATGATGAACTCGTTGTTCATCATGAGGCGGGCCTCCTTCGCCGTCTCCAGGTGCATGCTTGAAAAGGAATACAATTAAAGTGGTTATCCGGGATATTATATCGTTCAGAAATCCTCGATTTGATACTTTTTTTGGTTGCCACTTTTTAAGAACAGACATTCAATGTATTTCTGTTATGCATGTGGTCCTCTGCTGTTTCCATTGTTGGTGGCGGGGTTCGCCTTACCTGCCAAGAATGCACTGATGAGGCACGTGTGAGAAGTGAAAGGCAGCTGCGCTACATTTAATAAATTGTAACTAGTTGTTTAATAACTAGTTGTGTTCAGTAAACTGTCAAAATTCACAAAAAGAAACCAACTAGACTCAAATGGATTTCGGGGACTCGCAGTTGCAGTGTAATCCATCGAACACAGGTGGATTGGATTGCCACATTAAAATAATAACAATAATAATAACATAAAATAATCTCACATATAATTTTCTATCATATTTCAAGTGTTCGTGCTAACAATAATGACCTAATTTCAGCCTTATAACTAGGTAATCTGCTTCTGAGCATTCCATTTACACCATCATTGAGCCAACGTTTTTGTCCAGAGCAATTTATATGCAATTATTCATACACCAGTGGACACAGCCATCAGAAACAATTAGGGGTGAAGTGTCTTATTCAGGCCGACGTCAGCATCCTAGCAGGAGGAGCCGGGTATCAAACTGGCAGCCTTCGGTTTACTAGAGGACGCACTCTACCTCCTGAGCTCTTGCCACCGTGACATGAGAGGCTGGGCCAGACACTCACCTGATGAGGACATTGTAGAAGCCCTCCCTCAGCATGCCAGACAGGTACTGGTTATCGATGGTGTAAAGAAGCTGTGATTGGTCCAGGTGGCTGCAGAGGGCGTGGGCCACGCGGGTGTTGCCCAGGGCGCAGAGGGCGCAGTACAGCTTCAGCGTGTGATAGTGGAACTTCCTGAGGTCCTCATGCTCGGACAACTCCAGGATGTCCATGCACCTGAGGGAGAAGGAGGAGGAGAGAGGGAGAAATGGAGAGAACACAGGTGGGGTAAAAATGACAGATAAGAGTGTGTCTTAAGATGCTTCAGGGTTGTGATGCTGATGCACTTGATGGCACCTCAATATTGGGCTGATAGCTTGGGTCCAGAATATGTTTTCATTCTATCGTAACACATCCCTAATTTATGACTAAAAGATGCATCAAACATCTCATTGTAGGAAAAAAAATAAATGAAAGGCCGGCCAATGAATTAACACAAATAGTACAGTAATTATATTTTACTTCTTTTAATCTATTTGATCTTAATTATCTATATTACCTGTATTTTTAATCTTTTCATCCATTTTAATCTTTATGCACTTTCTTATTTGATTGTACTTCTCCTTTTACTACACTTTTCTATTTCTTACATTTTTATTTTCTGTAAAGCACTTTCAGTTACAGCTGATGTGTGAATCGTTCGATACAAATAAAGTATCTTATTATAGCTATAGGCTCACATGAAGCATTTCCAATACAACATTAATACAAAACAGTGAAACTATATATCTCCAAATGATGGTACATCCTACATTCCATCAAAACACTAACGGGGGTATTCACGAGAGAGGGGTTTCACAATTAACCATTATTTCCATATAAAAGCATGTGGAGTGAAATTCAGATGGGGACCTGTTCTCCTCGGGGATGTGCACGGCCATCATCTGCATGGGCTCCAGGCACTGGACTACCCAGCCGTGTCGTTCGCTGACACGGGCCGTCTCCACGGTGAGGAAGGTGTTGGGCATGCGGCTCCACAGCACTGCCACGATGGTCTGCACGTCCAGCCGCAAGGGGCACTGCGGCACCGGGTTCCTGTGCTCGCTCCTAAAGATGGCCGACGAGAGGGGCATGGCGTCCTGGATGAAGGAAAAAAAAAAACAATAGACAAAGTGCTTCCAACGAATTGAATAAATCTTCCAAGAAAATATTTGATATTTATATATCGAACTATTAAAGAAGGAATGTCTGCATGTCTGTCTGTCTGTATCTCTATGCCTGTGTGTCTATGTGTGTATGTATGTCCTTTGATTATCTTGACAACTGTTTTTCCGATCTACTTCACACTTCGCGGGTGTATTGCTGGAGACCCAAGGATGTGCAGTGTCGAATTTGATGCAATTTAGACAGGCTACAATATTAATAAACATTTAATAGACATTGACTCAGGGCTCTGAGATTGAGACACAGAGCGTCTCTCCCCGGTGTACGACTTTAACCGGCATTTTCTTCCTCCATTGTGGATGACAGGACTAAATCATTGACATTTTGTCAAACTGGGCCATTCAAATGTCTTAGAAAGTCTTACACTTTGAACAGGCGTGCGCTAGTCCATAAAAATGCTATTATTTTTACTTCAGAATCAGTTTTATTCGCCAGGTACATTTACTTATACCAGGAATTTGTTCTGATGAGGTTTGGTGCGTTTCTCCACATTCGACTCCATAGTAGGGGATTCACCAAATAGTCAACTAGTCTGCTGCTATAACCACTAGTCAGCACTGTTGGCAGCAGTCGACTAGTCTTCGACCAGATTTACAATAATTATTGTATTTGTAAAAATGTATTAAAATATGTGTAGGCAGTGGATTGAACAGCCTTCGATTGGTAATGACTGGAGCAAGAAGTCTCAGGCTGGTGACGATATATTAAATTATAAATATTAACTATTACTACATATTAATTTATTACAGCTTATTACAGTATCTACAGTGTAATACCAGTGTTATTGCACATACTGTACAATATTGCACAAGTTTATTGCACAAGATCAGAACCAAAAATGCCAATTGAAGAAAGTCCCAGTGACAATGCTATTATTTTGACTTTGTTATGCTGGTCGCTGGTACTGTTAATGGTAATGGCTGTGTGACTGAGATGCATACAGTGTTGCATGCCGCGACAAGTCACGGTCTCAAAATAATGACAGCGAGGAAGAATCTTCAGGGTGACAAACCTTGCACTTGTCAAACTCAAACTGGAAGAGGTTTGCACAGGTGGGTTGCACGAAAACTGCTGGGAAAAGTTTAGTGTTGGGCTCCACCTAGAAAGGAAAAGTGAAACACAGAGTTGAATACTTGCCAGTCAGATCCATTATCTATAACTCTCATAATCCAACACATGGGTCTCTGCTCTTCACGTAGCTATGATCAGGCCATGATGAGATCGGATGGTCGGGGCAATTACACAAAATGTCACTCAGGGCTTTCAACCTACAATTCGTTGAATAACCTGGGTTTAAAATGCCGGAGTTATGCCTATTGTGGTGGCATATCAAAGGCAGCCATCAGAGAGCACCAGACACAAAGACGATAGCATGAGAGCGAGAAAGCGAGACACGGAAAGATGGAAGAAGGGGGGAGAGAGAGAGAGAGAGAGAGAGAGAGAGAGAGAGAAAGAGAGACGGGGGGGTCACAAGAGGTGACTGCAGCAGCAGCGGAAAAGAGCCCCCTGTTTAATATGCCACTTGACTTCATAGTCGGTGAAACAAAAACAAAAAATGGGCCGAGGGAAAGGGCTCTGAACATGCCATAGGAATTGAGAAAACATTTAACTTTTAATGTTGGGTCAGAAAGGTCAAAAGCTTGAGATGATCCAGGTCATCTGGGGTTGACCAGGCCACCAATTACACATATTGCAGTCATTAAGATTCAGAATTTTGGCTGAGTAAAGGGTCTGGGTTACCTGGTAGGCGGTGGGCAGCTCCTTGCCGTTGGCGGCGAAGGTGACCAAGCCGGTGGCCGTGTCAATGAGGCAGCCGATCTCCAGGTCAGAGCTGGAGCGTCCGGAGGAGGAGGAGCCCACCGCGTCGGCCCCCCACACCATGTAGCAGTTGCTCCTCTGGACACTGGTACCCAGCAAGAAGTGGAGGGATTAGCGGTATCGGAAGGGTGGGTTTGAACAGGTTCATATGGTCTGAAGTTATGATATCCGGCTTGCGTAGAAGCACTAAAACAAGACGTTGACGGGTGATTACCCTGCATGTCTTATCGGAAGTGGCAAAAGCTGCCAGGCAAACGCCAGATAACAGTCTTAACACTTTTGGCAAACAGGTAATTTAATGACCTGACAGGGTAACGTCCCCTGGCCAGGGCTGTGGAGATACGCATTAAAAGTGTCATCGGTGTCCGAAAACTACAGTTACTACGCTAGTGGATCTTAGCTCTTTAAATTCAGCCTGCTTGCCAGGCCTTCCACAGTATCCCTGGAAGGACAAAGTGTAGAACTCAGCGGATTTAAATCCAAAAACACCGGTGTGTTCGTCGTAACAATGTCGCCCTTTGTGCATTGCTCAATAATTTCAAGGAAAGTTGATGGTTTCCATGACCACTTCATTTCACGCAGTAACGCAGAAGCTTTGAGATGACCCTAGCTAGCTGTGACCACGCCGGGTAGCAGGCTGAATCATGAGTGGACAGCTACTACATCATATTTGGCGCGTTCTGGCGTCACTGGCCCTGTGATTGGGTAGGAAAGCGCCTTGCCTCTCATGGACGCGGCCCCTCTCGTCACCCAGCGTCACGGTGACCGTGCGTGTCTTGCTGAGGCTGAAGCTCTTGCTGTGGAGATGGTAGTCGGGGGTGACCCAGCCCACCCAGACCGACGCGGGGTCCTGTCCAGCAAACACTCTCACCGAGTGGTAGTACTGTGGTAGAGAAACACGCAGTGTCAGAAGAAACACTCGAATGTGTTCCACATTCGGAAATGTTACACATTCGGAAACATTCCCCAATGGATACATTACACATTTGGAAACATTCCACATTTTAATCTGTGGAAAGGGTTTTGAGGTGCACTCACCGTTGTGATACTTCCATAGTCCACAGTTCCGTCCTCTTTGGGAGGCTGACTGCAGGGGGAAGAATACAGAATTGAGAATCATTCAATCCCATAGCATATGATTCTATAACAATGAATTGACATTTTATACATAATGCAAATTGCTACCAACTTTTCGACGTACTGTCCGACGTGCATTAAAAGAATGTTTCACAGAACAAATTCATACAGAAATTAAATCCTTGAAATTATTTGCAACTACAGTGGTATTTCAAAGCGGAAAATGGTTTTGTAACTTCCAACCGAATGTTTATTGTTCTTTACTAAATCTTTACCGTTCATTGTTTATCTTTAGGGACATTTTTCTGGGTCATTTTATTGTAAACATCTTAGATTTATGGCACTCTGTATTGTTTATAGCAAATGTATCCATCTTCTACGCTAGTTAGTGTTGGGTTTATGTACATTGACAATTTTTTCTCATTTATTTTTTATGGTCACTATCTAATTTTTTTCGTTACTTTTTAGGTTTGTATTTATTGTTTATTATTGTATATCACCATATTTTAATTTTATTTTACTGTTGATTATTCATTTTATTGTATATGCAAACACCTTTCCCATTCTCTTGTTAACTATGAGGTTTATTGTGTACCGCCATTTCCTTTTTCCACTTTTTATCTTTTAAGTATCGATATTGCAATTTTCCATGAATCTTACCTGAGTTTGAGCGACTCGTCCAGTGCAGCGGCAGACGACTGGAACTCCACGGGCATGCTGAGCCGACAGTACACTATGTCGTTGTTGCTGTTCTGGGTGCCAAACGTCTTATGGGTGACCTTCAGGCACGGGGGGCTGTCCACGGTACCGTCGATCCTCGTCACCTGAGGAGGGGGGTTCACAATCGGACACCATGGACACGGGGGGGAAGCAAACGTGGTTAGGTGTGCGCGGCAGTGACATGCGGCAACGTCAACGGCTGGAGAGGTACTGGCAAGTATCAGAGCCAGATTTACACACATATGACCCGATAGAGGTAGCTTAAATTCACCAAATTAATTTAATAAATACAGTTGGTAGGTTGCACAATGACTATTGGTATGGCGACAGTATGTTTCACATCTCATGACTTTATCAACACATACAGGTAAGTTACGTATTCGATTTACATTTTATATGCAAATGCAGTTCCACTATTCATACAGTACTCTTTCAACACAAATGTAAATATATATTGCATGGTCTTACCTTTACTAGTAAATGAAGTACATTCGCCTATCCTTCTGGACAAAGATGTCAGTGACTTTGTTGTAGAAGTCCTCTACATTTTCTTTTAGTTTTAAAAGACTAGTCTAGTCAGCTAACTCAGAGGGAGAGGGAGTGTTACGTTGGCTCAAGACACTTCCCCCTCAGTGAGGCATCGCTGCCTCCCAGGGTGCTTTTTCATTGCACTTTTATGATGAGACCAGCGAGCCGAAATATCCCAAGTTTATACACATACACAAAATAAGTTGCCTGGACTATGGAAGGTGAGGACATGTAATGAAGGGGTCTACAAGCAGAGCTCTGCAAATTTGCTGATTTCAACCATAAAAAATGATTGGAATCATAGAGTAATGACATCCATAATGCAAATCAGTGAAAAAAAATAAAAAATAAAATGAAAAAAAAAGATATATATTGTATTTTTTATACTTTTCATAATCGCTATTTTCATTGGAGTATGACAGGTGAGGCTCTCTCTCCCCTGCCTCCCCTGACTGCACGTCCCCGGTGTGTGGGTGTGGTACAACTAAAATGAACATGTTAAGCGACAAGGTCCAGTATGTATTGTAAAAAAAATAACTAAAAACCTTACTGTTCATTCTAGAATATTGACATTCTGTTGACTGTTTCATTTTTGGTTTATCAATTCTGTTTAGGCTTATATTTAATGTTTTGTCATGAGGTTTATCGTACATTGCCTCATTCTCATCTTAGGCGCAGCTTTTTGGTTCACTGCTCGCTTTATTTCATTGTGTATGACTAAAATTTTCATTTCATTTTCAGTTAGTTTTTTTCTGGGTCACACATATACATATATACACACACACACACACACACACACACACACATATATATATATATATATATATATATATATATATATATATATATAAGCTGTTGCTGACGCTGATATTTCCCTCCAGTATAAATAAAGTATCTATCTACATATCTATCTATCTATATACCTATCTAAAAGGTAGTATTTTTGAACCACTCTTGGAATTTGAATAAAATGATTAATGTCAAGTGCAAGAGGCTTCCTGTTTTATATTTGTGTGAACTACCAATTTTATCTTAAACAAAATGTGCTTTCTCCATTTCCTTAGTGCAATCCTCACATTTGACAACAGCTAGTAACCTCACGTCCGTTACCTCAATGTGGGTGTGGTCCTTGGGAACGTTGACGAAGGTGGGCAAGCGTTTGCTGAACCACATGGTGACCTCTCGGTTCATATTGACGGCGAAGGGCTCAAAACCCTCCTGGAGGCCGCACATGGTGTAGTACTTGAAGGTGCTGGCGTTCTTGCCCAGGTTCATCCGGCCTATCTGCGACATGGCCAGACTGCACACTGGGATGAAGCCTGATTTTGAAAGATTGAACGAAATAATAGTGTGTTTGTCAGGGTTCATTCTTGCATTACAAAATGAATGTCAAGAACATTTGAGTGCTTTTTTAAGCATGATTCCTGTCTTGCCTATGTTTTAGAGCATGGGCTGACATTTGGGTAGAGCACCAAAAGGTAGAGTCAAGTTAATAAAGCACTTCAAATATTGACAAGCTACTTTTGATTCATTCAAGTATAAATAAAAGTAGCTTGTCAATAAATAACTAATGATAAACAACTTGAGTAAGAGGTCAAACAGTTACTCAACTAATTGAGAAATTGGAAAAACAAAAATGTTTTTTTTTAACGTGTCCAGAAGATATTGACAAAATGTAACTCAGTAAAAAGACATTACTTTATAACATATAACATAACATATATGCTCAAGCAGCGTTACCTATTGTTACAAAATCTAGTATTGTATTGTTCCAAAATCTCTTTAAAAAGATAACATGGAACTACCCACCTCTCCTATACAGCTAATTTTCTCCACCGTGCATGGCCTGTAGCAATGTAAGTAATGTGGTTGACACAGAGTTATAGTCTTTGTAAAAAGGTCAGTTCATTTTAAGTCAATTTGCCAAATAAATGTAGTATTCCCAGTAACACTGTTAGTGTTTTACTTGTTTCGCAGTTTGTTTGTTTTTTGATACTGCCTAACGATTTGCTGCCAAGAAATAATTGATGCGTCTTCAGAGACTTTTTGGAGGATTCAAGGTGCATGAAGAGTAAACGCTGTTTAAATCGGCAGCGTGCAGTGCAGATAATATGCATTCTAAATTCACACATGAGAACTACACACACAAGACACAAAGATATTAATACATTTGTCATGCAAGCTCAGTTGAAAAAAGGGCGTCAGTAATTTTTGTTCAGGGTATAACCATTCTGAAGCCGGATATCTTCTCAGAGTGAACACCCGATAGAGGAACCTCACCGTCCTCAGTCTCAAAGTCAGTGAAGCAGAGCTCCGAGCCCTTGCTGGTGATGAGGAGCTCCCCGTTGAGAGTGAAGATCATAGACTTGTCCTCCATGTTGATCATGCAGCCCACCACGTCACCCTTGTTCCATGTCCGGCCAAAGTATCGGCTGCCTGCGTGCATCCGACGACCCTGGAGAGAGGGACACAAAATTACAACAACAAAATCACCAGATGACACATGATGATGATCCCCTGGGCAGCTGGTGAAAGCGAAAACGGACAATGGACAATAGTGCAAATGATTGACAAATTCTAGAACGGTGCGTCTATTTGACTTGCCACGCCTTTTTTTTTTTTACCCGGTATCCATCGAAGACGAAGGCCTGGTCGTCCAATCCCAGCTCCACATCGGGCCTGCAGCGGGGTCGGGCCCAGCCCACGCGCATGTCCCCGCCACTCAGGGCCTCGAACTCAAAATACCACTTGCCTGTCTTCACCGCGTACGTCTGCTCCACGCGGAAGAAGCGAATGGTTTCTATACTCTGGCCATCTGTAATGTGCACAGCTGGAGACAAAAAGGGAGGGGGGCTTGATTGAGTTTTTTAGAGATAGATAGATAGAGAGATAGAGAGGTAGAGAGATAGAGAGATAGATAGAACAGTTGAAATTTGGTAATGGACACTAGAAGTAACAATGTAAATATTATAATTGAATGAAATTTATATATATGAATGAAATATTTGTTTATATAAATTTAGACAAATAAAATATAAATCTATAAATCGAAAAAAATTTTTTAAATAAACCTAAATTTAAACAACAAAAAAAAAGGCCAATATACGGTAAATTAGAGATGAACTAGAAGGCACAAAGGTTAGGGAAAGTGGCCAATATGCAATTAACCTTAAAATTGATGCAATTAATGGCAATAGGAATAAAATTAAATCTTCCATTAAACTGGTAAAAATAAGCCTAAAATAAGCAGTGAAGAATAAGAATTTTGGCAATATGTGATGACCTAATGATAACAATACAAATATAAATAGGCCTAGAAATGAACTGTAACCAATAGAAATATACCTAGAAATAAACAATAATAATATTTAATTCATGAACTTTTTCATTATTTAAAAAAAAGGTTGCACGCTCACCCTCCTGGTCTGGGGGGTCGATGTTGTAACCGTATCCAACCACAGTCCTGATGGCCTCTCTCAGACTGTCCCTGTTGGACTTCTTAGTGCGCTCGTCCAGCAGAGCATAAGGCACCAGCCGCGGATTACGCCTGCTCTTCAAATCCTGGGAACAACACAAACTGATACTATGAGCAAAACAGTGCAGGGAACAATTCTAGAAAATTCCTCCAAATGTTCCAGATTCTTAGAAAGGACTGTGACGCTACCTGCTGGATGCCGTAGGTCCATCCTTGTTTAATTCTGTCCTTGGCCCACACGTTGTGGGCGTTCTCGGCCAGTTTATCAACCAGAACCTCCTGACCGGGAGTCAGCTTCACGTCAGCAAGGTCCAGCGGTGTCGGCTTATATCCGTTAGACATCATGTAACTACAAGCAAAAACACACAGCACCTGTGTAAGGTCTGTGATCGCAACTCTGCTAAAAGTGCAACACGGAAAATCCTGAAAGTCACTTTAGGACCTGGGATGAAAAAGACAAAGTGCCCAAGTCAACCAAATGATTCATGGAGCCATAGCACACACGTTGAGGTCATAGCATTAATTATGGCGCTGTTCCATGTATTGAACATAATATGAGCACCGGTAGAGACAATGTGTTATTTCATTCAAGTAGCTTAAGTATTTCTATACTGATAATACAATTCCAACTGTTTCATGTTTCAACAGAAAGACTTTTCCTTGTTGTTTTTCATACTATGTGTGTCTGGGGTGATTGTGGCAAAGTGGAAGTGGGAGGCCATACTCTTTGGTAAGTTTGATTTTCTTCAGATCGTCCTCAGCATGAACGTTCACTTGGGCCACGTGGCAGCCCAGCGCCAGCAGGGTTCTGAGAGGAGACACAAAGCCGGAGAGAAACAGCTGTAGACAAACTAGAGAGTATGAGCCACCAGAAGATGTTATAACAGCGGCAATTCAATTTTGAATAAGCATTCAGATGTAACGGAGAAAAAGCCTAGCGGGGGAATGCATCAAAACGAGACGATTAAACGCAGCCGATTGAACATTGATAGTTCCCTGGTAATCGGTACCACGTCAGGTTGGGGCAGTAGCCAATATTTGCTTTGGCTGTGGCCACAGTATCTATTGTGTTGTACGCTCTTCTGGTACGAAATTGTCAAGATTGCATATCTGATTAAAGCGCCAAGAGAGGGATCCGATTTGTGGATCTGAGCCCAGTGTTGGTACAGTGGGATGGCTCAGTGGTTGGCTGAAATAAGGTTCAGACCCGAGAAATCAATCGTAAAAAATTCTGCAGGAACGGTCTGACTCATTGGAAGGCAATGCTCAAGTCTGGAGCCCAAATCACCCTGCCAGATGAAATCAGATCCTAGCGCGGGTATTCTGTGAATCCCAGATTGGATTGTTTAGAAAACAGGGCGCCGGGTAAGCCTTACTTCAGTGTCTCGCTGGACATCTGCAGGTTGTAATTCCTTTCGGTTTCAGGAAGCTTGGTAAAGTCCACGAGGCACGGGTGCTGCCTTTTGTTGTCATCACGAACCTGAGGAGAAAGAGCGGTGATTTGATTTTGATGACTGAAAAAAAGCGCTGGATGTTTCTTACCAATGTCATCATTCAAATTCTACAAATTCTACAATTAATTGACCAGCTCATCGACCAAACAACCTTTCCAACCCATCTCTCTATATGTCCAGATTCTGTGTAAGACTTCACTGGATGGGGAAACAATGTAGCTGCGTCCGAGTTAATCAATGCTTATCATCACGGACGCCTGCCAAGTTTGTCCAGCCTGTCCAACATGGTCCTACTGGATTTGGGGGGCGGGGGACAAGGTGGATGGCGGATAAGGTCACTTTGAACTTGCTGAGGGCTCGTCGGAAGAAATTTAAATGCTGTAGCAGCAGCTGTGGTAGCTAAATACTAAATAAATAAAGCCCTTCGAACCACATGTGCCTCTTTGCTTCCCGGCCTTAATTAATCTGGCTGTCACACCGTTGAGAGGTGAGACACCTATTAAGCTTTTTCAAATAGCCGCTGTGTCAACAGGCCTTGGGTAATGAATTTATGATAACCATTACAATGTGAAAGATATGAGTGAAAGAATAGAGTGAAAGAAAAATGGATGCAGGATGAAATTATTCAAGACACGGATCTGATGAGACACAGACATATTGGGTTTTCCACCTCCTTCTTAGCTCTATTCTCTAGTGTCCTGCTGTCGTAGAATCTGAAGGGCAGATTCACAAAGCCATTGTGTGGCTTTTATGGTCGCTAAACCGGCTCAAATAACAGAAAAAGCAAGCGTCTAATTCTCAAAGCACAAGAAACGCTGAAATGCACCGTTAACTGCGCTGCCACGCAAATAGTCTCTGCAAAATTGCCCCTTTCTATGCAAAGGATCCTCATTGCAAATAGTGTTAGATTCACAAACACCAGCGCTAATAGCCACACAGAGTTAGAGTGAAATTATAAGCGTCTGAAGAAACCTGGTGGTAACTAAAAGAAAAAAGACAGAGCTGCGCGATCATTATAATTATAATTATTACTACTGTCATGGCATCTGTAGCTAGCGGAACGGGTAGCAATCCATGGTTTTCAAAACACACTCCGAAAGCAACTTGCTGAAACTTTAAATAATTTATTGTACAAAAAGGTATTACAAACGTTGACAAAAACTGTTCCATAATTCCTATCAAACTCAAAAGATATCATAATAAAACAACTAAAAGTTATAGAGAACAGAGTAAAAGTGGAATATAATGGACAAAATTGGCATTGAACCACAGATGGAATCGAACCTCGGTACCATGGACAGCTCCACAGGCCGCGGCCTTTTCCGTGCAGTGGCCCAGAACTTTGTAGAGCAAAATATCTTAAATGAACTGTCATCATTCCTACATTGCAATATTAAGATTCAATGAGAACTAGAATTTCTTAAGTACATTTTATTCATGAAATAAATTAACTGTGTGGGAAGAGTAAGTGTTATTATAGATTTACTCATACTATTTAAATGTTTTATAGTCACTGCACATAAACCTAAAAATACTAAAGGAAAACCTGTGGTCCCCCAACCCCCAAGGCCCCCTACCCCACCCACCGACCCTCCATTTCCTAATAATTTTACATTTTCATTAAACACTTTAAATAACTATTATATTACTATTACAAAATTACTACTGTCCGACAATTATTTTAGTTTTATATTTATTTAAGACTGATAATTCGTAAAACAGGTCAGTGTAGAGCAGTGGCGTAAATGCATGTTACTTTCTAATGGAGACCCCCCCATGCTGACACATGGATTATTTCCTTGCCACATGGATAATTGCGATCACATGCAAAAATGTATGGGCTTGTTTGCGCTGACATATCATGAGTGCAATATATTTTGTGAATCGGACGCTAAGAAAGCGCAGATAGTGGGCACAATTGATGTACAACTTATGGTGCTACTGGTGGCCGCAATCCGTTTCTTTGTGAATTCGCCCGAGTGTAGAAGTGTGTACTTTTCCCTAATTGAATGTGATACTGACAGCCGAACCGAGGAGTGACCCTCTTCCACTGACCTATTGCATTTTGTTGTTTCCAAATGACCGAGAAAAGTCCAGGCTAATTGGCCATTAACTGTATTACACCGGAGAGGGAGACACCCCCAGCAGCCAGTGCTTGCTAATGCCTACGATTTACTATTTTGTTTGACAAATGGGGCTGAAGTATTGCATAGTAGGATTCCTAAAAATATATAATGCATAGATCATTTTGGGCGTGGAATTGCAGATGTGCATTTAAAACATTATATAAAAATGTATTTATTCAGAACTTGAGAATTAAAAAATGCCTCCCAATTTGCATTTGTTATTATCTTTGTGACTAAATAAATCCTCAACATATACTGTAGAAGGAAGGAAAATCTCTGACACCATGTTGAAGGGGTCTAGTGCCTTAAGTGTCTGCTGTACCTTGCCATACGTCCATCCGAGCTCGATCTTGTTCATCCCCCACAGTTCATGGATGTTCTCTGCCAGCTTGTCTCGGACGTTGTCCAGGTGAGGTGGCAGAACGACCTGGGGCCAAGTGGAACAAGGACAGATGGTTTAGTTGGAAAATCAGGAGCTGCCAGGGGGACAGCATCCAAAAAAAAGCAGTTGCGCTTTTTTCACCCTTGACTATGTAATTATAAGTTTTGTGGGGAATAATTTAAATTCACGGAGCACTTTGTCCTCATTTGCAGGCTGCAGTATAGTGCAGTGAAATATTCCAACTTAAATCAAACAGCCAGCATTTTTTCAGGTCAATATTGCAGAGGATTCTGCAAATATTACCCTGCTTGAATGTCACACAACTGTTTAAGGGTCATGTTTGTTGAATAACTACAACTGTACATATTAACACTTTACTTTACTTGTACTTCATTTCCTTGTGCATCCACCTCTCCGAGCCTGGAGTGCTGTACGCGAATGTAGGTGCCCCCATGCCTCACAAATATCACTGCGCAATCTTGGCCAATGACCACACCTGGGCCTTTCCACTCCGTACAACCCACCCGCTTGTAGTAGACTTTGTCCCATGTTTTGTATCGGTCATCAGTGGGCCTCAGTTGTTTACCAAGGCTCTTCGGATTCTCTCAGAGCATTCAGCTTCTGTAAATGCTCTCCTTGCAGCATGTAATGCTGTGATGTGCTGGGTTATCCACGTACTCACGCAGTACCTTCTAGAGCTTGTCAGTGAGAACCGAAGGCAGATTTGGGTTCTGCCGGAACACCAGCTGGTAGGAACTGTAGCCCAGTCTTGGGCTGTCTTCCAGCCACATTCGTTGTCTCATTTCACTCTCATCGGGATTTCAGTGAGGGTTTGATAAGCTGCAGTTGTCTTCACTTCAATGTTTAAGTTTTCAGCCATGTCCCTAATTTCTTCATCGTTGAATTCACCCCCATTGTCAAGTGCTTCACAATCTCCCTGCGTTTCTTGGTGGTGACAATGCTCCCGGCATTGAAGCGTTTGAAGGGGTCATGGCATGCAGATACCACACTCTCGGTTCGAGCAACAATTTCATCGTAGGTTGGGGCCATAGGAGAAACCCAATGCTGGCTTTTGCTTTGGCTTGCTCTATCTGAGGCAGATCTCAGTGTAGTGTAGTTTCAACAGAATTTTCAGTCTTTCCTTTGTTATGTTTTCTGTCACAGTGAGAATGTCATTCTCATTTTGGATCTCGCTTTCACCTGGGTTACTTTCATCTCTTATATTCTGTAGTGGACAGTGCCTCAGACTCCTGTTTTTCATACCAGAACTGTGGATTAACGCTCGCCTACTGGTAGACGAGCAGATGTGAAAGCATGTGTTTCTGAACTGTGTTCTTGTCAACGGCTCCATTCTGGTCACCAGATCTGGAAAAGCAGATGTAACACCCTCATCTAACCGCAGGGGGGTCAGTGAACTGTGATGAACTCGTAACTCCTCTACCTGTCTCACTCTGACGGGCATATAACAAACACGGACCCTAAGTCTGGACACCCCATGAGACAACAAGGCGACTCACAACCTTTGTGTTTCTAACCTTACTGCCCTTCTGTAAAAACACACACACACACACACACACACACACACACACACACACACACACACACACATACAGTTTATCACTGACGTCACACTGAGGTGTGAACTCTCCTAGGCCCCTGACCATGAAATGAGAACACATTCCTCAGGACCTTTCTACAATCCTCCTATGTGTTAAAGAAGAATTGTGTCAAGAGTATCATCATGAGTTATTTATTAAGTCAATCTGTAACCAAACTATTCGTTATCCGCCGACTAATGAAAGACGTGCCAATGGCCTGATTTCAATGTATTTCTTTCATGGACCCATCAGTGGCCGAAGATAATAAGTACCACCCGACATCAAGTGTCGGATTCACTTAACGAGTGTTGTATTTTCTTTTGATTAATAGTACAAGTATTTACTTGTTAAGCGAGTTGTTATTAACCAGTGTTTATTCTTCAGCATCCATTTCCTCATTCCAGAAGAACGTGCCCCGTTCCCACATGGTAGGTAGGGAACATAGCACTTAACATGTCACATATTTTAGTATTTCTAGGAATAAAAGCAATTCCCTTTAGCTTTATTAAAACATATTTGTAAAGTGTATTGCAAAAAATGCCTTTAGGAAACGGCATTCATTCTGACTTATAGCTACATTGACATTTATAAGCTTTAATTAACAATGCAAATGCAGACAGTACTTTTTATTCTTTTATCATATTACAGTTAAACCCTTTAGCCTCTGCTGTGCAAACCATACCTGTAAGACATCCAGATTTCAAGAGGTAGAGGATTTGATCTTCGATTGTAAAGAGGGGGGTGTGGAATGTAACACACAGTGGGATCCAAATTGATTAAAACTTAATTGTTAATCAACACAGTCGGTCATGCTTTAACTTATGAACTGTGTATTAAATTCATCTCAGTTAAGTGATTTAGGAAGGAAATATTGTCTTTGTTGAAAATTGCCATTCGAAGAATATCCCAGCTAAGATTTTGAGCTGGGAATTGATGTTGTAAGTTTACAAGAGCCTATCCCAAAACTTGGAACAGTATGTACACCTCTCACCTGGGTAGTGTCCACCGGGGTGGGGATGAAGGAGGCCTGGGAGAGGAACTGGGTGGTGCCCAGCAGGTCCCGGACCCCCTCGTGGTCCCTCTTGTACTCCTTCACAGGCTCCATGTGCATCTTCTCCTTGGGCAGCAGTGCTTCATAGCATGGGGAGTAACCGGCGGGGGGCAAGAACTTGAAATCTCCATGGCGACCGCCCAACAGGAAACGAACCCTGTGCACCAGACCAAGGAGGAAACCCTAATCTGAGTTTCTAACAATATTTTTTATACAAGGCTTTTATTCAAAGGTACTTTTTCCATGATATTAAATCATTTTTCCATGTTAACCCCTCATAAACACAGCACTGCTTTTATTTGATTCCTAAAGTCTTCGAGATGGAACTGTGCATCTTTGCAAAGACTATTTTGCTCCCAATTTCTTATATTTCGGCTTTGGAGCTCTTACTTGACACCCGCGGAAAAGCTGACGACGGGGAAGAAGAACCCGTCGATGTTGAAGTCCTCGAACATGCCCTGGACGGGCTGACCGTTAATCCTGAAGGACATGCTGGGGGCGCCCAGGTCCAGACAGCAGCTTACCACGTCGTCAGAGTTCAGCAGGTGCTGGTTAATGGAGGCTACCGCCCTGGGGATCCGGCCTAGACAGCACAGAGGGAGAGGGAGATTTATAGAGAGATAGCGAGAGAGAGGGGAGGTGAGGGGAGAAATGAATGGATGGCTGCTAGCAGCAGCAAAGTCATGGGAATGTAGTGCAGGGTGAGAGAGGTGAGTGGAGAATTGGAGGGTGGCTGATGGGGCTTTTAGTGGACTGGGGAGGGCCGTGCTTTTAGGGAAAGATGGGGACATCTTTGGGGGAGATAAGAAGGGACAGATAGAGTGACAGGGCTAGTTTTTAGCGCAGTGAGTGAGGCGAGGGTGTAGCTATGAAATAAGGTGTGTTGTTTGAAACTCTTCTGACATTTTAGACCTGTATTGTTTATAGTGCAAGACTTTTTTAAGACCTCATAAAATCCACAAACAAAAACACATGTGAGCACCTTTTTGAAGCTACTACCGGAGATCCATGAAAAAAGTTTTGTTTTGGTATTTGTTTGGCAACAAGCTTTGAAATCTCCAAAACCCACCACCTCACCCACCTGACCAGAGATGGAGTCCGTCAAAGCTGTAGGAGTAGAGGTCATCCCCGACACCATTGCCCCCCCAGCCCTCCCCGCCACCGGGGTAAGGGGCGTAGCCTCCAGTGTTGGCCCAGCCCACCCTCAGGTGGGAGGGCTCACTGGTCATAAAGTGATCCACCTGGTCGATCATCAGCTCAAAGTACCACTTCTTGTACTGGGCCGAGCCCTCGGCCATGCCCAGGAAGATGTTGGGCCTCATACTGGAACGGGAGAAGGGGGACAAGGAATCAGCAGAGGAGGGTAGAGTACTCAAAATGATACACTATAATTATAGTTAGTCGTAAAAGCATGAGTAGTTTATTTGATTCGACTAAAGTGTTAAACAGATTTTATTTAGTTCCTTCAGGGGATGTAACTAGGTACATGTAACTAGTTACTGTACTACCCACCTGAATGCAGCTTGAATGATTAAAAAAAAATACAAATCCATTCCCCTGTTAATTATTTTATTTTATATTTAATGTGTTTCCACATCTGGTAAACTTTTGTCATCAGACATTTTGGGTTCCTTTTGGCTGCACCGCTTTAGTGATACAGCCACAATCATACGTACCTACCTCATCATTACCTGAAAGTGGTAATTCTGCCAACGGAGCATATGTTTTTAAATCACTTGCTTTGTCCTTCATTCTGCGTTACCTTTGAACATCATTAACCAGTCGTGTTTGGAGGAGCAGGTCCCTCCTTGGAAGCAGGTTGTCACAGATCAGATTCTGATTGGTTCTCACGGCTACCCCGTTACAAACACAGAGGGAGCACAGGACGTCCAGAATCTGCAAGGGAGGACGGAAGAAATTACGGAAAGAAAGACTGAAAGAAGCTCATCTCTTTCTTATGGTCTCTCCATGCTATGACAGGCTGTCACTCTCCCTCTTATCTGTTTTATGAAGGTGTCACATAGTTTTACTCGTCTTTGCATGGCCCGCATGATGACAATTCACCTCGTTATTTTGTCTCAATTAAAAAAATGAACCACTCAATGACAATCTGGGCGTGCGTGCCGCCTATATAGCGTGTAGGATCGCACAATGGGTTCTCAATTCCACTCAAGGGGGCCACAGAATTCCACCTGCCAGTCCTGATCAGCAGCTGTTGTTTATGAGGATATCCCCCATGCCAAAGATCGCCGCATAAAACAAACATTGCGAGACGGTGGTGCGTTTACGCGGCATATAAACTGCATAGCTGGAGGTCATGGGAAAACAAACAAAGTAATTTGATGCGTGGCCGTTTTGCATATGACAAAGCCTTAAATAGATCGTTAATGGGCCAAAGACAGTGGGGAAGCTTGTGAGGTTGACCTGGCTTCACACTGTCTGAGGGCTTTACGAACTGACAAGATGTTGCACTATGTAAATCCTTTCTCAGCCACAAACGGACGTGTGCCGGGCTTAGCTTTGTTGTTCTCACCCGGAGAGACGGAGAGGAGTGAGGATTTTCGGGGAGGGGATCAGGCAGAGGGTAAGGCCTGCTACGGGGGGGGGGTTACCCTCCAATTCTGATTGTTGAGAACAGCATTTGGGTCTAAAATAAACTAAGATTATTCAGAGTGAACATTCTTCTGTTGAAAGGAATGAATGTTTGCTTGGCAAGTGTACATGTTTGAACAATTCCGCTCAGTAGGATAAAGCTATTAATTCATACACGTACAGATTAAATAGTCCCGGAGCTTTTTTACAAACACGGCATAGATTTATTATAGCAATTCCGGCAAGCTGTGATGAGCGATGCTCAAACGCTATCGCCGGTCTCTGTTGTTTAATTCTTTACTCTTTCCCCTTGTCCGGAGGCAAACAGCCAAGGGCTGTTTACAGACAGAAAGGATTCCACAGATTATTTATTTTTCCTTTGTTGAATTTCTACCTTGGTATGGGCAAAAAACATTTTGAAATATGCCGGAAGGCATTATGTTGACGTGGCTTCTACTCAGAATCTCTTATTATGTATGCAAGATCAGTTAACGTAGTGCTGAACCTCATATAGACAACGGACATTTACATTTACATACAGAATAGTCTACTGATGACAAACATTTAAACAAAACTTGTTCAAAGGATTAATGGTAATATGTCAAGCACCCAACAGCAATTAGCTAATCATGCCTGCATGGGATAGAAAGCGCATCTTCAGGAAATTCCATAGATTTTTTGAGAGTGATGACTTATATTCATTTCATGTTGACAGTGAGTGTCAACAGCTACAGTATCCTGATCAACACAAACAGGCACACACAATTAGCTTTGGAACAAATGGCATTTATCATCTGGTACTCCTCAAGCATATAAAAAAAGGAGGGTCTCGTGCATTTCGTTTCAACACTACTTCAACATTGGTTTTCTTTTCTCAGGAACAAGTCAGAAGAATTTGAGAAATTTTTTCGTAAATGGGGCCCTTAAGTTCACCGCCCATACGGTTCCTCCACCTTGTGGTTGCGTCCATGCTTGTAGAGCAGGGAGATGATGGAGTTGATGTGCCCCCTCTGGATGATGTTCAGCGCCTCGGGGCTCTCGACCAGGATGCAGTGAAGGACCTCTAGGATGCCTAGTCGGGTCAGAGACAAGAGTTATATCCATTCAAAGGCCAGATCCGAGGCCATGGCAATGACTTCATAAGTCACCCTTCCCCACAGTACTGACCTGATGACGACTCCAGCCTCTCCAGCTTGCTGACCAGCCAGTCCAAGTTTTGGGAGAACTGGGTGCAGTTGTTTCGGTTTCCGCAGATCAGAGAAGCTAGACAAACAGTGAAAACTTTATTCAGAACTTGGCTTGACTATACTTTTTAGGAATGCAAGCTAGCATTGAGCTAGCTAGCTGAGGGTTTTCTGAAAGCTACTGAAGTCCTTCACTGTCCTCAAACTTCAAGTCGAGGACTTGGCTTCAACTCTTGTGAGGTCTGTGGTAACATATGAATGGTAAAAAAAAGTTATGCAGGGGGTGAGAGCGCTGCGCTCTGAGAGTGCTCATGTGCTCCCCTCGAGGCCCCCTCTCTGCACCAGAGGATGACATTAAGAAGTCTCTGTGACTTTGCCATCTAATTTTTCACCATTAGGACTCTGGAACACTGGACAGATAATGGCGGCAGGATGATAATACGGATGCTTTTATGCTAGAGGAATACTGATGGGCGCTAAATCTATTTTAATTCTGCCAGTCTCTGAAAAGCCATCAGTCAATACCAACACGCGGGCAGGAGAAGCCACCTCCTGAACCAGGGAGGGAATGCACAATGTGTTGCACAGTGGGAATTTAAACAGCCTCAACAGACCAGAGAGCCTCCAGCCGAAACGCTCTGGAGACCGGGTTGGTGGGATGGGGGAAATGAGATGAGAAATAGAAACAAAACAACGAGAGAAGAGTAGAGGAGAGGAGTGTGCGTTTTGAGGGCAGACTAAATGGACAAATAATTCATCACGCAAGCCCCCGCCACCAGACTGCCTTGGCATCCTGCCGTGTGACCTCTGTGTTGGGACGGCGATGGGAAGTCTGAGCTGCCCAAAATGAGTGTGTTTGCATTAGTCTGTATGTATTAGGTGCCTGCGCTTGCCGTTTGCGTGTGTGTGTTGAAGTGCACACAGGGGATGATGAATACGAGGGCAGTCAAGGTGAGCGGAGGGGAGTATGCTGAGGGTAAAGCTACAATGATAGCGATGCAACTTGACTGAACTGTGAGTCCAGCGAAATGTCAAAGAACAAGAGGCATTTATTTATTTACACAAACCCTCTCTCTCTCTCTCTCTCTCTCTCTCTCTCTCTCTCTCTCTCTCTCTCTCTCTCTCTCTCTCTCTCATTTCTGGCATGCCTTCAGCCATCACCAGCTGTGGATTACAGATGGGGCGTAGAGGAGGGAAAAAGCAAGGTGGAGCGGGGGGATGTTTAGGACAGAAAGGGGTGTGTGGCGGGGGTGGAAACCCACAAGGCAAGGTGAACGCTGTTGCTAAAATGAGAAAAGTCAAGACTCTGCGAACACCGCCTGGCTCATGTAAACACAGGCTGCCGTGTACAAACATGGCTAACAAAGAGTGAATTTCACTTCTTCACGTCACCTATTCCACCAGATTCTACTAAATTTGTCACATCATGCTTGTCTTTTAAGTTTCAAAATGACAATAAAGCATTTTGGAAAAAAGAGAACATTTTGCTTGAAAGCAACTAAACTTCTGATAGCATGTTAGAGCTCCTAGAAAATCTACAGAATCATAGCTAAACATCCAATTTTCACTGTTTTCCCACAGTTATGTATTATTTATCTAAATGCTTGCATCACTGTATGCTAGATCAGTGATACAAATATCTAAATTTGGTGCCAATAAACACTTTTTTTCTTTTTTATTGAATTGAAAATTGTGTCAGGAGTGGTGGGAGTAAATCATAATAGGGACACTAAGTGTCCATGTCTACATAAGGTGACACACCAAACAGTGTGGACATTTTCTCATTTTTTTGGTGATAATTTCCTTCAAGATGTATTTTGTATATTGTTTTGCGTATGAAAGGAAACTGAAACATATCTTAAGTCTGATTTACATTGAATGCGTAGTCACATCAGACAGTCAGTTCTCCCTAGTGCCTGTCGGGTGAACTGCGTACAAAATATGTAAAAATGGGAGAGCTTGCTTTTTTACAGTAAAACAGTGAGTGGTTTGCTCAGCTGAACATTTACTATTTTCCATGAATGAGTTTAAACTCCCTTTATATTGTGTTTGCAAAGTTCAAACAAAATAAAAAATACTCATGTGGTGTGGGGATGGTGTGGTTTGAGCAGCCACACCTGTCCTGGGTCTAGGTAATTGGGCCCAGGAACAGTGTGGCTGTTCACCTGTTGCTTGTTAGAGTAATCAACGAGCAACAGGTAACCCCCCCCCCCCCCACACACACACACAGGAGAGGAGCCCTTGCTCCGGGCTTGTTCCACCTTGCCCACTTTCTACAATAAACTGGTGTGTTTTCAACCTCATCGTCTGTGTCTCTGTGCCAGAGGGCCCTGGAAACGCCACTGGGTTGGCATGTGACAGGCGAAACTGCCACAGTGGCACCTGAACAGTGACTCTCTGGCATGGGGAAGGGACACAGAAGGGCCGTCCGAAGACGCCCTGGAGCCACCAGTCGGTCAGCGGATGACCACAGCTCCAACACTCTCCCGACCGGGGGAGAAGCAGCCGCAGCAACCACCACGGGTAACTCCACCCAGTAGCCACCACCGGAGCCATCCAGCAGCGCAGCAGCCAGGACACACCTCCAAGCAGCCCCCGCAACAGCCAAGCCCAGCTACACTTCCACCAGCCAGCACAGCAGCCCGAGGCCCCATGCTCCGGAAGGCAGGAGGGGATAGTCTGCTTCGTAGCCCTGGGGGGGGGGGTTGCCAATTGACCGTGTTGTTCCGGGGAACCAGGTCCCAGACCAATTCAGTTTTGTTGGACACCTGTTTGTTTGAGGTGTGGGAACCCTGTATCAGAGTCCGGTGGTGTATTATTTTAAAGTATAGGCACCCCGTTTCAGAGTCCAGGCATTTTCTTTTTCTTTTCTCTGCTGGGGGGGGGGTAGGCCCGGCTAGGGATTCTGCCTGGCGTAAGTTTGGTGTGGGGGCTATGTGGTGTGGTTTGAGAAGCCACACCCGTCTTGGGTGTAGGTAACTGGGCCCAGGATCAGGGTGGCTGTACGCCTATTGCTCCTCAGCCTGTGGAAGGCTGGTAGAGCAATAGGCATGCTGTAGTGTCCTTGAGCAAGACACTCAACACCTATTTGCTCCTGCGCCTGTCGGCGTTTGAATAATTATAAGTCGCTTTGGATAAAAGTGTCTGCTAAATGTAATGTAATGTAAGGCGAAACTGCTATAACTCACAATTCACTTACATAAAAAGAGATTGACTAATGGTGAATATGACATCTAATGTTATTTTTTTTCAAATACATGATTTATTTACTTATTAGCCCAGTTCCAATAAAGAAAACTTGCCCAACGTCACTTCCGGTCATAGTGTTGGACCGAAACTTGTCGCATGAGTTTAAAAATCGGTACACATCTCGGACCCTCTATCGGATACGTAAATTCTGCACAGCAGCGTGTCACAGCTTTTTGTGTGCGTAATCTGACTCTCCATAGGAATGAATGGACTTCCAGTTTGTTGTATTCGGTGTGAAGCAGGCTTGAGCTTCTCCCAGGCTTCTGGGCCTCCCTTCCTGATTGCTGAGAATTATCTTTATATATTTTGCTCCATTCCCTACCCACTCCCATTTCATACATCATATGTGGATATTGTCAGGTGACACACACACACACACACACACACACACACACACACACACACACACACACACACATACACACACACACACACACACACACACACACACACACACACACACACACACACGTCTTACCCAGAAGTTCATACAGCAGGTTGAGTATGTCCTTCCATGCCGCACCGGCCTCCTCTCCAGCCATCTCGCTAAAGTGAGCAGCGCTGTCGTACAGGTTCATGCGGTCGATGCACTTGGAGAGGAGGGCCAGCATTCCCTGAGGACGGCAAGAATCTAATCAAACAGTCTTCTTTGGTTTGCTTGGGATTGCTGGTGACGTGCATGCCGAGAAGAGACGGAAAGTTTATCTTCGAACAGATACACAAATAATTTAGGAAAACGCCATTAGACATTTTTCCCCATTCATTACATTATTTAATAGAAGCTTTTGTCCAAAACGACTCACAATGTATTCATACACAGATGGACGCAGCCATCTGGAGCAGTTAGGGGTTACGTGTCTTGCTCAATGACACTTGAGCATGCTAGCAGGAGGAGCCGTGGATCGAACCGGCAATCATCTGACTACTAGATGACCCGATCTGCTTCATGAGCCACTGCCCAATTCAATATATAATCAAAAACTGGTATGCATTGCTCCCTGAAGTTTACTATTCAAGATGTTTGCGAAAACATCACTATCTTATTCTTGAGTTGCCTGTTGTCTTTTCAATCTTTCCTAGGTTCTTAACAATTTTGTGGCACCAAATAAACCACTCCAAAACAGCAGAGGCACTTGATTAAAGAACAAAACTAATTTCTTGTACAATCAAAAATCATTTCTGCTTGCATTTCCTTTACTTAAAAAAACAACAAAGAAACATCGACACCAACGGAAAATTTTCTGACAGTTTCATTTGAGCTTGGTGAGGCTAAATTCAACACAGATATTAGTAAAGTTAATGTCACCGGATCATATGTTTTTCAGCTGTGAGATCAGACCCCACCTCCTCTTTGAAGAGGTCCTGGCGCTTGATAAGGGAGCGGAGCAGGCCCTGCTTCTCCTCATGCTCCAGCTCTGAGTCCGGCTGTTTGAAGTACTGGATCAGGTCGCCCAGGGTCTGCAGCACCTCCTCCACGTAGTCGGCCACAGCCGTGCTCTCACCCGCCGTGGTGCTGTCCAAAGCCCTGCGGCAGGTCAGGGCAGGTCAACGGAGATGGAGAGGGAACAGGGAGGAACGACAGTGACAAGTCTGCATTAGGCCATGGGCCCCATTTGATAAGATTTTGTCTCTGGGACCCCAATCTGAGAAGATTTTTATCGTTATATATGACTTTATATCGTTATACTAATTGAGTCTAAACCTGTTCACCGGTCTATATTCTAGTTAAGGAGATAACAGTTAAACTAGGATGAAAACAGTAACTATTGTAGATTATCTAATGATGTCTTTCAATGAAATAAAATAGTTCAATAATTAATCACTTTGCTGGGGACCACCTGGAAGCTCTTGAAGGACCCCAAGGGGCGCCCCGGACCCCACGTTGAGATCCACTGATCTACACCATAATCAAAATATTCTCTGATCTTTTAGTGCTGGCTGGGAATTGAGCGAGTGTGAGACAGAGAGAGCGAGCCGCAGCAAGCAGCGATATCAGCAGATACTGACCTCAAAATGATGAGACTGAAAATGAGTCTTCCCGCATTGATAAATGTTCCCTTTTAGTGGAGATGACGGACAGAGGGAGAAAAAGTACCGCGGGTCACCGCTTTTCCAAGTCTATATTGTCTGACCGACCGCTGTTGAATCCCATTGGTATGCTTCACACGCACAGTGGAACTGCCATAACCAACATACTGTACAGCATGTCTTTCTAACTTTTAGAGGAGTTGGAGGACGTTTTTCTTTCACCTGTTAGCTTTCAACATAACATGTGTACAGTATGTGTGTGTGTGTGCAAGAGAGAGAGAGAGAGAGAGAGAGTATGTTTGCAGGAGCTGCCGTCAATTTACTTGATGAAGTCGCTGAAGAGGCGGGTGGTGTTGCGGATGATGCGCGCGGCCCGGGACTCCTCATGTTGACAGCGCTGCAGGATCAACCCGTCGTCCATGTGGCCCTCAAGGTGTAGGCAGGCCTGGTGCGTGGGCACACACACACACACACACACACACACACACACACACACACACACACACACACACACACACACACACACACACACACACACACACACACACACACACACACACACACAGTCTCCCCTATTGTTTATCACTGACGTCACACAAACTACATTATTTACACTTATATGTTTTCATTTCAGGTTATCTACACGTAGCTACCTCATATTATTTTTTTCACTGCAACATGTAGATTCTGCTGTAATTTGAAATTTTCTTTTTTGTTTTCTATTTGCTTTGGCAATGTAAATGTATGTTTCGCCCCACACTTTGAATTTAACCGAATTGAGAGAAAGAGACAGAGAGAGACAGAGCTTTCTAGATTTGTCCTGTACATCCCAACCACTAACTGATGTTAAGAAGATATGACATCCCTCACAGGTTGTTTGCAACAGTATCTAAAGGAGCAAAAATCATGGCATACATTCACATTCGACAATTGCGATAATAAATGATTCCAGATCCCACAGCCCAAGCGGACACACACCGCTGCGTGTTTGTGTGTGTGCTCCTGAAACCTGATTTGCTTTGATAAAGCGGGCTAATCACATCGACTTAGGAGTGTGGGGGTGTGTGTGGGGGTGATTACCTCTAACATTGAAAGGGGGTGCTGGCATGCCATCATGTCTAGGTCTGGACACTTGGAGGTGCGCCCAGAGATGAGCAACGGTACCATTCCAGCACCTTCCCAGGCTCATGCCCTCGCCCTCTCACTCTCCACCTCACCCCCCCCCCCCGTCCCCTCAGCCCCCACCCAGCCCTCCATCAGCATTTAAATAGTGACATTGGGATGGGGTAGGTGAGTGTTAAGTGGGTACTGTGTGCACTGCTAACGTGCTAGTGAAGTGACGCTTGACGCAGGTATTGACATGAAAAATGGAAATATCTGGGGAATATATCCAATAAACCTCACAGTTAACTGTACACAATGGACTTATATGACACTTTATTGTACGCAGAAGGAGGTAAACCCCCCAATCAGACCATCTGATGCTTTCAGATGTCAGTTCCAGGATGGACTTATCATCGCACAGTCGGGTTATCTTTAACCTAGCGACGAACGGGTCTTCTGGACTGATATTTCCAGAGCGCTCTGCTTGCTGTTCTTTAGTCAAAAATGGTTCCGGTATCTATGGCAACTCCTGTGGCAACTGAGGAAGTGGGCATCCATATTTTTGCTTGTCCGGTCGATACATGACTTTAAATAAAACTTCAGATTCTACGCATTCATTGAAGATTACTGTAAAAAAAAAAAAAGGCATAATGTCATATAACACTAACATACGCTTAAACTTGTCAAGCATTAATAGTTTTTTTTTTTTTTAAACCTTGATTTTTGACAGGCAAGCAGACTGACATGCTTTAAAAGAACGATGGCTTTTCTTGGACATACTACATCACCATTTGGCCACTCCACTTCCTTTCGGCAGGTTGCGGGTTGATGACAACACCAAAGAGAAGCTTTTACCTCACAATGTATTGTGGGATACGCTTGCCAGTGTACTTTGCAGAGTTAGCATACTACTATGTAGTATGTCATCGGACATAGTATGTCATCCTGGTACTTTTCAGATACTATTTGAGTATATTATGCTTTTGGACATACTAAAAAGTTTTACATACTAATTTGGTATTCTAAGTAGTGTGCTAGTATACTATTTCAGACACCATTCCATCCAAAAAAAAAAGACTAAAAGCACAGCATATCTCCTCTTACCCTTCTCTTCAGGGGTCCCAGGCGAGATGATTTTGCGTCGGGCGCCTGGTAGGAGAGCCAAAGCCCGGTGGCTGCGTGCATGACGAAGCAGACCGATTCTCCGTACTTGATCTCTGGCATGCACATGCCGTCGATGTCCCGCTTCACGTCGGAATCCCCCTTTTCCTGATACAGTTACAAAAGAAGGCACAGAAAGTACACACGCAGACACACACATACCATAGCAAAATTAGTTACAGTAAAATAACAAAGATTTATCAGTACTAGATGGGAATCAGAGAGCCAGGTTGAGGGAAGGTGTTCATTGGCCTGCAGGGAGATTGAGTCGCTGGCCTTGTTAGCTCGGCAACATTCACAGCTCGGTGGGAATGGAATTGCGCCGCTGATTACAGTTGACAGCAGGTCGCAGAAACCCCATTAAATCACAAAGCAAAGCAATTCATTCAATCATGTATTGAGTTGTTTATTCTTGTTCAGGGTCATTTGTGGCTGGATCCCATCCAAGCTCACTAAGGGCATGAGACAGGGGAGCACTTTGGTGGGACACTTTCTAACACACACACACACACACACACACACACAGACACAGACCCAGACACACACACACACACACACACACACACACACACACACACACACACACACACACACACACACACACACACACCCTAACTATAGTCATCATCGTCTCCAATTAGCCTAACCTGCATGTGTAGTGGGAGGAAACCGGAGCTGCCTCGAAGAAACACACACAAGCATTGGGAGAACATGCAAACCCCTCACTAGAGAAAAAAAAGGTATGAAAATAAAAACAGATATGAACCCCCAACAAGGAAACACCCTTGAGTAATCATTGAAGAGTCCAATGTTTACGTAAAATATCAACTTGGTTACATGTTCATATATTTTGCATGACTTTGGGCTGTTCGGATTTATTTTGGGATCATGCAGGGAAGAGTCCTGATTAGATTGTTGGTTAAAGAAATGAAAGAAACATACAAAAGGTGGGTGGAAGATGAAGACAGTATAAAAGCACACATAAAACTGCTATGGTAGCATACTACCAGACACTATAGTTGCTTTGGATCAATGCACGGTGGCTTCGCAATTAAAATTTGCCATGACACGACCAGATGCAGCTTGGCCAATTGCTCCAACATTTACTGTAAATTGTAATTACTGCAAATGAAAAGGTCATAGTAGTGGCAGACCATATGCGCAATCAATGCCTCATATCCCCAGAAGTCTTCAAGACAAAAATCCAATGAGACATGAGACAAAAAAACAGCAGCCTGTAAAGGTCAACTCAGATCTTGAAAGGCTGCATGCAAAGGCTTTACCAGCTTGCTTAGGGTTTCGAAAGGGCAAATAAATGTGTGTTTTTTAAAATTGGATGTATTGTCACTGTCAATCTTTCAGCTCTGCTGCTTTCTCTTAGCAAATGACAGTCGAATCCTGAAAGTGGAAAGCCATGAAAACAAGGGAACTCACCAAAGTCATACTAGTGACCTTACAAATTGGTCACTGATAACTAAACTAGGCTTCTTCCCTCTCTAGCCGAGAAACTGCTGCTGGTTTCCCGATATGTTGTTTCAATACTGACCTTGGAAGGGCGGAAGCAGAAGGCGGTGGACTTGGTGTCGGACTTCTCTCGGGCCTGCAGGACCAGTCCGCGGTCCTCGGTCAGGGCCAGGTAGAAGCCAGTGGAGAGGTGCCGCAGCCGGAATGCCTGCCCCCAACGGATGTGGCTACCGCTCCAGCTGCAGTGGGGAAACCCATCAGAAAGAACCGTACACACAAACGTACTGGATATACATTTAGCACTTTTGTGAGTGTTAAGTAAATGTGAACTCACAAAGGCAAAACCATGTATGGTTCACCTTTCACGTTACTAGAAGCAACATGAAACCACATAACCAGGTTCTCTCAATTTCAGAATTTTCAATTTGGGGATATGCAGAATATTCTAAAACACGTGGTGTGTTTCTTTTGGATGGCAGACGTATGTGATCTCACAATTAGTCAACCGGAATGGTACACCGTTTCCCGACAACTGAGCTTTTGAGGTTTCTGCTATTGAACGACACATTTTTTGGAGGACGATGCGCAGATGTTCCTAGTCGATGGGTTAGGGGTTTGAATCAGAGAGCGGTGCGACGTAACAAAAGCACCTTTGAAATTTCAAAGTGAAGGGAATGTGACAGTTAGCCGCGGTGAGAACTGGGGGAACAGTGAAGAGTGAAATTGCGTGGGCGGGCCGTTAAGAGAAATCTGTGCACCAGGGAGGAGAGGAGAAAAAGAGAGAGGCACCAGAGAGAGGCTGAAAACAAGAACCAGACTCCTAATTTAATGTGACGCAAAGTGAAAGAGTTAGTTATTTAATGTACTCGTTACACAGAGGTATAGTGTAATGAATACATCAAATAACTCGAGATTCACCACCTTTATATTGTTTATGATGTCCAACCTCATGTTAAAGAAGTTGTGTGTGTGTGTGTGTGTGTGTGTGTGTGTGTGTGTGTGTGTGTGTGTGTGTGTAGCATTTCTGTCTGATCGCACACACCTGATCCTGAGGGGCTCCAGTCTCCAAAGCGAGCGGGCCTTCGACGCTCCTTTTCCTGCCTCATAGTTAACTACCCTGGGAGAACACAAGACGGGTACCTTTGAGTACCGGATCGTCAAAGCTACAGCGTGCATAACAAGACTTGTACAGCTGCTGCCAAGGGGGGAAGCCAGCAATAATAGGTTTAATACAAATCTTACTGAATGAGCAATTTGATAACAAAATCCCCAACCCCGTTGAGGTGTCCTGAATCACTTTAGAAAAGGACACCTGTGGTTGATTGAACACTGCAGACTTGGGTCCCGACTATTCCATTAATGAATAAGGAGGACAATAATGTACAGTGACAAAACTTTTGATTGAATGACCTCTTCAGAGTGAGCGAGTGGGACTTGATGCATGATAAGCAGCCAAGCAATCTTTCAACCTGAAATGGGTAATTACCTAACAGCGCCGCACTTCACACCCGTACGGTCACGCACTTACAAGACAATTTCAATGGAGTGCAGCCACAGTATGCCATCATTTATTAATGAACGACTTTGCATACACTGCTTCGGTGGAGAGACAGACAGACAGACAGACGGACAGATAGATAGAAACTAAACTAGGACTAAATGGAAATGGAAGTTTTTGGAGTGACCGACCTCTGCTCATCCTCGCTCTTCTCTGCACCAGGTATGGTCAAACTCTCGTCATGGCCGTGGCACAGACGAATCACATGGCCGCCAATGAGATATCCTGTTCATCGGAAAGAGCATTGCGCAATTCATTAACAACTCATCTTGGATTGCATGGAAACTCCAATTTCTGTGATGGACGTTGAATTCCGATTGGGCTCGTTATCCAGAATGAAACCCACGTGAACGTTACCTCATCTACGAATACTGAAGTGGGCTCACAGTACAAGCTCGAGATTTACTTACACTTTACAAAGAGAACACTTTGTAAACGTTGACACCTCTGTACAGACTGTGCTGTTGGTATGATGTTGTGGGACTTGCCTACGGCCACGTTGCTGGCTGAGCAGGTAGGCTGAACATTCCACAGTGTCTGCATGAAGGAGGCGTCCACCTGGATGTTTCCATTGGAGATGGAGAGGTGCTGCCGAGAGAGGTGTAGACACAGTGAGAGAAGAGAAAGAGCAATACCTAGTGATACCAACATAATTACTCCTTTCATCTCTCATTATATGGTTAGGGGTTGATGGGTGTAGAGAAACCATCATCATATGTCAACAACTGTATTGTTATAGTGCATGATGAGACAGGAGACTGCAGGTTGCAGCGTTCCTTTGGCCCTGGAGGAGATGTGTGGGAGAGGCACTGTCTCGTCTGACAATTACTCCATTGCCAAATAAAGACTTCAAGTCTTACTGTTCATTAATGTTACATTTGTTTTTCTGTTATTTCTTCATGGATTTCATAACTTTGTTGACTTGTCACTAGTAGGGTAAAACGGAGCCTTAGGGTCCTGTGTGTGTGTTTTGTTTTTTATGTACATTACACTGTACTTTGGGTGTCTTAACTATACCCACCAGTGCAACTGAACATATACATTATTTTTCCAATTCTTTAAACTGAAGACCCAAATAATCAAGCCTATACTCCTCAGCTCTGCAAAAAACTGCCCAACACTTGGTCTCCAGATCGGGTTGGCAGCTTAAGACTGCCTGTGCAGTACTGTGTGTAAAAGACTGAAAATGGCTTTTCAATCCATTATAAATGGGGCAAGATTCAGCACAAGATGCCTTCGAATTGGCTTTTGAATTCAGTGGTGAAAATGTAGGAGTGCATTCCATCTAAATGAACCTTGTATAGCTAGATAGATAGATGTATTTGAAAATCATAAAATACACATAATACTGCTCCACCTGATGACAGTTATCAAATACACTTACAAACTGCCGAGGATTAAATTACACAATAAAGCCCAGAGGCTTATTCCCATTGTGATCCTCTAAGGGAGGGGGGTGAGCAAGATGTCAAGCCCGGCAAAACCGACGGGTGCAAATACAATATCCATTTAATATACAGTATAACAGAAAAAACAAAAACGGACAACTCTTGAGTTAATTTGTACACAGTCCCTATTCTGAGAGACTATACGCAAGCCATTTATTCCTTGGCTGCTTGAAATTTCTCTCTGCTTCAATGAGTTTCAGAGATACTGGGTGTTTAATCCATTTAATTGCAGCCATGTATAAAAAGGTATATTTGCGCATTTTCTCTTGAATCTAAAAATAACAAAATCTGTTGAGCTGCCTCTTGTTGTACTGACCAGACTACCGCTGTGTCTTCTTGGCAAGTGGGTAAGCCATGTGTCTGGAGGCCCGATTAACGAGCTGAACCGTCCGAGGGATACGGAGGAAGATAAACCCTACTGCAGTGTGTAGTCTCCCCCAGGGCGGTGATAAGGTGGTGGAAACTTCTACCCGACTCACCTTCGCTCTCCATCCATACCCCTGCTGCCACATGATAACAATCCTATTCTATCATGTCTCTCACTTTAAATATCAAATCTTTCACATTTTCGCCAGGCTGTCATGACGATGGCCATTTGGACTCCGCTCTAAACCTGATGTGAGACGTCTAGGGCAGACAACTTTATAGCGCTAGCAGGCACACAAAGAGACTATTCAATCAGCGGAAGCTACTTAGGCGCGTATCTATAGTCTTGCCCAGTGGTTCTCATTATGTTCAAATTTTCCCAGGGACCTCATGCCTGTGTTCAAATCAGCAAACGCTGATTTTAACACAGTGGAAGGGGAGTTTCACTTCCCTTACTCTTTCCAAAGAAGTATTAATACTGATTACTTTAGGGTACAGTTGTTGCTGTTGTTATGGTCTGCCACTACAGTTGTTGCTGTTTCTGATTTGTTGGCTTGAACTCCAGGATTGTCACTGACAAATTGGGTAAGAACACACAGTGACAAATAGCTATTGAAGCACTGGTACTTGTTTGATTGACATTCTTTCTGTCACAATGGCTGGTGAGCTCCTGGGCACGCTATTACACAAAAATTGCAGTTTTATTTCCAAATTCTGGATTATTCAGTGATTATTTAGTAAGTGCATATTTATATTTACATTATATTGTCTTTGTTCTATTTGGGTTGCAGAGTCTCTGTAGCCATAAGGGACTAGATCTGCAGTTCATTATATTTACTTCTGTTGGAGTCTTCCGTTTAGTCACTGTTGGGCGTTCCTTGTGTTCCTGGGTCACTCCCAGTAAAACCCATTCAAATATCCATCTGCCGTTATTTGCAAGAGGGTCCTGTCTACAAACCATCACAACATTTTCAAGGGGAGATTTATTTCCAGGAACGCCTTACATATTGAATGCCAATTGATATTGGCAATTGGCCATAAATGATACATGGAGCCAAAACACAGAAGAAAAAGGCGCATTGACCTGCCCGCTGCAGTGGAAAAGGGTTAGACCTGCCTGACATCGCGTAGAGCAATTGGTGCATTATTTGAGGACCATAAAACTGATTTATTTTTGTGGACCCCCCTGGGCGGGTGCCAGGGGCCCCCACGCTGCATTAGATTACTCCACAGCAGCTACGGTAGTTAACAATGAAGGAGAGTCGATTCCTCCGCAATGTAGGTCTCAGTTGCAATCTGCGCTCCGACGGGAGGGCGTCTGCGTTTGGGGGCTAAATCAGGTGAAGATTCCCTTCCGTCCAGACGAAAGTCTGACAGTGTTCCAACCTCTGCTTTTATCACACACTTCCCCTCCCTGAAGGATAGAGCAGACACTGGAAGCCTTTGCTGATCACGCTCTCTCCATTTCTTGCTCTCTATCTCCAGGTCACTGTTTGGGATAAATCGGCATTATTCTCAAACTTTTACTGTGGTAAACTTTAGATTGATACTGCTACTGGAACTTAAACAGAGCCTTAGGAATTCAATAGAACTCAAAAGGTAGAAACTATCAATTGGATGTTCATGGATTGGCAGAGTTCATGTTGAGTTAATGATAAAAACCAAAATGAGTAACTTCTCGCAGTCCATGTTGCTTCCAAATAGATGAAACACATCGTAAGGCACTCTGCTATGGTGTGAGGGGAAAAGCTGAGCAATATACTGTATACGATTGAATTCAGAAAAATTTCAATTAATGTCAAAACGACTGATTTGGCGACGAATGATGGGGTACGGATAGTCCCGGCTCATCTGTCTTATAGATGCCTTCCATAAAAATAATAATAAAAATACTGAATAACGAGGCGGCTGATAATCTGATTTTAATTACAGATAGCAGTGAAACTTTTTATCCCTTGAATTGCCATGTCACTTTGGAGATGGCTGGCGCTGGACGTGTGTCTGCATCTCCACACAACAACAACCACTCTTTGCATTTGCTTTTCCCTCACTGTTCTCCCCGAGGTCTCAGTGCAGTGTTTGCAAAAATAAACCGGGGGAAAAAAAAGTAAATTAACACAAAACAAGAGTACGCCGGAGCATAGCTGAAATCTGGTCGGCACAGCCAGACAGATGAACGCGAGAGGCTGACTGAAGGCCTGCTGGGTGACTTTTATGTGATGAAAGGACGACGCAAATGCCACTTTAGAAATTATCACATACAACATATGCGTGGATATCCAGGGATGAAATGCGGTCAGGTATGTAACAAAGAACCATTATAGTTTTTCCAGGTATGAGTACCGACTAGTGTTGGGTCGTTTGCGATTGATTCATTCTTTTTGACCGAATCTTTTAAGTGAACGTTATGAACTGAATCCTCCCCAAAATGATTAGTTCGTTTGAGCCCGCCTTCCGTCAAAAGGTCAGCGAACGGACCTAAAGAACTGGTAGAAATAGTTCACAACTGTTTCCTACAGTTCTTTTAGTTCCATCGATTTGTTCATTGATTCCCTCTTTAGTTATTTTAGTCAGGAACTTATTCAGTTATTTCAGTTTGTGTGCTTCAAACCGTATTGTGCACTGATATACATGCATGATCCCACCTACACTTGGCAACATTGACATTTAAGAAGTAAAATCTTTGTCAGGTTAAATTGCTCATTAAAAAAGTTTAGTTTTATATTTTTATTTTAGATAGCTTAGATTTATGCTTATGATTTATTTATATAGATTAATTCTGTACTGATTCAAAACGGGACACAATATTTGATTGTCAAACACAGGACAATTCCGTCTTTTATGGAACGAGCAGCAACCTTTTTTCCCCTTTGATTGCTTAAGAGAATATGAATATATCTTCACCGATGATAAAGGATATCTTTTTTATTTCACTCTGAACTGGGCCAAATGGAGTTCTATGCCATGGGATTTATACCGAGACCTTTAGGTATACCGCACGTTCATGCACATTTATGCGCTTAATATTATAATAATTATTATTATTATTAGGGGTCCATCCAGTAGGGATGTTATTGTTAGGATTTTTATTATATTATACCTTTCCCCCATCATTGCCCCAGAAGACACCAAACGTCAACTTCCGTCATTGTGACCCCAGATCTTTTCACAAACAATAAGGTAAGTAAGAACAATCACATGGTTTGCTTTAAAGGCAAAAATAGACCGTTGTTGTAGAAAGAAATCATATACACGCAGCTTTCTAAAGCTAACGATAATGAAATGAAAATAGAAAAAGCATGAGCCCTTCCGTAATAAGTCAAATTCCAAATTAATGTTTATGTTCAATAAATGTTGTCTGTATTGAAATATAAACAAGTATTCGATTTAACAAATGTTTTCAATTGCACATTGTTAGAAAAAATTACAATAAAGTATAAATTAAAACTAAAATTAATTATGTATGTATTAATTAATTATGTATTAATTATGTCTTTGAAATCACCTGTATTTATTATGATTGTTGTATAAAATAATCACAAAGTCTGTGTATATTATTGTTCCAGATGGTGAAAAATAGCTAAAAGTCTAGAAGAGATAAATCAATAAAATTGTCCAAACATCCAGCCTTAGAGGTCAGTCACATTGTTCAAAAAGAAAATACTCAAGGAAAATACTTTGGAAAAAAGCCATAAAAAAAAAAAATTAGAAAAAAAAAAAAATATATATATATATATTGCAATTATTTCTATGAAAAAAGTTAAAGAGAAAGAAATACAAATTAAAATGGGATAAACAAACAAACATTCTGTAGGAACAGCAAAGTTAACATGAAGTAGCGCCACGCTAACTAGTGACTAGTGAGCCCAATATGGGAAAGTGGCAGTCAGTCACAGTGAGTACATGTTACAGTATTGCTGCATTTACAGGACATTTCGGGCTATTAAAATTTCAAAAGCCAAATAATATCAGGAGAATTTGACTAAAACCATAAAACGTAGCTACACACAGCCAACGCCATCTGTTTGCTAGTCAGCGTCCTTATATTCTCAAAGCTAGTTTAACAGTGTTAACCTGATGAAGGGAGCGGGTCGTTGGAATCACAACGGCGCTTACCAGGTATCTCTCTGTGGACACGCTGACGAGGATCAGGTCGTCACCGATGCGCACCTTCTCTCCCTCGGACCTCTGCTTGGACGCAGGGTGAATGGTCCACCAACACGCCTCTCCTGCACAGCACCACCACCCATCACGGTTTAACACAGATATGGCTCATGGCATTAATTATTATACGCCGCTGTTAAATACTTGATTGTGATTAATCAATAGCGTCAACAAGTGCTTTCTAAATACTGACCATTGTCAGAAAATAGGTTGGCCCCATATGTAGCCCGAATAGTTATATGCTACGCTGTTGCAGTGACGTTCTTGTGGACTATTTCTCTTCGAGGAAGCTCTTAATCTCGACCTACTAGTTATAAAATCATTTTAAATCAATATTCCATCTCAATGTATTTGTGTAATAAGCTGGATAATGTGCGGCCAGGCGGTCAATTATCCCAAAATAACCCCTGACAGAGTAATTAGGACTTTGAAGGGAGTTATTTTATTAGGGGTTATTATTATGCATTATGCCTCTGTTCATTTTAGTGCACCAATGTAGACAATGTAGAATAATGATTCAATACAATTATTTCATAGTTGAATTGTGGATGTTGGTGCACTGCCATAACAAAAAGGAACAGACTGATAATTTATGCTATGAGCTGCATCTGGGATTACCCAAGCCGCTGTGACACTTCTGTGAAAAGCGTCTACTTTCCATCTTGACTTACTCATCAACATATATTTGTTTTACCGGTTTTTGTTTTACCGGTCATGAAAATACAACACAGTGTGACAGCAGAGCTGCAAGCCAACAAGGATTTTGTCCTTTTCTCCTCCTTCAAGTGTGTCTGAAAGGAAACAAAGCGTAAATATAGCCACGGCATGCTGAAAAGTCAGTCTTGAAGGAGCTGTTGAAGTATCACTTCCGCTTGATGAATTGCGCGGGGTCTTTTTGTAGTTCATGTGTCACCTTAATAGGGAGCAGCACTACTGGCAGATGTATCGCTTTCAGGATACCAATTCCATTTCTGGGTGAGGGTGACCGGAAATGGCTCATTCAGGAGTTCAAACTGACTGCTGAAGTCCTACCTGTTGAATCCTCTTGCAGTCCTACGTCAAAGGACAGCTTGTCAGTCAGAGACCTCGACGTCTTCAAGCAGGTCAGGTACTGGGAGAGGGAAACACATCAGCTCAAATTCAAGTACACATTCATCATCATCATCATTGGACAAGATCACAATACCTATGAAACATTTTTGGTCAATGAAGATTCAGTATTTCACAGCAAAATTTCCTATTCGCTTTAGTATTTTTGGTAAGTGGTAGTAATTTTCTTCTAATTTTCTTTCTTTCAATGCTTTGAACATAACCCGGCAATGAAAATGCCAAAAATGTCCCACAACTCTCCAAACAGTAGTTAGATCTGGGCGATACGTATCAATATAATAGCGATATCCTGATAGGAGACTGGATACGGTCTGAGATTTTGACATTAATGTTTATTTATATATCTATGTATCTTTTATAATCATCTAGGTAAAATGTTGTGTTTTCCTGGTTGTAAAGGCTGCATAACAGTAAAGTTAACCAATTTTTGTAGACTGTGAAATTAGCAATGAGTCTCCACATGCTTGGCCACCATGACTACAATACTGATGATCGTTTCATTAATTGTCTGTGACATACAGTTTACGACGACAATATTTACCCTCGCAATATTATCACATTATTCAAATCAAGCTCCTGATGTTTGACGTGGCCCCAAGCAAGGTCTACCGATGGTACATGATGTTACGCACATTGTAAACAGTCTTATCTCACCATGTCGCTGAAGGAGTGGCGCAGGAGGATGGCGTGACCGTAGAGCAGGGTCCGGTGTCCGCCCCCCTGTGCCGCCTGCCAGGGAGCAAGCAGGAAACGCATGCCATGGATCAGTTAGGGTGCTAGAATCTGGGTGGCAAGAATGCTATTATTTTCAACCGCGCTCTTATATCACATACTGTATATGTACGGCTACTATCTCAATATCTGATTGTCTTCTATTTCTGGCCCCTGTCTTGTCTCTGCTATACAGCATCTTCGACTGTTGCCCCATCTCAGGTCTCTGGAACAGGGTTCTACCGCAGTTTAAATTTGCCTCCTCTCCAACCATTGTTTGGCTGATTCTTTTGTGTGTAAGGAGCCATCTCAATACTAGCTTGGTGTCTTCTACTCACTCTCGATGGTCTCAGCAGTTCAACAAACCCAGCCCTACTTTGCCTCTGATCTGCAGTCAACACTAATTGGAATATGGGAGAACTTCTGAACCCTATCCCGAATGTGAATAGATGGCGAAAAGGATTGTAAACAAACAAAACCACACCACACAATTACAAACAAACCCACCGAACACAAACCCCGAGCTTTCACACTGTAGGGATGAAAACAAAAGGCTCATTTCACTGTAGTATCAGGGCTGAGGAAATGTGTGGGGTGTAAGTAGTGTAAGAAAAGAACCTCCGATGAAATGACAACGATGGAGACTCTACTTACCCTCTTTACCAACTTCTAGAAGCATGAGACAGAAAGTGGAGGTTCAGTAAGCAGTGAATTGTCCAACCACAATCAGAGTTGAGTAAATTGTAGTTATTAATGGTGTCAAACCATTAAGTACTGGAGAGGAACCTAGGACCTCATACATTGGTACTGCATTTTGGACAAGCACTCCAAACTATATAGCAATGTTTACTTTTGTTCCAATTGGAGTCAATTAGATATCCTCAGAAACGGGATGCCTTGAAATCTGAATAGATTTTTTTTTTCCATCTATGAAATGAATTGCAGTGTACATCTCTCATTCGACAGTGAAACAGAGGAAAACCTGAACCCCGAATGTTGAGCCTAACCCTTTTCACCGCCAGTTTATCCAGCACACAACACTGGTTTGTTTATCCTCCCGCTGCTGCACAGCTCTCAGTAGTTATTTGCACGTATCAAAGCATGGTCTCTTTTTAACTGACCTGAGGGGAACCCGCAACTCTCACCATTGAACCCGACCCCCAATTTGATATTCCCCCTTCGCCTGCCGAGTCAGTCCCAGCTGGCCTGTTCGGACGGACGAAAAAGGAAAGGCAGCTTCGATCAAAAGAAAAACGGGAGTATCCAGCAACAGCTGGGAGCTGGAGTAGGGGAGTGGGAGCGCGAGCGAGGGAGGGAGCTGGAGCCATAGTGAAAGAGAGAGAGGGGGTGAGGAATGGGGGGTGGGGGTGTATTTTAGGCATGCTGCCACATTGACAAATCAGTGCAGGGAACTCTGACCTTTGATTGGAAATGGCCCTCTGTAAAAATGTACTGTAACCTGAAGCGGTGGTCGTGACTACTGGGAGTTCCCCTTCCACAAACTTGAAAAAAAATAATGCAAATTAGCTTTTGTGTTGCAGCATCAAAATTGCGAGGCTGCATTCATCAGCTCATCAGTTCCTGCCAGAACAGTAGCTCTGTGGTGAACAGAACGAGTTTCACTCTGAAAGTGACGACTATTGGTAGTGATGAAAGGTTTGACTCTTTTTTTGAGATTTGGTTGAGGATAGTGTGTTGGTGTGCTGTGGGATTTTTTTAATTGTAAGAAATGTGCCGTGGCAGAAAAAAGAATGGGAAACACTGTGTTCCCAAATGTGCACTCTACCCTCTCGCCAACTGAGATATCTGTGCCAGGGCTGAGGCGTCGCGGCCAAAAAGGTGATTCGGTAATCAGCCTCTAATGCTCACTTTTGAACACAGGTATCTCATACGGGATGGATGAAATCAGTCAATAATCATATTTTAAGAGCATAAAAAGGAGCAGAGGGGGCTTTTTTTCCAGATTTATTAAGTGCTTTTGTATGGGATTCCCATACGCCAGGCCCTTCAAAACAGTGGAATGAACAGGTTTAGGTCTTCTCCTGCATTACATTTATTCAAATCAATTCAATCAATAAAAACAGCCTGATGATAAATTATGATTCATAATAAGGGAGAGTCCCTAGGAGAGCAAAGAAGAAAAAAAAAAAAGCTTAACCCCAACACAATGTGCATGAGGGATGAGAGCAGGCGCGGCGGGGGGGTAATCGATGCTCCAGCCACAGCAGTTAAGATTCAATGGCAGTGTCCCTAAACGCTTTGGAATCAGGGCTGATTCCAGGACATTTCCTCATGTTTGATACCCTTGAAATTCACAATGTTAGAAACCAAGACGGAACAAACCACCACAAGAAAGTGAGTCGTCTGTCGACACATTGGCTTTAAAGCCCTTTTGGGACATATGGGAGAGCTTCAGAGATTAGGGAAATCTTTTTACTGGTCAATTTAAATGGTGAAAATCCATGTTTACAGTGCATTTTAGTCAGCTCTAAACCATTAAGCAAGCAATAAGCGAGTTTCTGCAATTTTCTATTGTTAAAAGCATTAAATGACAGCTAGAGGCTTGTGTAAATTAAATAGCAGACACTTTCACTTCCAAATGTTTGCACTCGTGTACAATTTTGTAAAAGAACAAGCAAGAAATAGCCATGTGCGCAAGGTGACAAATATTCTATTTTGAGATTGCTACTAGTTAATGTTGAAGCTGTGGGAATCGAGAAAGTGCGAGTTGAAGAATGCAAAGGAAGGAAATGTATCAGCTCAAATTTGATTGATCGATATGTTCGAGAGATGAGGTCTAAAACACAACAGTGGTTCAGTTCAGTATGCAAATGAGGCAATCGCAAAATAGGCAACACTGAAGTGAAAGTGACAAAAGTTGAGCCTTTCTATATTAAGGGTCAGTAGAGCTGCCATGCACACTGACAACATGATGAACGAATGAATGAACCGATGGACCTACCCATTTGTAATGATCAGCGTGCTAGTAACAGACAAATACAAGTGAAAATAGCATTATTTTAATGTACGGCAGTGAAAATGACATCTGAGAGCAACAATTCAGAGAGGTGGGATGGATGGATGGGACGGGGTATGCAATGAAAAAGGGAAATTATATATTAGTCCAGCTGGCACACTGTGTTTGATACGAGCCAGGTCGTGCTGCCAAGCACGGCTGTTGTTTGGCAGCACAAACTAGACCTTCTTGTGCGGGCGAATACAATGCCAGGCTAACTGGTTTACTCTAAATCTCCCAAGAAGGGATGGTAGGTATTTTTTAATTGAAGTGAAGAAGTTAAGAACAGCCAGTTTAAAGCTATATGGTACAGTGGTAGCCAGTTGCAGACGTTCCCACCCTGCTTACATGCTGCACTTGGATCAGTCGGATTTTCCAATCACCTCAGTCTATTTGCCATCGGCAGCTGTAGCAGTGTGAGCGGAACGGAAATAACTTTATGTGGAGCTTCTGCAAATGTCTAAAAACTACCAGCCAGAATACAAATCATGCCACCAATGGTCATCTCTGTGCCTCTAATGCCAGCGGTCAGCCGTCGGAAATATCACCGCGGTCATTAAGGGAATAATTTCCTCATCCGCCGCGGACCAAAGTGGATTCCACAGGACCAGTGATGACCATTGCCTTGGAAAAAGGCTTGTTTTTTGTTTGCCGTGTTATCTGCGAGGCACTGTGTTCTCACATTTACGCCTGGGCTCATAATTTAAGGCCTGTTGGTAAGATTGTGAGTACTAGGTTGATGAAAAGAAATGACACGTGGGATTATTACACCAAAGGTGGTGTGTCTTACTGCTTAAATGCAAACAGTCCGACGCTGACTCCACCCCACCCCCACCTCCACCCCCTCCGCTCAGAGCCTAGTAACGGTGACACCCGACAAACCCCAGTGGTTAAATCCCTGGAAAACTGCATTGTGAGAGATTCCTGCCCACTTACCTTGTCCAATAAACACGTGGCAAACTGGAGGGTGGATGGATGGTGGAGAAGAAGGAAAGGGGAGACAATGCACTCAGATAATTTCCCCTCCTTCTTTTGGCAGACGACAGCCTCTGCTTAGCGCAGACCTCTGATGAGTAGACGACGGGGCGGGATTCATCGCCTCTAATTCCATTATATGTTCACCTTCATAACTGCGACCACGTAAACTAGCCACGCTTTAAAAACATTTAACGAGCTATCATCTATATGAACGCATAATTAGAAGGCTGCATTTTCAAGTTATAAAAGCGCCCTAGAAAACTCTGTGTAACGAAACTCTCTCTTGCCCCTTTATCGAGATGAACATGTAGCAAGGACATTTAAGAGGTTTTCTGTGTGTCTGTGCATGTCTGTGTGTCTGCGCATGATTTTGTGTGTGTGTGTGTGTGTGTGTGTGTGTGTGTGTGTGCATGTTTCTGTGTGTCTGTGTATGTTTCTGTGTGTGTCTGTGTGTGTGTGTGTGTGTGTGCGTATGTGTGTGTGTGCATGTGTGTGTGTGTGTGTGTGTGTGTGTGTGTGTGTGTGTGTGTTTGTGTGTGTGTGTGTGTGTTTGTGCGTATGTGTGTGTGTGCATGTGTGTGTGTGTGTGTGTGTGTGTGTGTGTGTGTGTGTGTGTGTGTGTGTGTGTGTGTGTGTGTTTGTGGGTTTCTGTGTGTGTATGAGTGTATCTTGGTATGGGTGTACCTGTGTGTGTATGTATGTGAGTGTGTGGGAGCATGTGTGTGTATAATTGCCTTCACACATGAACTCCGGACAATGTCCAGATAATCAGGTCCGGACATGTCTGGAGTTGCCCTTTCACACAAGTAGGACACAACCGGAGTCAGACGCGCTCACACTGGAAATTATCTGTTTAGTTTAAACGAGTGGCGGAGCCTGGGTGGAAGGTGCAGGAGGCGGGACGTGACGCAATGATGCATGATGTTGCAGAGTTTTACAGTACATCCAAGATGGCGGACGATGTATTTGAACGTATCCGTAATGTAAACTAAAGAGTGGAAAGGAATATAAAGGAAAGCAGAAAGGAGTACGCAGCAGCTACGCTCAATGCACAATTATTTGGAAGAAAGTAAATGACCCTTCTTCACTCTCAGTGAATGTGTTGATGACATCACCAGTCGCATGATAGAGACATCATCAACACACGATACACCCACTCGCTCACTGCGTATTCTCCGGACAATTACCTAGTCTGTTCGCACATACCACTCAATCGAATATTACACAGACTTCATACTAGGGTGCTGGCTGGATAAAGTCTGGTTAATCTCCAGTCCAACTGATTCCGACATTTGCGCTCACACAGCTCTTCCGGGTAATGTCCGGATAATTTCGGGGTTGCAGTGCATGTGTGAAAGCAGCTTATGTGTCTGCACGTAGCTGTGTATTATGTTGATGAGTGTGTTATGCTAATAGAAGTCAGGGTGTCAGGCGGCACTCACCCCTTCGCTGTTCTGCCCGGTGTTGGCCAGCATCTCCTGCAGCGCCCGCACCGACAGGGACTGCTCCAGCACAAAGTTACAGATACACAAGTCTGGAGGAACATACTGCACCGGGAGGGAAGAGGAGAGGGAGAGAAACAACATGAAAAACGAATGAAGAAAGGACAAACTTCCAAAACTCCTCTCCACTCTCCTTGTTATACTCGGACGGTACTTCTGCTTTTCGGGGAACCAATTCATTCAGTCACTCACTCAAAGTGACTGATCGCTACTGTTTTACTACATCCAGCAATTTGCATTAGGGCGAAATACATTCCGGCAGTAGCGATATTTAGGGAGGAAACCAATTTATTAAACTATTAGCAGGAGGTGGTGATAAATAATTCCAATGACTTGGGGCCTCTTTCCTGTGCCAATGTTTTCTTAATCACTGGCTTGGGGATGATGAGCATCTGCACAAAAGGTGGGGAGCCCTGCGGGAGTTACGCTGTAGTCATTAATGCCGAACCTACTTCTTCTTCTTCTTCTAAATGCTTCATCATTGCCCCCTTCTGCTGCACCATTCTTGTGTGACGTGATGCTTAATGTAGTCATATCGTTCGTATAAAGTCATCTGTAGCAAATCAAACACATTTAGAAGATGTATGCACATGCAAATCCCTTGACTTTCCTCAAGTAATATCCAAATGCAAGAAAATGCCGGAGATGATTTAAAGTTATTTTGGCAAATCACAAAAAACCAAAGTAGGAAATGAATGAGTATGAACAGCCTTCAGTTGGTATCAGAGAATGGGTTCATCCACATTTGAAAGGTGGATTTCATTTTCATGTGCTAGATGGCACTGTTGATTAACATTTAGCGTCAGGGGCTGTCGTAACCTAAACACAACATAAACAATAACAAATAAATTACGCGTGACTAAATGTCCACTGGGCATTTCAAACTACCAGTGTCCAAACCCTGCCGGCCACATATCTGAAAACCTATGATCTATGATAAGGTTTCGCGTTGCACCAAAGAGGCCCTGCGACGTGTGTGTTTTGCCAAGCGCCTCCATGAATATATTTCACTGAAAAGACAGAGGAGCCACATCGACTTTTACAATAATCCTTACAGCTGTCCTTTTCAAGAGCGCCCTGTGCATGTGGGAGGCCATCCGAGTGGCTCATTTCACATTTTTTATGGAGTTTCATTTGTCTCGTGTTAAATTGACGCAGGAGAAGGAATGATTTAAGGCCTCGGGCACCCAAGCGACTCGGTGAGACTGAGGCCTGGACTCCGCAGCCAAGCGAGCGGAGGTGAGGACCACCCGGGCGATAATGAGGACGGAGCCCCGTAACTTGACACAAATATGCAGACGACCCGCTGCTGCTGTTGTGTGGGTGTCTTGGCGTGTTTGTCTGTGTGTGTGTGTTTATGTGTGTGCACTGTTTGTATAGTTCTCCATTTATACTGTGTTGGTATCTAATTCATCAGGCTTCGGCTCCATCAGATTCTGCACCTGCATGCAGAATTCTGTGAAAAGAGATTCCTGTCCGTCCACCCAGATGCAAGTAGAGGAACCAAATACAACATAATCCATTGATGTCGATTGACGTGTTGGAATAGCATTGATGGTTTCTTGATGGGAAAAACTAAAGTAAAGGAAATAAGTGAAAGATAAAGCAGCAACGTTGGATATTTTTAAATTTTTCATGAAAGCATCTTGCAGGCTTCGCAGAGGACGTTGCACCGGCAGCAGGTTATGGCCTGATGAGCTGGCCTGACCCCATAGTCTGTGACCTCTTCTGCGTCGTGCTGTTTAATTTACACTTCTCATGAATTATTCACTCTCAATTTCCTCAATTATCATTGGTCCGCTCGTCCGGTATGAATGTATGCAGCCCCTTGTTGGGAGCTGTGAATAGGAGAGAGATTTTTCTTTTCTTTTTTTTCTGATTGTCATGTCGACCTTAAGAATTGCCTGAATTTTTTCGTATTCCACTCGGATCTAGAAGCACAAATTGGCTCAAGATGTGACGATCCTTCACGAGTTGAAACATCATTGGCCAATTAAAAAATGCATATACTTCACCCATGTGCGGTATTCAGTGTCGTTGGGTTTGGGCTTGTCCTAGATGTGTCAACAACATTTGTCTAATGAACTTTTAAGTTAATATAATATCTATTAATATCTATTAATTGTTATTCGTCTTTATTAACAATTTTCTTTACCTTTGGTCAAAAGCCTAATAAAAATGCTTTGTGTAACTAGGGCTCCGCCAGATTAATATGTTATTTACATATATATTTTGTTTTCTAGTGCCTTGTTCCTGTCTACCTGCAGTGGCAGAGAGCCAGCAGTGTCCAGGGGCCAGAAAAGGTGGTGTCAACACTGTTTATTGCCCCCGTAGATGACGATCCCTCTCTCCCTGCCAAACCACGGCGCCTCCATCCCATCTACATCTTTCAGACACGGCGGAAGAAGCCTCTGGTATAAATACCGTGAAAAAACACTATTCTGGTCCAGCATTCTACTGAAGTACTGGATATTAAATCTCCCTAGGGATTTAAAGTCAAATCAACAACATGACCTCATGTTTCAGCGTGAAGAGACATTGCATCCTTAATGCATCAAACCTCTATCGGTTCAGCTAAGTGTTAGTTGCTGTAATTGCAGTTTTGGTTGTGCTAATGCGCTAAGATTGATCAATTATGAAAATAATAATTTGTTGCAACCCTAGTACCATTGGCCCCCCGCATGCTGGAGAGATGGACTTCGGTCCAGAGTGACTTATGTTTGATACAACATTGTGGGCCACTGACATTTATCTGACCGGAAGAATTAATCAGACAGACGAGGATGAATCCTGATTTAATTGCATGGGGATTTGATCATCGGGCTATGTAGCAGGCTTTTTGAGACAAGAAACAAGCAAGACGGTGGGATTTGACATGACAAAATGCTTTTCCCTTCATTTCAATGGAGCATCGTGTTTCCCATGCTCATTTGCTCAATTAGACCAAATAATGCAAACAGAAGGCTATGCCATCGATCATTTGGGGAAAATCCCCCACCCAAATTGAAATACCGTATTTCCTCAAATAGCAACCGTGGACTTCTATTTACCTAAACTGCAGAGGGTACCAGGCCTTTATTGGAAGCAGGCTTGTATTAGAAGCAGGCTTTATATCTAATTCCCTCTGTTTTATTAGTATTTTTAATCATATTTTAGTATGAACTTCTGTCTGGGTGCCATGCCATGCAAACACATGTATGGTGAAAAAAGAGAGCTCGTAGCCACCGTAAAAGTCGCACTTAGCCGACAAGGGAATTCGTTTTCCGAGTTTGCCTTAAACGCTGGAGAGTGAGAGTGCTCAGAACAGGGTGTTTGCCCTATGAAGAGATCTATGTTCTGCTCTGCAGCAGTAGGAAACAGAGTAAATTAAATACACCTACAAAAAAAAAAAAAGACACTGTTTGGTTTGTTTTGCTTTGTTTGGGAGCGGAGCTCCGCATAAAAACAGCACCTCAGCTCTCATCAGTTTTTGCCCCAGTCTTTATTTGAGGCAAGCTTGTATTTGTTCCTGTAGACCACGCCCCCGGCATTTATTAGAGGCCTGGTTTTTATTTGACTACTGGTGTATATTTGAGGAAATACAGTATATGAAAGAGTGTCAATTCAATAGGAAGGTGGATATGATGTGGGTTATTATAAATCCCTGTTCTGCCAGCTGTACTGTGGACACAAGATATTATATGGCTCCGCCTCTCTCGGCCTGATGGGTCTGTGTAAACATTGAATGTGTTCGCTTAAATCAAGGCCAAATCAATACAGTTTGGATAAATATCCCTTAATCATAGTTTCAAATTTAACCCTAGTTCAGGCAGGACCACACCACTCACCCACCCACCAAGGAAGGATGCAATGAAAATAATAACAAAACCTTAGGGAGAACCTTGAAACAGGAATCAAGGAATGGCCATTAAAAATGGTTGGAATGCAAAAGGTGGCAGTGTACAGCAATAATTCCAAAAAACAATATGAGCATGAAGTGAGTTGATAATAATACAGAATTTAAAAAAAAGTAATAATTTCTCTAGAAACAGTCAATTTGGGGCTAAAGGCTATGAAACCAATCCACTGAAATCAATAAGACAGCTTGTTTCTTCATGAAATGGCTCTCAAGGCTGGCCCTTAATGTTTCAAAACAAGGCTCCAGCCTCTGCCCGTCACGTCTGTTATAACCGTGTGCGATGACGTGCTGACACTCACCTTAGCTTCAGACGTGGGTTCCAGGTAACAGAGACGGTTGCCGAGACCCTCGGCCGACAGGCAGAACTTGCGGTTTTCCTTCTGGATGGTGGCCACGCTCTGCAGCACCACCTCGTCATCCTGGCGGGCGAGAAGCAGGGGTTAGAGGCGGAGGAGAGGGAAGGGCCTTCCCAGACAAACACCATTGTTGCTTTTTGACGCTCCAGATAATTATTTTAGTGCATAAACAGAATATTTGGTTCTGAGAGTTGATTTTGACTTTGTTGACGTTGCCCTGGTTGTAAGTCCACCTCAAAGTACAGCGGATCAGATGGAGTACAGACGAATGGACTAGAAGGGGACTCAAATGTGTCTTTTCTTGCTTATGCTTCACCATATGAAATTTTACGGAATAATACCTTTTGCTGCCATTTTGTTTTGTAACAGGAAGGCGACGCTGACGTTTTCCAATTGGAAAATAAAGGTGAAAGTGAAAATACTTTGATTACTGAACACTGGGATTAATTTTGAACCAATACAAGAGGTTTCCAAAGATTATAAATAACTTCTTTCACTGAATAGAATAGATTGATTCCTGTTGTTATGGTTTAAAATAAAAATGATGTATAACATATCTGAAATGTGTATAAACAGCTGATCTGTAAACATATTTATACCAGGGTGAGATTTTGAGATATATCCAATCGAATACAGCAGCACAAACAAAAAATAGTTCAATAAATAAACGCGCCATTTGAACAGCAGGAGGTTGAAACTAAACACGGAACAGAAATAGCTTAATCACAGAGCTAGCAAGGAGAGCGAGCGAGAGAGGAGATAGCTTCTGAGCCGGTTACATCACAGTGAATGTGAATCTATAAAGTTATTAACGTGTGCGACCCCGTGCTTTCCTGGGTGTCTGTTGGTACATGCGCTTATCTGTTTGTTAGGCTTAGGCCAATATTTGATAATATTGAATATCACGATATCTGCCACCACCCTATGTGCTATTTTCACAGTATCGAAAAATCCGCCCCCACGGGGCCGGGGTGATCGACGGACGGACCAGCGGAGCGCAGAGCAGATGTATGTGGACGTATGCGTGCAACAGCAAGGAAGCGGATGGAAGATTTGGACATGGTGGTGCGGATGGTACGGTGATTAAGTGGCGGGTCCAGGTTATTACCTGTAGTAATTTTAAAAAACTATTATACAGAGCTGCCAAGTCTCACGTTTCACGCATATCAACCAGATCACACGCTCACATCCCACACCTCGTGATTTATCACGCTGATCCCAAAATAAGTACAATTGCTTTTTTATTTTATATTCTACTTATATATTTCCTCACTCGCGCTTGCTTGGTGCTCATCACTGTTCCTTGGTGAAAGGGAGATGCTTTTTACACGCATGTTACATGAACGCCCACGGGCAACTTAGTTGGAGTGGCATAAAGCATCTGTTCTCCGTGATCCCACGTAAAGGTTCATCGTTTCTCCAAAAAAACAAATACAGAGTGTTTTTATTGACGGAAAAACGATATTCGGAATCGAAAATTTGGGCTGGACTGCATCGCAATTAAAAATTTGGGATATCGCCCAAGCCTAGTGTTTGTGCCTTCCAAGTTTGAACATATTTGTGTGTGTGTTTGCGTGTCTAAATCGATGTGTGGCCATGCACGCGTGATGGAGGCTACGTGTGTGTATGCACTTTCTGCTAGCTTACATCCCACATGTGATGGTTGCCATGGTTGTGGCTCCCAGCAGCTTAGCGGGGGTATTAATTTGACAGATAAAAAGGCAGCTTGTGGAGCTCCCACAGACGGAGAAGAGAAGATAAGCAGTCAAGCAGACAATATGTGAAACGATGGCAAGCTAATGAATGTACTATGGTAAAGGAGGCTATGTAACACACTGTTAGATGGTATTTCTGTCTTTGAAAGAATGTGCAAGTAGGTGTAGGTGTGCAATTTTTATATTGTCTAATCAAAAAATCCAGACAGAAAAATGTGCCATGCATCTCTCCAGTTCCCCAGTTATGATGTGGCAGCAGTGACTTTGACCGCGGACACCAGGATGACTTTCTGGACATGAGGGTTTATTTTCTGAGATTCAAGGAAAGTGATTTGCAATCCACTCGCACACACATTGACGCACCGACGGAGATGTCCACTGTGCGAGTTGACAACCAGCTCGCCAGGAGCAGTTGGAGGTTCGGTGCATAATCGGTAGCATTGGACAATTGGTGACATATAGAGAAGAAGGCTTAGAATCTACACCCACACGGCCAAACAAGGCTTTAACAAGGCTTCTTAGCCTTCATAGCTAAGGGGTCAGGCTACGAAGTTTGCATCCTGTGTAAGCAAGCTAAAATGAAACCAGTGCAGGGGAGTCGATGAAGTACCAGGCGCAAAGAGCTAAAGAGATTTTAACAGTGGATTCCAACTACAGTCCTAATGCCTTGGACTCAATTCACAAGTTAGGAAAATTGACACCCTGGGACCTAAATCTGGATATATACGACACCTGGAGTTATAGGTGGTGTGAGGCAGCAATTACTGGCTGGCCTCGGTGTAAAACAAACAGTCGGAAACAGTTGACACAATCTAATCTTAATCTTAATCTTGCACATCTGAAGAACGTAAAAAAAAAAAATGTACACACACAACTGCACAAATTCCAAACCGAGAGAAAAACAAAACGATGACTGCAAACGACGACACGATGCGAGGACACAATCAGGTCCGGAGAGTCGCTGCGCTTGCTTGGTTCCTCAGAGTGAAATGTCAGGGCAGACTGAGGGAGAGGCCAAGTTGGCAGCACAAAGAAGAGCAGACCGGCATATTAATTAATCCACCCTCTTGGGGTCCTCAGACAAGCGATTACGGAGTACCAAAAGCATCGATGTTGGCTCACAGTCGTCCATTCCTTTACTGGAAGGAGGACCCCAGCCACCACTCCCACCTCCGTAAAGCATAGGGAAACCTAATATAGAAATAGGCTGACCCCAGACTTGTCACCTCTTCAAAATTAAGCAAATATACAGCTTTTTATTTTTTTAGCTTTTTGGAATTCTGGTAGTGAGACCAAACAAATGGCAATGGCAGCCCAACAGTTTGGCAAATTCAGTCAGCTGAGTGAATCGAGGGCATTTTCAATTTGTTCATCTGATCAGACCAGGGCAAGCTGACAAGTCTGTACACAAAGGAATTTGCTCATGTTGCTATTGGATCTTCCAAACCAGAGGCAGTCACATTGTCGCATTGTGTCTGGACGCAAACTGGTCATAGCATGTACTGAATGAGCAAAATAAGTTTTGGCAAGATGGCAAATAGCAGTTTCTGAACATCTTTCACAACAGAATATTTTTCACAGAATAGCTGTATATTGACATTCCATTCCATTGCTCTTTGACGGTCTGTTATGATTAGGGATCCATCGATGGTTCTGCACCAGCTTTCACTGATGCATTCAAATAATGCTTGAGAGTCATACGATTCGTATGTCTGTTCTGTGAAAACAATACTGAGCCTAAAGCTGTGCTAAGAATGCCAATAGACAGTAGAGTCAGGTAGTCTGGAGCATTGAACCACTTGTTTGGGAATACATCTGGTACATGTAATTTCTCGTTCACAGACCGCAAATCTCTTTCTTTTAGGGCTCCAGGACTTGAAATAGATGTATCACAGTGTCAAATCACACTAATCACTGTCATATCTTCTTACAAAGCAGGGTACATGCAGCAGACGCTGCTGCTAATTAGAACCTGATATGTCTTTTCTCTAGAAGACATGGCCGATTCTCATTTTACCCCAACCAGAGTACACGTCCCATCTCCACCTTCACGTTTTGAATTTTTCCACTGTTCTGGACTCAGTTGATGTCGTGTATAAGATGTGGACAATCATTATTTTCATCATTGTTCATTTTTGGAGTCAACCAGAGCGAAAGGCTCTAAAACTCTCTCTCGGACCGACGCTGGTCTTGATGCAGAGCCAGAGAATCTGAATCTGCGACGATCATCTGCTAGACAGCTAAGGAGCAGCTTCAAGGTCTATGTATAGGACCCCCCCTGGCCCCTCACACCTGGGGCTTGAGGAGTGGGATGGGGGAGCAGCAACTTGACCCTGCCCTCTCCCCACCCCCACCACTTCCTTGCACCCCCCCATTCCTCTTTCACTCTGGACACACAACCCACCCTTGCCCATTGCTCACCCTTACACTCTGCCATCAAAGAAGCATTTCCCCAATGACGGCCTATGTGTCCGAAACGCTTCAAACAAATTCATTGGGAGTCGAGTTTTCAGAGTGCATTTCATTCTTCCTTGCAGTTACTTTTCTTGATTCTGCACATAAAGCCAAGCTAAGTTTGATGTACAACCCAGCCTTTCGTTATGTCAAGCCCAGTGCACTACCATCCATCTGGAAACTGTTCTCTTATTCCCACATCCACAAACAAACAATTGTTTTCTCCTAATCTCTCACTCCCTCGCTCATCGTTCAACAAGCCTCCATGGCGGTTTCAAACGGACAGTGACAGGTGTCTGTGTGTGGACGTGTGCGTGTGTATGTGTGCATGGCCCGATGCATCCCATCGGTCCGAAACCCGAGAACTCCCAGAGCTCCGGCTTACCAAATAAACCCCCAGCGCTCACCCCGCCACTGCCACCGATGTGAACTTGAGAAAAGGTGAATCTGCTCAATCCCTGAGCCAGGATATCTTGACATGCATGCGGCACACATACTGTGCAGGCCGAGAGACTGACTTTGGGTTCAGAGAAAACCTCCAGGGAGGGCAAATGGAAAGGAATTGGGCAAATTTTGACAACTTTGTCCCCTTGTTCGCGCTGTCTGGCTACGCAGTCCAAGTCCAAATAGCTGCTAGGGGGTCATGTTCCTCGTAAATGTCAGGCAAGGCGCTAAGTGAGGATTGAGCGTCGTGTTTTCAGTTAAGCTTAGCTAAGATTATTGAGATCAAAGAAGATACTGTGTAGATGTGCGAGGCATCAGCTTTTCGCCAGGTGAAGTTGGTGCCTCTGAAAGCTGCAGTTCAGACTGCCCACTTTACACAGCACCGTTTCCCATGGTTCCCACGCATAACAAGGATACCAGTATGTATTAACGAGCCAGGCACCCTGGATAGGAAACCAAATGCAGTTTCGTGTCCCCCGCAGCTTGTCAAAACTATAACAAACCCTGGTCTAATAAATCAAAAGCACAGCACAGCCTAGACAAGTGAGCAAAGACCGCAGCTAAAAAAGCACTGGATTCACAAGTCATGAGTTATCTCGTCTGCTGTGTAGGTAAAAATAATGAGCCTATTATTCATGATGTGCCAAATTAATCTTTTTTTTTTTTTTTGTAGAGAGCAGTGGGAAGAGACAGGAAACGGGAGGTGGAGTCAGGGAGAGACACACAGCAAATAATCGCAGGCTGGATTGAAACCCACCGCAGCCGTTTTGCCTATATGGTTCGCATGCTTATGTGGTTGAGCCACCAGGACGCCCCGAGTGCCAAACAAATCTTGAATGCAAAAACAACATTCTAGCCTTGGGAGAGAAAAATATGAAGAGTGGGAAAAATAATGATCACATTTCTCGGAGAGAGTCGCACAGCTTACAAGAAACGTCCAAAAAAGAATGAGTCATTCAAGAGAAAGCAGATGTGAAAGAGAAAGCAAGAGAGGTAAAAAAGAGCAAGGGACTCAGACTCCTTGTGCCACTGTAATCAACCATTACAATTGCCTTTACAATTACAATTACGGGCTAATCATCACAGTGCAGGAAATACCAAAACCCTAGAGGTAGGAGGAATAATCAGAGCTAGACGTTCAAACAGAGAGAAGGTGTGACCGGGATGATTTAAACAAATCAAAGCCTGGTAACTCCCTCCCAAAATAGCCCTTCATCGTCAGCCTGGCACTGTGCTATCAACACTGGCAGCACCGGACTGCCATATTTCGAGCCTTTTCCTTAAAGGGGGACCTATTATGCTTATTTTTACACATGTTAATATAGGTCTCTGAAGTCCCAAAAACATGTCTTTGAGCTGTTTTGCTGAAAATACCACTGAGATTACACATTTTTAAAGGGGCTATTTCAATGTGTGTAGCTTTGATTGTGAATGAGCAGCCAAGCCCCTGGTTCTGAGCCAATGGGTTTTGACCTTTACTCCGGTTTCTGTTTTATTCACTCTGTAAACTTTCACTGATGACACCTTATCAGTGCACTAAAATCTGTTTCTAAACAAATTTGAGGTGAGAAACAAGCAGTCAACTTGCTGAATCAAGTTCCTCACTCATATTGGATCTACAAGGCCTAATTTAAAGAACAACACTGTAACTTTGTTATCATATTCAAAATCATTTTGATGGTACACTGATTTGTAATATGGAGAATGGGCACCCCCCCCAACACCTGTTATTGCACTATGTAATTTCTGTGTTTAGGTACAAAACAAGTGGGGAGGGAAGGGAAAAGTGTGTAAGGCTTTGTGGCACTACGTCACTTCCTTGATGTTTGGCTCGGTAATTACCGTTTTTTTTGGCTGGTAAAATAAATACATAAAAAATAAAAATTTATATACACTTGTCAGTCAAAATGTCCAGTAATAATGCTCATACAAAATGTAGCCGCTCCACCTCCTTTACGGCGCAGATGAGACGGGCCAGTGGTGCACCTGGCACCCGCACCTCCGCCAGCACTCGCTTTCATTGCGCCACGGGATTTGTTTCACCCTCTGTCTGTGCAAGCTGATCCGCCAGGCCGAGCACATCTGGTACCTACACCGGTAGCAGGGGGACCCATCCCTCCCTGGGCCGGCTTCAGTTAGCCGTAGGGAGAGAGGCTCGGGGTGAGCCGTGGCCGTGGCTCGCTGAAGCGGAGAGGTCCGTGCCAGGGGCACAGTAACCTGGGTTACAGCGCCCCGTGCAACCACACAATGCAGACTGATCAGAGAGCTGGTCGTAAGTCCAAACGGTTGTTAAACAGGGAGGTCGTTAAGTGAGGAGTACCTGTATGACAGAAAATAAGTAAAAGCATAACAAGTCCCCTTTAACAAGTGCAGCTGTGTACAGGGCACCGGGAACTAAAGATGAAATGTTGGTGCCTGTGAGTTATATGTCCACATCTCACTATCCATCAGCAGACCCGACAACTGCAGTGATGATGAGCTGATTCAATAGAAAATCTTTGGATAAATCGGTGTATGCTTACAATCGTCCATATTCACTTGGTGGACGTCTTCGGGGCACTCGGGAGCCAATGTCCGGAAAATCCTTCAGATGCCTCATGACGTGTCTCAGTGTTTTATTTGTATACCACTGACAGGACCAGATGGCTGGTGCAACGCAGAATTCAAACCTTTGAGTTCATTACCGAGGCCTCCCCTTGAGATTACTTAAGTCCTTCTATAAATATGTGGATTAGATGGAAAATGGGCTTTATTAAAATTTTGTATCATACATAATTGTTGTTTACATTGTAACTATCATTCCAGCCTGTCCAACACACAGAATTACAATTTACCTCCATTTTTATGGAGGTGAATCATAATATGGATATCCGTTCCAAGTGTAAATTTCCCGCACTTCTAAAAACATTAATAGCACTACCATCACAGTGTGATTCAGAGCTTTTTTTAGTTGATCTCAGCTGCCTCTCTGCCTCAGACAATCCTCTCAGGGGCTTTCTATTATTAAAAGCGAGATCTTTGAGAAAAAAAATCCTGTTTCACCACACTCAAATTATAACCACTATAAATAGGTTTGACTGCCAAAATAGAAAAGAACAAAATAGAATAGAATCTTTCTTAATAACACATTTAATGATATGCAGACTTTTAACCATCGCATGCATGCATGCGTCCGGTGCATTCTTAAGACACATTTGAATGCACGCGGTGCACCTGTCCTCGTCCGTACGTGCAACCCGCATGCATGCGTAGGCTTCTGAGACTCTCCTAACGCACCATGAAACCTCATGTCAAAAACAATAAGCAGCCGCACACCTGAGCGGTGAAGCAAAACAAAAGCAGTAATAGAAATTCTCCAGTCAAGTGATTTTTTTCCCCCGCATCACCGCAGAGCGGACGTGACAGACAGAAGGGGATTCAGTGAGTGTTTAAGGGTTTCACGGTTGGATCATTGGCAGCCTCTGACAAGGTAAACCTCCCGACGAGCCGGTGGAATCTGTCCCGGGCCCTTCCAAGCAACGGAACGTCATCTCCAGACAGCGACTGTCATGGTGGGACGCACACTGCAGATAGAAAACGGTGTACCTAAGGAAGCTGTTGGAATTCAAGCCAAGTTTACAACAAATTGACAAATTGTATGATGTTTGCCTTAAATTAAGGGCCACTGCGGCCATTTAACTTGATCTGAGACGCTATCAGTAATTCGCACTGACGCCATTGTTGCGTCATCGTGATCCATGAAAAATAACTAACACCCCTTTTCCAACATGCAAACTTACAAGGCGGAACGGCCTTAAATGAGAATGAACTTGGTAACCTCACAAGCGAAAACAAACCTCAATGAGCCTGACCGTCTGTGTCAATTTCAGTCTTCTGTTGATTAATGAAAGTAATTATTAAAGATGAGTCTCCCTACACCACAGCTCCCAGTGAATACTAATGCCACCGTTGCAAAGACCTCCAATGAATTACTGTCCATTGTAGAATAAGTACCTTCATTTCCGTGCTTAAGCCATAACAAGGCCAGCAGTTTACTACAATTTTGATTCTATCGGTATCAGGGGTCTATCGGGGTCATCAGATTTCAGGTTATGATTAATGACATAATGCGTAGTCACTGTAAGCCACTCAAACTTATCGCCTTTGATTGAATCAGTTCTTCTCGGTCCTTCTCAGTTCTCTGTTTTGTGCCATTTCAAGCGGACAAGTGAAGGCAGACAGACGGCCCCTTAAAACATGTTTCTTCACAAGTTCTACTTCATTAATCCACACACTGAAAACAAAAAACACATCCTTTCGGTCCGAAATATATTTCACCTATAAACATAAATTCAATTTCCCTTATTGTATTTGAATGGATGGCCTTTTTGGAGATAAAACCTTTCCAGAGAACTCCCGACCTCTTCGTCTGCGTTGGCCCATACCGGAGACAATGAACAGCCATGTCTGAGGACCTTCATAATTCATGGGCATTTCATAAGCCTTGTCAACACTGGTTTGAGGTTGTGCACATAATGCAAAGTTCTGACAGCTCTCTGGCAAATAAAGAGGCTACAGGGGCACTGAAAGGGGTTACACTGTCCTCTCTAGTAGCAGGGGCAGGTTTAAATAAAAGCGCTGTCTACAGTTGTGATAACACCCGTTTTATTGTATAAGTCCTTATACAAACATGAGATATAGTCACCAAACAAGAGAATCACCAATTTAACTACACTAACACTGTAAATTTGGTATTTTCTATTAAAACATGTGGTATTAGTTATTAAAAACGTAGGGTTTCTTCAGCTTGTGTGTATTGAGAATGCTTCACTCACATCCACTTGTTGTCGAGAAATCAGTGAAAATATGATCAGCAGAAAACGTCCATAAAACATAAATTGGTTCGCATTCATAATCCTTCACATAATTGCAAAAGGAACTTCTGTGCAGCACAAAAAGAGAAGTAAATGAAAAATGGAATACTTATCTACCAAGATGCTAAATAACTTCCATCCCACTGCCCTGCTATCAGAACTCCCAGTGTTTCCCAAAGTGCGGGCTGCGGCCCCCTGGTGGGCCGTGAAGTTACTGCAGGTGGGCCACGAGAGGTCATTTACAGTAAATAAACATATAGTTTTCAATTTTAAATTTTGTAATTAAGTTTGAAATTACCATAAAATGTTTACATTCAAAAAAGCAATCAGAGCCAATGAAACAAAGCCATAGGATTTAAATTACGTGTTATTCTTTATTTATCGAACCTAGTTTATTTTATTTGCAAACCCTATTTTTACATTTGTTGCTTTACAAATTGTCAGAGGTCCGTGTTCACATAGAATGGTTTTGTTTATGAAATAAAAAAATATATAGGGAAATACTTAGACTATGTCTCGTGTGTTGATCGAGTTGTGATTAAAGATTTGGGTGGGCCACAGAAGATTTTTTAGATTTTAAATTGCGTTCAAATTGTTTGAACCATTCAAATATTCTTGTAATTAGTTGATTAATCTATACAATTCATATAGATCATAAAATCAGGGTAAAAAAAAGTGAATGATGATATATCCTCTTTGGAAGATACTGTATCTTACTCCAAGCAGACATGTTGAAATTGCTTAATATATTCCTCTTGCCGTCTAAAATAGCTTTTAATTCTATAATATGGAACAACGACAAGCAGCTGTCATTTGGCGCATGTTGGAAAATTTCACACAGTATGACTTACGATATTACGGTATTACCAAAATGTAATTTGACTTAAAAATCGAATACTCAATTAATGGCTCGCCCCTAATTGAAACCCATGCAAGTAAAGTTCAAGTGGTTGAAGCGTCTGCCACCTTCATGTCAAGGTTGAGGGAAATTGGAATGGAATGGGAAGGAGGAAGGGAGGAAGAGGGCTGCTGTCCCCCACCACAGAGCAGCCGCAAGCGCTGCGCTTTACCGGGGCGTCGGCCACGCCGCGGGACACAGCGCGGTGGCTGCACCACCGGGCGCGGCTCGATCAATACGGAGGAAATCCTTCCCATTCAATTCAGTTCAACGCAGAGAGGAGGTTCACCTGAGGCTCTACCGCAGAGCACGACTCGGCTCACTCCGTCTCCATCCATCTGCCCGCCTCTCGGGGATCTCTCTCTCTCTCTCTTTCCCTCGCTCTCCCCCTCTCTCTCTCTCTCTCTCTTTCTATCCTTGGATTAGTCACGGCCGGAGATAACTTTGTTTGGTGCAACGCAATCACACTTACAGGCTCTGTCTGCTAGAGGCTCACTGTAAAGACTGTTTGATTGACTTTTTCGCATGGTGCTTAGGGCTGGGGAAAAACACAGTTACAATATCAATATTGTGATATGAGACTAGATAGTCTGGGATTTTGGTGAATTGTGGTTTACTTTATTAGCTGTTCAATGCATCTACCTGCTCATCCACATCACTTTTTACACATTCATTTTACCCATCAGTTGCCTCTCATTAAGTGTTTGGCAAATATTCCTTGTGTGTAAATATCTTATGAAAGCACCAATAGTCATCCCCAAATGGTTGATATCAGGGTACTCGTGTTATGATTATTCAAACCCTTTTCATGGATCAATACCTCTACTGTGAATACGTCAAGTCAGAATAAACATGACTCCCTACAACGCTCGTGCTTTAAAGGGTAGCACCGCTTGGATCATTATCTTCATCCAGATCCACCACGTCAAACTCCTTGTCTGTGCAAAGCAGCTGATGAATACATTTGTTTCTGTTCCATATCAGTGGGTGCCAACAAAATCAGAGCCACTCCCGAAAGCTGGCGCATTTGGACGAAACATTTGTCAAATAAGCCCGGCTCTCGTCGTGTTTAGTTCGAAGGATTTGTCGTAGAGTGAAACCTATTGCCCTTGAGGTGTTTTGAAGAGGTTTCACTCCCTCCCCTGCTTTGTGATTGCGCTGCATTTGAGAGACACATTGTGATGGGTAATAGTTATGTCACTTCGCGTTGCTTAGCTGTTGATTTCTAAATGGTAGTTTAATCCCTAATAAAAATGCCGTCAGTGCCACTGGCCACGCGGTGGCCCGGATGAAGCCACGACCCCGGTGCGGTTGGGTGCCAGGCAGCCAGGGCTGTATGTGCTGTGGAAGCATTAGCTTTTAAAAGGCTAAATTTAAACCCTCCGAGTAAACCGCCTTGGTATGCAGCAAGGCTTCTAGAACAACATAAACTCCAAATGAGCTTCGGGCAGCAGCTACCGGGCGGAGAGGAAAGCCTGGATCACCTGGCTATACAGCTTTAAAGACAATGAAGTTGCGTTTTTTTTTTGTGTGTGATTTTTTTTGTTTTTATCGAGAGCAACTTTTTCCTGTTCACATTCCAGCAGAGTCAACACATGCATACAAATAAAGCTCCCAACAACATTTTAAAAACCACCGTCCACATAGTTGTGATCACCATCATGAATTCAATTACTAAGCAGTGAGTGATAATACCGTGCACACTAGGGCTGAGCAATGTGGCCAAAATATCATGTTGTATATTTTCATTATTTTTCATGATATCACAGTGTGTGAAGGGTAATATCATTGACTTATGGAGTATTTTGAGGACTCTCGTTAAGGAGTGATTATATAACATCAATCCTTAATCACACTGCTGCATACTACTGCAATTTGTTGATTAACTCTTAAATCTCATGACTTGTGATGACACCGTCTAGTAGGATCGCCCAGAGCTAGAGCGCAAACATGAAGCATTAAAGAGAAAACTATTAATTTGTTAATGACTTTTGCCGTCACTCTGAGCCGAAGGACTGATGACAAAATCTGCCACGCCTTGTGCAAAACAAGCCCAGCCTGTAGAGGGAGTGTCAATGTGAGCGCCTAAGCACAGTTACACACTATTGCACGGTAACTTCGAAGGACCTCAACAATGAATGCTTGGGGAGGACGGGAAGCATCAACGATTAATGAGTGAGAGTCAGGTTAAAGTTTCAAGAAGGGCCGCCTGTCTGCGTCCGGGAGGTGAAACATTGTTTTGCCTCTCGGCTCCTTTGCATTGTTATTTCCTTTGACAAGGAAGGCTCCCCTCTCTGCCCAGTCACACTAACACAGCAAGGTGAGACTCAATACGCGCTGTGCGTCATGCAGCCGGGCTGAAATTTAATCAGAATGTCCCGGCCATCGTCGTTGGCCAAGAGCGATATCAAATACTGGGAGCGCTTGAGGTCGGTGTATTGCAGATAGATTCGCTTATTGGGAATTTCAAAAACGGATCATTTCTCGTCAGCTGGTTTCAGGGGAAAAAAGACAATATCTATTTGGGTGCTGTGGCTCACTGCAACAAAGACACACTCTGATGCAAACAGCGCAGACACGTCAGCACTACCATATCCTCTAATGAAACCAAGAGTCCAGATCAAAGCCAAATATTGAGGCGTGAAAATCAAACATGCAACGCGGCGCAAGGCGAGCGCCGCGGGAGGCCCTTTTCGTTGAGTGATTCCTGTGTATTTTTAAAAAAAGCTTTCGTTGGTGGCTTGCGGTTATGAGATGTTTCTCTCAGCACCCAAGTTAAATTACAAGGGTGTGTATTCTTGAGGGAAGCCCCCTTCGAAATAGCTGTTGTCATCAAATAATCAACATGCCATTGTGACAGTGGAATTTGAGGATCAGCATATGCAGGCACACTGGACACTAGGGGCTGTTAAATGCAGGGTCCTGCCTGTCTCTTGCACCCACAGGCCATATGGATGAACATGTCAGCCCTTATGTCACTGCAAGTTACAGAAAGCAGATTCAACTATTTTATCATTGTCCTTATTTTTAGGGTTATTTGAATTATATCCAACATACTATCCCAAACCGTGAAAATCTGAATGACTATTAACATCAAGCGACCGAATAACCCATTCAGAATGTTGATGATTAAATGATGGAAATATTTCTGAATAACATATATGTTGCTGTAATACTGCAGTAATATTGCTGAAGAAATAAGCCATAATTGTGCAAACTTTGGTCAATATCAACATAACAACAAACAAACAAAATGTCTCAATGTCAGCACCGCCTGCAGAACCAGCTTGCTTGTTTTTTATCTTGGCCATTTAACGTCCTCATTCCAGTAGAGAATGGATATGGGCGAGGTCAGATATTTGAGAAATAAAAATGCAGAGAAATCTAGGGAGGAGCTAAGATACAGACCAACATGGTTTAGGAAGGCATGGCATGGCGGGATGCTGCTGCACATAAACATATTGCTTATAGCGTTCAAATACACAAGACAAACATGTAACTTACACCAGTATCAATTCTGGCACTAAACAATGCCTGCCTACATACTATATCAATTTGGCCCTATAGACTAAGTAGACAGTCCAAAGTTCTGATATAAAATCACTGGATATTGTAACATGCCTAATTTATATATTAAAAAAAACTAAACGCATGAGGCGTTAATACGGCATGGGCGATCCCCACCACACAAACATAGAATCTGTCATATCATTTACAAGCTGAATCGCTGCGCATACAGCCGAGCAATCTGCGCCAAACAACTAAAATAGTAATTCGCTGAGGGTGAATTACACTTGACAACTTACTGAAACTTGTTTCGCTGCCAATGACAATTCATAAAGAGTGATAAATAGAAAATCTTATTGCTAATACATAAAATTCTCTGTGTTGGCTGGATTACACTACAAGTCCCTGGATTCCACTCAAAACCTCAACAAGTTTTTTTTCAAGTTTTTCCAGGTATAGCCTAGACTGGTCACTTCCTTTTTTCAAAAGTACATTCTGATAAATTGATGCAGAGTGACGCGGGGTTTTTAATCACTTGAGGAGGTGGGGATATTTTTTAACCCAGGCTGCAGATTTTTTTGTGAATATTCATCCATATTGACTGTTGGCTGACCACAACTAGCCACTCTGGTTTATCATATTCATTGTGGCCGCCTTTCACTCCTTTCAAGTGCCAGTGAGTGCATTTATTTTATTTTATTTTTTCAGAAAGGCAGATCCGCCAGCAACAATGACAACAGCACAGAAAGGAGCAGACGCATAACGCAAATACAAAGAATGTCTGTTTCTTATAAAGTGCTAGGTTAATAGAGAATCCAATCTGTGATTTTTTTTTTTTTTTTTTTAACAAAATAGTGTGACGGATTACCACTTTAATGCCTATGTGTTAATGTGGAAAGGACAGCGTTGGAGTCGTTTTGCCATTGCACCTGCAGATGGGACTCTCATTAAAATTCCCCAGTTGAGGTCATGTCGACAGGTGCACATGACGCCCTGTCACCCTGCGGCACCCTGCAGGACACCTGCGGCAAGTGAGCACGGTGCACACCAAAAAATTAAAAAATAAAACAAATCTGCAACATAAGCCCCGAAACGCGCGTCACAAGCCAATTCCATCGCCAGTACAAAGAAAAATCCGACCGTTTAACTTCAGCCCGGTGATTTGACCGCTCGCTGACAGGCAACTGGTTATGCGAGGAAGAAAAAAAACAATAAGACAACTAGAGACTGAGCGCAAACTATGCATTAAAAAGAGACGTAGCGGACGATCTCTAGGCTACTTACAGTTCTCAGGAACTGAATCTCATCTTCCCCTTCTCCGCCCTCAGCCATGGCTGGAAAGCAGCCTGCTCAGACTCTGGAAGCCACCGCTGACTGGAGGCAGAAACGCGATGCTCTTCCCCTCAAGCCGATATTAGCGTCGAGCTCCACAGCCATATAGGGCTCCGTGCACACCACCACCACCACCCCCCTCCGCGCACCCTGCACCCTCCCTACACCCGGCACCCTCCCTGTACCCTGCACCCTCCCTACACCCGGCACCCTCTCTACACCCAGCACTCCCCCTGTACCCTGCACCCTCCCTACCCCCAGCACCCTCCCTACATCCAGCACTCTCCTTGTACCCTGCACCCTCCCTACATCCCGCACCCTCTCTACACCCACCACTCTCCCTGTACCCTGCACCCTCCCTACACCCGGCACCCTCTCTACACCCAGCACTCTCCCTACACCCAGCACCCTCCCTATACCCAGCACTCTCCCTGTACACTGTACCCTCCCTACACCCAGCACCGTCCCTGTATCCAGCACCCCCCCCTGTACCCAGCACCCTCCCTTCACCCAGCACCCACCTGTACCCAGCACCCTCCCTACACCCAGCACCCTCTCTGTACCCAGCACCCCCCCTACACCCAGCACCCTCTCTTTACCCAGCACCCCCCCTACGCCCAGCACCCTCTCTTTACCCAGCAACCCCCTACACCCAGCACCCCCCCCCCCCCTGTACCTTGCACCCTCCCTACACCCACACCCTCCCTGTATCCAGCACCCTCCCTACACCCTGAACCCTCCCTACACCCAGTACCCCCCTGTACACTGCACCCTCCCTGTACACTGCATCCTCCCTACACCCAACACCTTCCCTGTACCCAGCACCCTCCCTACACCCTGCCCCTTCCCTAACCCAGCACCCTCCCTAAACCCAGCACCCTCCCGCTACCCAGCACGCTCCCTACACCCTGCAACCAGCACCCTCCCCACACCCAGCACGCTCCCTACACCTTGCCTGAACCCTGCACCCTCCCCACACCGGCACCCTTGACCCTCCCTGCATTCCACATCCTCCTTACACCCTGTACTCAGCACCCAGTGCAGTGTATAGGGGGAGTGCAGTGTACAGGGGGTACACTGCACCCTCCCTGTACACTGCACCCTCTATGTACCCAGCACCCTTCTTCCACCCGGCACCCTTGACCCTCCCTGCATTTCGCACCCTCCTTACACCCTGTACTCAGCACCCTCCCGACACTTTATACCCAGTATGCTCCCTACACCCTGCACCCAGCACCCTCCCTGTACCCAGCACCCTGCCTACACCCTGTACCAGCACTCTCCCCACATCCTGCACCCAGCACCCTCCTTGTACCTTGAACTCTGCAGCCACCCAACACCCTCTGGGATGGACACGGCAGTAAAGTGATGCTCAATAAGAGTCAAGAAGATGCAAATAAAGGGTCTTTGTTGTGTGATTTGTTTCTAGTCAAGACTTGTGTTGAGCACTAGTGCTGAATACAAAGTTAGGATGCGTCACCCCCCGCTTTCTGAAATAATAATAACAATAATAATAATAATAATAATAATAATAATAATAACAATAATAATAATAATAATAATAATAATAATAATAATAATAATAATAATAATAATAATAATAATAATAAATGAAGTAGTAGTAGTAGTAGTAGTAGTATGTCTTTCTCTCGATTATCATACAAATGGTAATCAAACTACTTTACACTGAAAGTGTATTGTATGTATGTATACACAGTCAATTAGAAACATGAGACACCAGTAAGTACATCAGTAAGTACCAAATAAGTATAATAACATATTGACACGTTTTATATATACTCACCGTTTGGTTCTATTAAACATTTTTTGATAGAGATTATATTTTTCATAATAATCAGACAATATAAACAAAAATGTAGTAGGTATGTCAATGTGCATGTGTGGGGGAAATCAAATTTTAACTTTATTTCATTTGTTTATTTGAACTCTGATCGGGCTTTGGAAAAGGGGTAAATTTATGACACTTGATGTAATAATTAAACCACTAATTCACTTGCCTTTTATGTCAGGAAATAAATTGCGTAAATACTCTTTAGTCTCCTATAATTTCCAGGCGGTGGATCCTCCTGGAAAGAGACAGAATGAAATACCTTCACTGACATCTAGTGGATGGGAGACGCTAGGTCAAAATATTTCATTATTTCAACCATTATACTAGTCAACTACATTTAGACACAGCGACTGTATCTATCTATCTGTCTATCTGTCTATCTATCCATCTATCTATCTATCTATCTATCTATCTATCTATCTATCTATCTATCTGTATATCTGTCTATCTATCTATCTATCCATCTATCTATCTATCTATCTATCTATCTATCTATCTATCTATCTGTCTATCTATCTATCTGTCTATCTATCTATCTATCTATCTATCTATCCATCTATCTATCTATCTATCTATCTATCTATCTATCTATCTATCTGTCTATCTATCTATCTATCTATCTATCTATCTATCTATCTATCTATCTATCTATCTATCTATCTATCTATCTATCTATCTATCTATCTATCTATCTATCTATCTATCTATCTATCTATCTATCTATCTATCTATCTATCCATCTATCTATCTATCTATCTATCTATCTACCTATGTCCAATAACAAACGAAAAGGGAAATGAATCCCGAAAGCAGGGGATTAAATCGATGACCAGAGGGGAAGTTTTTCCATTTAACCTTCCACTACCGGTACCAGCATCAGTACCAGTACAAGTATCGGTACCAGTACCAATATCAGTACAAGCACCAGTACCAGTACCAGCAACAGAACCAGTACCGGCACCAGTACCAGCATCAGTACCGGTACCAGTACCAGTACCTACTGTTTCTAGGAGAAGCGGCACACATTCCGGCTGATGTTGATTAGCTAAACGTGCTGTGCGTCATTGCGTTGGGCGGGTGCATTGTCTCTGTCACCTGAAAGTCGACGCTGAACTCACGAGCCTTGAAGAGATGACGTTGACGCCGGGACAAAGAGATGTTCTGGAAAAAGTACAAATGTGAGTTTGATTGTTTTTCGTTGATTTCTTTTAATTTTTTCATTCATTCATTCATTCATTCATTCATTCATTCATTTATCGTTCGTTCATCCCTTTATTTATTTATTTAGTTATTTATATAAATTAACCTTTTGTTATATTACAAGAGTACACTCGTTTTCTTCACAACAGAAGTGATTGCAGGGTCACCAATGTTTACATTGAGTATTTAGTGAACTTCAATGACTGTTCTGTTCAATATGGGTGATGTTGTCACACACCACATTCACCTGACAAATAATTGTCCACGCATTTTCTTGCAAATACCCTCAGTATTTTCAAATGCAGAATGTATTTCTGCATTTCATGTGTACGCATAAATTTCGTTTTAATCCACAGAAACGATACTCTGAAACTCCCTTTTTTATTCTTTTTGGCAGGATTGTTTCAGATATCTGCTGGTGGCACGACTCCAGACAAATGGTGAACAAATGATCCCTCTTCGTTGGCACTGCTTTCCCCACTGCTGGGACCAGGCTAAGCTCCAACCCAAGGGGGTGGGGCCGACTCAAACCCTGCAGGGGCCTCAAGTGAGTAGATATAGGCTCATGGGCTTCAAAGAGAATCTTGTGGGTGTGGGGGTGGACAGTTCCGCTGAGCTTAGCCGGCTAAGGAAACCATCACCGAGCCCCAAGCCTTCCTGGGCATGGGCAACCTCCAGGGATCGCACAGCAAACCAGACATCCAGAGCTATGCAGGGAGTCCGAAAACCTCACTGAGCACCCTGAGGGTTTGGACTCCGAGAAGGAGGAGAAGGAATATGGACAATGACCTCCAGCGTGCTCACAAGATGTTAACTGGGAACACACGGGAAGATGTGGGGGCAAAGAGACAGAAGGACGATGAGAACCAGGATTGGAAGGCAATGAAACACAAGGTGGCCACCTCTACACCCACATCTCGGAGAAAGAATGTCATGGATGGAGAGAGAAATCAGAGATCAGTTCGATATGTGTTGGGCTGGAAGGCAAGAAGTCCCTGGATTCCAAAACCACGAGAACGAGTCAAACCACGCTGCATCTCATCTGCCAATAGCCCAACAATATCTGACCAGCTTCTCCTCAAGCAGAGCTGCCCCGCACTCCCTGGAGATGATTTAACTGTAAAAGAAGAAGAATACTCTGACACAGACCTCTCAGAGTATGACAATGAGTTGTACATA